>NW_017728943.1:114376263-114454416 GCF_001723895.1 Crocodylus porosus
ACTTCTTCATATAAGCATGCAGTTTATATTATTTTGAACCTAACATATTTGGCTGAAGTTCGCTCTAGGAGCACTGGTTTACCTTCATTTTTGGCAAAAAAAAGCAAGCTGGAAAATTTCTCCAAGCACAATTAAAAAAATAGATATAAATATTGTAACTCTCTCTCTTTTACAGGGGTTTCTAAAGTATATATCACTATATCAATACACAGACTTCACACAAGAATGAATGATGTAAAGCCATTTTTGATTATAGATTACATTATTTATAATGTAACTGGTACAACTGCCATGACACCAGGACATGCCTATAAGTGAGTTGCACAAAGGGCTTGTAGAGATTCAAATAGATCTTGATACAAAAATTTGTCTGGCAGAATGGAAAAAGACAGACACACACAAAACATCTCCACCTACCTATCTGTGCAATACTAATTGTTGTTTTTCAAATTCCACTTTTGGCAGTTTTTTTTTACTAGCATAGCCTCTAAACTTCCAGTTTTTTTCTTCCACTAATATCACAACAAAACCATGCAATTCACAGTCCAACAGTCAAACTTACAAGAGGATTGTTTTAACTAACAAAACAATACAAACAATTAGATCAAAACTATGTGCTATTTTCATTACCTTTTTAGAAGACAAGAGGCACCAAAATAAAACATTTTAGTTTTTTTAGTCCAATCATATATAATTAACTGGCCATAAAGAAAACTAATTTATGATTCTACGGAACTGATCTTGCTCAGAACATTTCAGTGTAATTCTACCTCAATAAAAATCTCTATCAGAATCCCAATTCAGTACAAACTTTTGTCTTACAAGAAGAACTTCATACTGAGTGAACAATTCAGTAAGCAAGGCTGTGGAGTTGCATGATTTTCTTGCAATAAAAACAAATTTGAATATTAAACAATATGTTATTTATTTCTTCCTCTTTGAAAACCACAGTGGCATGTTTGCAGTAGCAAAAAAAAGATTTGCTGCTATCACAGTGCTAAGACACTGCACACCTGACGCACGTCTCAAAAAAAGGCTAGCTAAAAATTCTAAATAATTTTTGTTCATTTAAAAAAATATTTTTCACAACTGTCTTTGCAAGTCCTAAAAATTTTGAGCTTATGACTCCATTTTTACTAGCTCATCCTGCAATGGCTGTGAACAGCCAATGAGCACATTTTTTTTGTCCACATGTTGGGTTTTGAGGGTTTTTTTTTTTTAAAGCAAAACAAACAAATAACCTGAGTTGGGATGGGGAGCATGAAATATTTTTAAGTTACAGTGTTAATAATAAATTCATTCCTGCAACAAGATGAGGTCTGCTGCTTCAGGGAGCAGTTGTCATCACACACCAGTTATGCAATCCAATACAATTTACAGAACGAAACAAATAACTTGTCTAACCTGCTCTACCCCCAGCTAAGAAAGAACAGAATACGAAGTAGCCTACTTTGCAAATACTGTTTTTTTTCTCCTCACCCCTAAGCACTAAAACCACATGCCCCAACAGTTATTTAAAAATTACTGGTATTTAAAAAGCAGACATTATACTCCAATAGTAAAATAGGTTCTCTATAAAATTGAATCAGTGTAAATTTAATTGGCCACACAGACTGTAAATGGCCCACAGTATCACAGGTACACTGCACTGGTTAGGTATCAACAGACAGGAGTTCAAATAGAAACAAGGGCCCTGTTATAAGCTAAACGTAAGCAACCAGTTTGGAGACATTAGATTGAAAAACGTAAAGATGCCACAAAAAATGATGTACAGAGGTAAATGACAACACCACACAGACTAAGTATTGTTTTTGTAGCTGGACTGTGAAGGTTTATATGAAATGGTGCCTGCACAGGGGACAAATGTGCCCATGCTAAAAGAATATCAAACCTTTAGCCTTCCTGATGTCTCAGCCGAGTCTGAAGGCTAAACTCCTTTTTACACTAGAGACAGCCTCTTCAAATCAGGAATGAGGCACACCAGCAAACTACTGTTTCCTGTGATATTACTATACTGTGGATAAAAAACTACAATATCTAGTGCTAGTCACCTGGCAACTGTCACAGCACCAAAAATTCAGTACCACAGTTATAAAACAGCAACCAAAAATGCTAAATATATTTACCAGCTGCTATTTATTAACAATCTCTAAACAGCTGTTTTGAACTAAACATAAAATAGGTGTTTTATTCCCTAAGTTTCTACCAAGATATTCTCATATAACACTCATTAAAGACTGTGGGAGTTGTAAACATGAACCAGAGAGCAAAGTTTGGTGCTGACTACTCATTAACAGTATAAAGAAACAAACAAACAAACTGTACAGTATCCGAGGTGGAGTTTGGTAATTTTTATATTCCTGTTTGTAACCCTAATCTCCCCACCACCACCCCAACACAGCACAGTTTGGGGAATTAAACAGAATGCTGGAAGTTGAGGTAGCAGCCTCATTAGTCTGAAGTTAGACAGAAGGCATGGAAAGGTGGCATCTTACAGACTAACTCATTCAGAGGCATGAACTTTCATCTTACTTCACTGCACATGTTATTCATTGCTATTCATTATCTGCCTGACAGTGAACAAATAATTTTGAGATCATTTTTACAATATTATAAGTATAATTTGGTCATCTTTGTCCCCAGAGGTTTCTGTGGGATTTTCAAAACTCATGGTAACATACACGTCTGCTGCGTTGTCTGTGTAAGGACTGCAAGACAAAGGATCTCAGATTTCACAGAGAAGATGAAGACTATTACACATTTGAAACACCCGTTATTTGGCTTCTAGTAAGGAGTCTCTCAGGACAAAGAAAATTAAGATGTCAAGTATCATGAGAGATGGTCTGCTTTGTGTTGCTGCAATCCCACACAGGACATTATCACAGTAGTAAATCAACAGTTTCCCCTAAACTCCAAGATAAGCATCTTTGGGCCTACTAATCAGGGGCCTACAATGCTGAATACTATCAACTTTTGGCTGCAGAAAATGGGAGGGGAAGAGCCAGTGATTACTACGCTGCTTGTATAGTCTGTACTGACACCTGTTAATAGTATTTTGTTTTTCTCATCCTAAGCATGGCCATCTGATACTTATAGATTTGTTTTTTCTTTTCCCCTTCATGATTAGCAGGGACCCTAGTTTTCCATGCAGGAAAAAAAGCAGAAATTCTGTTTAAAACTCACAAAAATCTGTTTTTCAAGGACTTACTGAAAGAATGGCAGCGTCCCGCAGCAAGTGGCACCATTTCTGTTCTCATTTATTTTTGCAATGGTGTTTGCCTCTCAGCCAATCAGCAGCACCCACCCACCCACTGCTGATTGGCCGAGGGGCAAAAATCACAGCAAAAATATAAAAAAGGGAGAAGAAATAGCACTGCTTGCTGTGGGACACCACCATGCTTTTGGTGGGTCGTAGAAAAACGTAGATTTTGTGGTTTTCCATGGTGAGTGGAAAACTAGGATCCCTGATGATCACCAGTGAGAGTTGCCCGGGTGCAACTCCATGGGTACGATAAGCCACTGAGGCCCTGCATTCAGCCCAGCTATTTTGTCCATTTTCACTATCTTCCAGTGGAGACCTAAGGTGCTCTGCAGATAGTCTGATGGAGGCAGGGACGGAGGGAGGGGGGAGGATGTGAAGAAAGGGGAAGGGAAGGCGAAGGGGAGGAAGGGATAAAGGGCTAGACAAATAAGATGATCACTAAGCAATGATGGGACATGGATTGTAGTTAATGTTGTGCTGTGAGTGGAGAGGAATCAATGAACATGCATCTGTCTATGTTTCTTAGCTATTTTAAAACTGAGGATCGTGATAGACTATTCTCTCTGCCTAGAGGGGACAGGACACGGTCTTATACTGCGGCAAGGGAAATTTAAGTTGGATGTTAGGAAGAACTTTTTCACAACGCGGGTGGTTAAGCACTGGAATAGACTACCTACAGTGCTTGTGGAATCTCCATCCTTTGAAGTTTTTAAGAGCAGATTAGACTAACATTCATCAAGAATGGTTTAGACAGGAGTGATCCTGCCCTGAGGAGGGAGTTAGACTAGATGACCTCCTGAGGTCCCTTTCCAGCCCTACTTTTCTATGATTTTTATATTGATGCAAGTTTGGGGAATAATAATCTCAACTAAAAACTGTCTTTAAGTTGTGCACTTGTTTTCAATTACACTTTGTCCTGAGTGGTTGTTTGGGGAAATTAGATTGGGGAGAAGTCTAAAATGAGACCACACATGCTGCTTCACGTGCTCTTGGTCTACCCTAAATAGTGTGGGAAAGGCAGCAAACCTTTTGGGGCCTCTGATCACTACTGGAAATGTTGTAAGAGTACCATCATCCTATTCCACACACCCAATTCCCATGCATCATCCACAAAACTCAGGGAATTATACGATACTAGAACACCAAACCAAAAGATTAACGCGTTTAAAAGGGAAAAGAGGCTGTGTCACCACTCAAACTGCCATTTTTATCCATGCAGACTTTTGAGACTTTAGACCGTAATTTACGTCCCTTAGTTTTTCCCTCAGTAAAGTGGAGATGATAATTAATTCTTAACAGGACAAGATGTTGCGAAGATTTGGACAATGGTATGAAAATATAACATGCTATGAGTATTATTTTAGGAAATGTTTTGAACTGCTGTTTTTAAAAGAAGGATATTTATAGGTATGCCCCCAAGGTCAAAGCAACCAATCTTACTTTGGTACCAAAGACTTCATAATGCATTTATTACAAGCACATAGAAAATATATCTACCTAGAAACTTCTGTGGCTCTCACATTTGAGTAGATAAAATGACTAATTAAAAACAAAACCCCAAACCAATATAATCCAAAATTTGCTCCCATTCAGACTCAGATTCAGTGCAACTCCATAGAAGTCAATGAAGAGTAATGTCAAACATCTACCCATTCAAAATTTGACTGAATCCACAAGGTCATGTCAAATAACACCCTCTCAAGCCCAAACTCCTACAAAACAAATGCAAGTGAAAACATATTTCTTCATGTTTTCTATACACTAAATACATCTGTGCACATACTGTCGTGAACCCCAAAGACAGAGCTAAATTTAAGTACTTGAAAACATCCTCCTACAGAAAGAATTAAACTGGATCTTAAGACAATTTTATTGGTCTTTCAACATGCTAGTGTTACTAGTAACCAGCAGATGGCAGAAGCAGAGGCTGTTTAAAGCCTTCAACAAAAGAAAGGCACACATTAAAAATGGAAACAATTCTTAATAGCTACTTTTCCTTCTTCATGTACTGTGCTCCTTTTCTCCTTCTTTCCAATAATTACCTCTGTGTGCCCATAAACCCAACTACAAATTTTAATATTTGTTAAATAGAAAAGCTCTTGATAACACATTTATTATTTTCTCAAATGTCATCTCTGATCCATCTCATCTACAGACTTCTATATTACAAATGTTACTAGAACAAGTATCTTACTAGATCTTCATTCACAGCAATTTTAAATCACATCTGAATACTGAAATTATATTCTTTTGAGCCTCACAAAGCAGACTGGGAATCTAAAACACAGATTCCCTGTGCATCTAAATTCTTCCTTGGGACTTGAACTCATAGTATCTGAGACTGTGAGAGCAAATGTGCTATAGAAAATGTATTGTGGTATTCTGAGCTATTGCATTAAACCAGCACTTTGCCTGATGGAAGGAGAGTGAGACTATGTAAACTGAAGTAAAAATAGCATACTGAAAAAAAATGCTGATCCCCAGTGCAAAGGTCTAGCAGGTTAGTCAATACACACATTTCACTTGGCTCTTGTAAAACTGAATATCATGTCATAGAATGAAAGTATTAAAAACTGCATGCCAACAGGATATGCAAAGAGTTATGAATAGCAGCTCTTAACAACACCGACAGTTACTAAATTATGAAGAAGGGGCACTGGTTTATGCTGTGTCACTAAACCGTAAGAATGATGGATCCATGATCAGTGCCTACAGCTGTGCTGCACGGACACAACCCATTGGAAATGTCTACCTTCTTACATCTCTTTAACAAAACTGTGTATTCACTCTGTTGAACTCTGGATCAAAGGCAAATGATTTCTCCTATGTTTTTCTCCTTATGAAGGAAATGTAAAATCAGGAACATATTAATCAAATATAATTCTCCCCAAAGCCAACAATACATTCCCAGAGCTGAAAAGGTTGAGCTAGCTCTGCATTCAAGGCCACACGAGATGCAGTTGTGTAGATAATTTTGCTTTGAACATCAGCAAACATTCCATTTACAGAATATGAAAAGCTTCCTTCCTTTTTTTGAAAAAAAAATAACACCTGCAAATCACTAATCCAGTTTCCATTTATTTCATATGTCAAATTACAATCCTAACTTAACTTCATGCACAGCAACATAATAGTAATGATTAAGCCAATTACATCACAACACAGCTTAAACGTATACACAATGGCAGGATTACAGCTCACAATCAAATTAGAGACCCCCAGATCTTGATGGAGCTCCCCTGCTGAGGGAGCATAAGCATCTCTTTTCCTATTGCACAAAGTTGTGTGCCTCTTGACATGTAGCTGCTGGACTGCCATTAACAAACTTATTTATATAAATGCTGCATTAAGCAGGGATCAGTGCATCTCAGCATTAGGTATAGTAGGCGAGCTGTGCGGCTGTCTACAAATAGTGCTTATGGCACTTCATAGGTCTATATACAGGTCAGACATGTGGATAAGGTGACCTCACCCACTTCAACTGAATACATCTTCTTTTGCACTAGATTATTGGGGTCAGAGGTAGATGTTGGGAGTAAAGGGCTGGGGGGAGAGTGAGGGAATGAAGAGGGCAACAGTAAAGAGGGTGAAGGTAGGGTCTGTCATGGATCAATCCCTTTCAGGGAAAGTTTTGCCAAACAGATGACTTGTTCAGACTCCATCCTCAAGGATCCCTGGAATCCAGTCATGTGATTTGTAACAGGGTCTTCTAAAACAGCAGTGTCAAATTAATTCCATGGGCAGGAACAAACTCTTTAGTAATGTAGCAACCAAAATTCTAGGCTGACAATTTCAAAGCTACCTAGGGGATATGGATGTCCTGAGCATCTACATTTCTAAGGACTGGAAAAAAATCACACCACTACTACTGCTGCCTTTTATGCCTTTCCATTCTTCTTTCTTTGTCTATTCCTCCTCCCTGTTTTTAGTTTTCCTTTCTTTTCTAGCAACAACTCACAATTCTATTTCATGTAGGCCTTATTGCCACCTGCTAAAATGTGCATCTGCATCCCATAAGGTACAATCAAAAGAAACTAAATTGTTATTGCTGATATTTAAGGCTTCACCGTTAGGCTTTAATGAATTAATAGCACTTGGAGAGTTTGCAAGAGATGCTAATTTCAAATAACTGAAGACTCAGGTATATTCACTGTGCCTGTTTGCCCTCACATCATGTTAAAAAGATTTTTTCTGGCAACCATAAAGGTTAGAAACTTACTAGGGGTGCACTGATAGAAATTTTGGGGGCCGATACCGATAGCTGATATTTAAGGGGATATATTGGCTAATATTGATCTGATTTCTGATACAGCTGCGTGCAGCTGGTTAAGTCTGTTGTAGTGGAAGGGGAGAGGGGAGGGAAGGGGCATTGGGGGGAGCAGATCACTGCCCCCAGTGGTGAAGGAGGGGGCAGGGGAGCTGCTGCCCAGCCAAGGTAGGGCATGGCGTGGGATGGAGCTGCAGCTCGTTGGAGGGAAGGTAGCTGTGTGAGGTGGGTGGCAGTGCTAGGTGTAGCATTACAGGTGCAGGGGGCTACAGTGAAATCTGGGGCAGCTGCAGCCCTCCCAGTAGCTCCCTTCCCAGCGCAGAGCTGGCTCAGCCCGCAGCTGCAGCCTGGCTGCCGTGTGCATATTTGTGGGCACACGTCCCCCTCATGCCCTCCTGGGCTGTGCACAATGGTGGGAGCCACTCCCCCTCTGCTGGGCAGCACCTGTCCCTGTCCCTGCCCCCTCCCTTCCCTCACCACGGGGGCTGTTGATCTGCCCCCTTCCTTCACCTTCCACTACACCAGACTTAGCTGCACGCAGGTCGTCTCTGCTCCTCGCTGCCTGCATGCTGTGCTGCAGCAGTGCGCAGAGTCAGGCATTTACTGGCCAAATTATCGGCAAATTCCGGCCAATTTCCAATGCAACCAATTTTCTTTATATCAGTACTGATCTGCTATCAGACCAATGTATTGGTGCGCCTCTAAAACTTGCTTTTTATAAAATGAAAGCTTAGATTCTACAGAATTGGAATGTCCCAAATACCTATAGAACAGTCATCCATCCTATCTGGACCAATAGTTTCCACACTTCCTCCTATCACATGACTATTCTCACAGAGCTCATTCTAAATATTGAAACACTAACGTTATAAAAAACTTATCTCAGACAGAAAAAGCTAACCGAAGGCATACACCACTCAAACAAACAAGCTTAGAAGCTGTCCCTACATCACAATCACTTGCTTCCTCCATTCTACAAAACTATGACATAGCTGATTACTTTTATTTTTCTCTTAGTCACTCAGAGGAAAGGTTTAATAAGCACGTTATCAAAGTTATGTTTCTTAAGATGAAGGGCATGGTCAAGCAAACAGATTAGAGCAAATTATAGGGGGTGGAGTCTCACTGTGTCACCTGCTCCATGATAACTGCCCAGGCATATGTTCTTCCCCTATGGTGACTGGCAACTATCACTGTAGCATATTCTTCTTATGCTGACTAACAAAACTCAATAATTTGGTTTTTTTTAAACACGATTGAGTCTTAATGGGCTGTCAAAAAGTCTAGGTGTGTAATACTAGGAAGACAAAAAGAAATAAAGGTACAATGAAGATTTCCTACTTAGTTCAATATATGCATTTGTTTAGCTACTGCAAAACCTAGTTATTTCTTATAAGAGAAGAATAAAATTCAACAATTTTCAAAAACTTCACTGGCCAGCATTCCAGATCCATCCTGTACTTACAACTCCAGCTCCCTATGAACACGGATTTAAAAACCAGCACATTACAACCATAATATCCTGGAAAATAATGGAAAATTCAAAGAAAATGATAATTTTATCTATTTTACTTAGTGAGAAAACTCTCAATCCTAAAAGGGGAGAGTTCAGAACAATAAACTGGAAGAGAAAATGAAACAGTCAAGCTAAAGACTCTTCTGACCCTCCTGGAATTTGCAATTAGTTTGGACCAAATAGAAAAAAAATTAAAAGCTTTTTTTTTTCTTTTGGAAAACTAAGTCTACCACCTATTTTTGTCCAAAACTACGTACAAATTTTACACCAGAAATAGATTTTTACCACATAAATTTCTACATATGCCTAACATTATCATCGCAATGCAAAAACATTTATGGTTTACTAAGGAAAAAAAAAATCACTAATTCAAAATGCCCTCAGATTCACAGCCAACAAACCATAACTGTTGTGAAAAACAGTATTTTTAACCAACGTTCATTTTATGTGTTTCTGAAACAGAATAGAAACTATGAATTGGGCCTTTTGGCAAATTAGTTTTTTCTTTTTTTCTTCCTTTTTTAAATACCATTATTTTTTAAATCTGAAAGAAATTCACCTAAAAGGCCTTACAGTAATTGTAAGAGGAGACAAAATTTCGAAGTCAAGTGCAACGTACTCAAACATACAAAAATACACCAACCATGCATTCACATTTATTTGTGTTTCTGCATCTGAAGGTCTTTTGGTGCTCCAAGTGTGTGCAGAAAAAAAAACAAGTACATCTACAACTGAAAAACCTGGCTTTCAGACCAATTTAAATTTACAAGGACATTTGGACTAGAAAACAACCTAGGCTACGGAACAACTACTACTACTGTACTATCTCTGGTTTTAAGGCTTTTGATTTATTTTTTTCTATGATTTCTCACATTAACACAAGCTTTTGTTCACAATTTAACTTTTATTCTGTATTTATAATTATATGTAGGAATCTTGAAATACAAATTAGATTTCTTTATAACATTTCTGTCGATTCCCATTCACGGTGGCATAAAAGCTGATTTTGTTTTTATAGTATTGCTCTTCTATAAAGGGCCCTTGATATTTTTTTCACTGAGAGCCTTGAAAGAAGAAGCATTTTATTAAGCAAGGAGAAAATGGTTTAATAGACTTTCAATATAGGTACAAGAAGCACATTAAGTAAGTCAGTCGAACTTTAAGCATGCTAAACTTGACTTAAACTATTTAATTTTGGTTTTGTTTGACTCTGTTTTGGCAGTTGAATAGTCCAAGATACTCCTTTTTTAGGTAAAGACATTTCAGTAGTAAAGCTACTTTTTAGGAGAAGATAAAAGCCTCTTGGTTCTAGTATAGAAACTTAAAGGGGAAAAAATCACTTTGGTCTCTAGTAGACAACATTAGGGGTGACATTTTTATGGAATCAGAATTTTAAAATCAATAGTTTTGCAACAGAAAAGTGATTAAAATTTTTGGTGGAAAAAGGAGCTTCAAACTCTACTCTACATTAACTTGATTTGTAGACAAACTTGCAAGTTTAGACATAAAACAATAGCACAGTTTTTTCTCCTGTGGTTTAGACTGAGAGCTATTGGCTACAATAATCTTCAGTAATATTTCTGTTTACCCAGCTAGTATGAAGGATTATGGAGATGAGTTCACAAGAGCTGACCCTCCAGGTTTATTAAATATTCAATATATGCATGCTGGGTATTAAATAAAAAATGGAAAATGCTGCAGACTACCATATGTTAAATACTTCAAGTAATACTAGAGTAGCTCTATTTATTTTTTAATAATTTATTTAAATCATTTTATCAGATATCACAACACAAAAAATGCACAATGAGAGCCCAATTGTAAGTCACAGTATAAGAATACCTAAATATTTATGAAAGTGTTTCTATTTTTTTCCTTGGGTAATTTTGTTCAAGAAATTTTTTATAAACTTGAAGTTATTTAATCTTTTCTTGATTGTTTCACCTTGGTAGTAACATTACTGCTGGTTTCTCACCTATAGTGGTATCACAGCATGTGGGTCTTCAGCAGCAGGGGAACACTTCATTGTCATGATTTAGTTGACTATTCCTACAGTCCCTTCCCCCTCCCATATTCATTCTTCTCAGTTAGCTGGCTATAGCCTACACACAATCTGCCTCGTCTAAAATCATCTGATACTAGTGTTCTATAAAGAACCGTGATCAACACCATAAGGTGCTTCAGCCACTGCCTCCAAAGACAGACAAATAAGTCCTATGAAGCACCCCAACCATTTTGTAAAGTAGGCCTAAAGTGGTCTCTGAAATGCATATCCAGTTTGTCACACATACACTTAGAATTGAACACAGAGTGATGCAGCCACTTACTGTTTGTATTGCTTCTTTCTTTGAGTGTATTATGAATAAGGGGTTGAACAAAGCGAACAACAGACTGACAATCAGACAATGGCCACCAGTACTAAATGTTAAGATTTTTAAATAAACGTGTGGGACATGAACAAATCCAATGCTCAGGCAATTCCAATTTTAAATGCAGAACACCAGCATTCTGCTTTTCTTTCTTGGCTATGCCAACCAAGACTTGCTTAACTAGATGAAAGGAAATAACACTAAACAACCCCATGTTGCAACCTCATGACTAAGAGAAAGTTTCTGAATTGGCAGAACCTAGATAACAAAACTACATCAAACTACACACCTTGTGTCCAAATGTAGCATCCTCCGAGGCCAAGACTTCAACCTGAAAGTATAAGGAGAAAGATCATTTCAAATTTAGCCTCTATCAAAAACTGTTCCCTGAGCATAGAGTCCAGCCAGAGAAATACGCTGAACGAAGAGAAACATCTCTGGTCTACCACAAAGAAGCCTAGATAATGGGCCATGCTAAACTAACAACCAACAACAGAAATTCTTAGAGGCAAAAACTCAAAAAAGCACCCTTCCACATCTGCACTAAGAAGGCTGTTTGCCTAAGGGGTACCTTATCCATGCCCCTGGCTTTTGCCAGCAGAATTTTCCAGTGTTCCACAGCTTAATGTAATACAATTGAAACACTGCTCTTCATGTGGAGTTTGTTTGAGCCACAAGGAAAACTTCCTGTGAACATCTAAAATCACTTGCCATAGAAGCTAACGCAGATCAGAATGACCTCCACTACCAGATATAATAACCACATCAACATAAAGTAGAAAAACTGTATGTGGAAACTAGACAGTTCAGTCTTACTTGCAGACTCCTGAACTGTCTTTAGCAGGGAAGATTCTTCTGAAACTCTGGAATTCAGAGAATACAAACTACTTGTGCAAAAGCTGCAACAGCAGGCCTGCCAAGTACAATAGAGGTTTGACTGCACAAGGAAGGTGGGCTATTAAGTGATCTAAAGTTGCTAAAACTCAAATTATGTATTGGTTGCCTTGTAGTTTACAAGTCTACAAGTTGGTAACCCATTAATTGGGGTGACAGAGCCACGGGAATGGAAAAACAGGCACAGTCTCTGATTTTCCATTTAAAATGTCTGCTTCTTACAACTACTTCACACTTCAGCACTTTTCATCTGAGAATCTCAGAGTGCTCTTAAAAGCTCTAATTAATTAAGCCTCACAAGACTCCTGTGAGGTAGGAAAGTGTCATCTTCTCAGTATGAAGATAGGGAAGTGAGCACAAAGAGTTAAGTCATTTGCTTGTTGGTCATGCACCAAGTCAATGGCAGAGTCAGGAAAAGAACTCAAGATTCCTGTCCCCAGACACATGCTCTAACAACTAGGAAATGCCTACTGTGGTGCTATAATCTAAATAAGTAGAATGCCTATAACTAATGTTTCTAATGTCCAGTTTAACAGAAAGAGTGAAAGATTTCAAACAAAACAAGAAAAAAAAGTCAAAATACACCCTGAAGCACAGTTCAATGCTGGAGTTATAAACCCCTGAATAAGAGGGTTTTTTTATAAATGGAAATGCTGATAAACTAACAATAATGGCAGCACTTCAATATATTTGTGACATGATCCAACAACAGAGGGTACCTACTCCCTCTGGAGATGAAAACAAAGGGGATCTACTGGAATCCAGGATGTGAAGAGAGAACGTGCCACATGTTGATATCTATGACCAGTCAGGTAAAGAACATAATCTAATAATAGTATTTATTAGCTATCTGCATAAATTTCTTAAACCTGAAAGTGCTTTTAAATATTAAACTGTCACTCCTGGCAAGTTTGATGCGCATCCAGAAAATATTTTATGGATGAGCAAACAGACACAACATTAACTTACTTGCTCGAGGCCATGCCATGTAGAGACAAACAAGCCACCTTCAGTTCTAGAAGCAGTATATCCATATTAGCAGGGTGTTGTGTCCTGGTTAACCTATCCTGTTTCTTTGCAGGGTATATTACTATTTATACCTTTCTCAGTAGGCTATATTAGCTCAGGTGGAATGCTATGCTAATATTACTATACCACTTCCAATACCAACCATAGCTTATTTGCATATCAGAGCTAGCTTCAGACTCTGAACGGCAGGGCACTGTCCTATGTAGACATAACCTAAGTGCTATACTTAGATCTTTAATACATATTCCTCCACTGCAAAGTGATATTATCAATGGAAAACATAAAAGTTGATTCAACTTTCTCTATTTTCCTCATGGAAAAAGTCAGAGTATTAAGATATCTATTTACAAAATATCCATTTTTCACTTTTCTCTATGCAACATGGAGCCAAAGGAGGACACAAATTGTGACAAAGAGTAAAATTGAGTTTAACATGTTATACGACCCTCTTACTCTCATTCACAGGTAGAAATACTGCCTATCCAAGGGTTCAAAACAGAATTACCGCTCCCCCACCTCAAAAAGTAGCTATCAGAGCAAACAGAGATTCCTATTACAAACATTACTGAATAGCCCTAACAATGTCTCTTCTATTTTCCCAGGAGGGATTAGAGATCCATCAGCAAGCTCTTTGATTTTGGACTTTTAAACCAGTTCTATGATATGATATTTTATTCCATATCATGGACGGTCCAAAATATCAATGTGACATTTTACTGCAATTTAGAAACACACACTATTTGGTTTATTTTTCAGCTTTTTCTACAAGGATGTATTTAAGACCTGTGTAAGCTGAGGAACTGCTGATGCTGCAAGATAAACTCTGAACAAAACTCGAGCAAGATGTAAGACCATGAGAGTTCCCCCCCATGTTTTTTTTTTTTTTTTTCCCTGAAAATGCATTAAAACCTGGCCTGGGAGGAACACCCATCTAGTGGGGATGAAACGGTACTTCAATCAACACACAGATGTTCAGGTAAAAAATTAATTAATTTTATATCTCCAATATTCAAGCAAAGGGCACCTCTCTCTACATCCTCCTAAGAATACATCATCTGTTTTTAACTGAACAAAAAAGTTGATGACTGGCTTCATTATAAACTTTGAAGTAACTAGCCATTAATCTAGAACTATTAACGATGTTACTATTTGTGACAGTTACACATTTGTAATTATAGTTGATTTTTCTGATTGTTATTTACAGACTTTAACATATTACTTTTCTATTTTTACAGAAAAGGGCAGAGGTCAGTGTGAATAATTCACTACCTCATTGAAGAAAAGCAGCCTTGGTTCTCAAATGAACCATTGTTGGTTTCACATGTCTTTAATAGTAGCTTCCCCCAGGCGGTCTACTGAATCCCTGCTGAATACCTCCTCTGCCTCTACTTGCCTCTGCTCCTCACTCTTCACAGTACAACCTTATAGTCAAATGACCCATATTATATTTATGAACAAAAGCGTGAAACATTGTTCAGCGGTGACTCTTCCAGCTTATTTAAAGAGTTTCTAAATACTCTTTCCTTATTAACAAATACAATAAAAATACTACCAATTCCTCAAATTATTTGCCAGAACACGATTACCAGAAGTAAGAGTCAAAGCAATAACTGTCAGATACTGTAAAGCATACATGTTTGTGTACATTACATACTGTAAGCAGATTAATGGTTTACAGCACTATTACTGAGACAGTGTTCTGGGCTATAATTGTAGAATTCTGTAATATTTCACGTTTTTTAATTAAACAAAGAAAAATTGTTCAGAAACATCTTCTATCCCTGTTGAATAATATGTGGAGCTCCCACAAGATTGAGGCAATAGTCAACATAGTTCCTTCTACCTTCAGCAATGAGACTTAATCATTTGTTTTGCTTTTAAATAAAAGATTCATACGGTTCCAAATTCTAGAGACAGTAATGCATCACAAAACACAAAAGACTTACTGTAAATCACACAAAAAATATAATTTTCAGCTCTTCAACACAAAAAACTCAAGGGCTGTGCACATAACATTAAGCACTTTTTAAAAAGGAGAGGACTTGCTCCTCAGCAGTGTGCATCATTTCTTCAGTTTTAGGCATTACATCTGTCTACTCCTAAACCAGTATATCTGAGCTAGTTTAAAATCTATTCATATAAAAGACACAGGTTGTAGCACATTCTCTTCCTCTGAGGGAGACCCAATATAAGCAGTAACGACCACTTTGGGGATCACAAAGATTCCCAAATAACGTCCTGTTATTGGTAATATTTTGAAGGATTACTTAATCTACAGCTAGCTACTAGGAAGAAAGCTCCTAATATGCAAACAAAACAGCCCTCTCAGATCAGGACTTTCCAAACTCTATCTGATGGAGATAAACAAGTAAATGGCAGGAGAAAGATGGCTACATCACTTTGTATAAAGTGGAGTTGACTGAAGCCATTCTAGCCAGGATAAAGCACTCTGTGCAGAAACATACAGCTTCTATGGGCCACACGCTAAAATTATGCGAACTAATTTTTCCCAGCAGGCTGCAGATTGGCCACTCTACTGTCATCCTCTGGAGAATTAAACTACAGCACTTTTATGTTCCCAAACAGTTTTTGTTTTTGCCAGGTGCCAACTTAATAAAAAGACAGGCTCCTGGCATTCTTAAATTAAGTTCAAAACAAATAAACAATTATTACAATAAACATTGTATATAGTAAAGCTTTAGTCTTCACTATTTGAGAAAATCTATCAATCAATCAGATTAGAAAGGGGCTGCCCCTCCCCTGACTCTCCTCTATGTTAACAATATCAGAAAAGAATGGGAAGTGTGCAGTCTCTCCTGGATTAGTGTCAGATCTTCCCTCTGAGGCGCACATCGTGCTTAGTGATGTCAAACAAACTGCATGAGATTGACTAGCATAATTTTGTGCGAGTTAAAGCTAGTTGAAATATGCTGGATTTACTGCAGATGGAGAGAATAAACTCTGGACTACTTGGTCATATTAAAACACACCTCTATAGTGGGCTCCTATCACTCGCTTCAGAGCACTGGAAGGAACCTCCTGGGTAACGCATTCACATGGAGCTACATCATAAACTCTCCAAAAGCTGATCAAACTCCTTTTTAAGACGAGTTAGTTTTTTGGGTCCCTTTACTCCTCCTGAAAAGGTTGTTTCAAAACTTCACTATTTTAATGGTTAAAAATGCCTTTTAATTTCCAGCCTAAACAAGTTTGTACCAGATAGATCCCCTTGCTCCTGTTCCAGTCATAGAATCATAGAAAATGAGGGTTGGAAGGGACCTCAGGAGGACATCTAAGTGCCGTGGTTTTTCAAACTTTTTTGTACCAGGACCCATTTTGTAAACATCAATGGCCAGACCTGCCCCAGTGCCCCTCACTCCTGACTTGCTGCCCCTGCCTCCAGCCCCCACAGTGTGTGGGGAAGGAGGGGGGGGGGACACATGGAAGGCCCCAAGTAGCCCCTCACAGGCTGGAACTCTGACAGCCTGCAAAGGAAAAGCCACAGTTTCCCAAGTTTTTCTCTTTTAAAGGAGAATCCATTTTTAAAGTTTGTTCGCAGCCCTTTCATATATACTTGCGACCCACTTTTGGGTTGCAACCCACAGGCTGAGAAATGCTGATCTAACCCAACCCCCTGCTCAAAGCAGGACCATCCCCAATTAGATCATCCCAGCCAAGGCTTTGTCTATCTAGGTCTTAAAAAACTCCAAGGATGGAGATGCCACAACCTCTCTGGCTAACTTGTTCCCGTGCTTTACTATCCTCTTAGTAAGAAACATCTCCCTACTATCTAACCTAAGCTTCCCTTGCTGCAAGTTGAGATCATTGCCACCACTGAGAACAGTCCAGCTCCGGCTCTGGCTCCAGCTCCAGCTCCAGCTCCATCCTCTTTGGAATCACCATTCAGGTAGTTGAAGGTTACTACTAAATCCCTTCTCAGTCTTTTCTCCAGACTAAATAAGCTCCGTTCTCTCAGCCTCTCCTCAGAAGTCATGTGCCCCAGCCCCCTAACCATTTTTGTTCCTGCCACTGGACTCTCCAATTTGTCCACAACCTTTGTGTAGTGGTGGGCCCAAAATTGGACACAGTACTCCATTTATGACCTCATCAGCAGCAAAGAGAGGGGAAGAATGAAAGAACTTCCCTAATCTGCTGGCAACGTGCCTACTAATTCAGCCCAGTATGCTGTTAGCCTTCTTTACAACAAGGGCACACTGCTGGCTCATATTCAGCTCACTGTTCACTGTACATCCCAGGTCCTTTTCTGCAGAGCTGCTGCTTAGCCATTTGGTCCTCAGCCTCTACTGGTGCATGGGACTGTTCCATCTTAAGTGCAGGACTCTGCACTTGTCCTTATTGAGCTTCATGAGATTTCTTTTGATTCAATTTCTCTAGGTCTTCTGAATTCTAGCTGTACCCTCCACCACATCTACTACTCTCCCAAGCTTGGTGTCATCTGCAAACTTGCTGAGGGTGCTCTCCATCCCATCTTTCAGCTTCCTGATGAAGATACTGAAGAAAAACAACCCCAGGACCGACCTGTGGGGCACTCCACTTGATACAGGCTGTCACTAGACACGAAGCCATTACTACCCTCTGAGCCTGATGATCCAGCCAGTTTTCTATCCACCTTACAGTCCATTCATCCAGCCCATACTTCCTTAGTTTGCCTGCGAGAATGTTGCGAGAGACCATATCATATCAAAAGACTTGCCAACGCCAAGGTATATCACATCCACTGCTGTCCCTGCATCCACAGAGCCAGTCACCTCATCTTGGAGGTAATCAGGTAGGCAAGACATGACTTGCCCTTGGTGAATTTATGTTTATGTTACTAGAAGATCAGGTTATAGAATATAGCTGGACTTTCACTTCTTGGTACATAAACAATGGTGTAATTAGTAGCCTAAATGATCTAAACTAGCTTCTTACAGATGGCATATGGAAATTCCTAATTATCTATGCTGGAAGTACAGGAGTGGCAGTCCCTTGCTATGTATCTCATGAGGAAGGCGGAGACCAGTTAGACTTCTCTTTCTCTCCACCCCAAGATTCATTTGGATGAGATTAGTGAAAGCCTTCCTAGTTCAGGAAATGCCATCTACAGAACACCTGCACACCTTAAGTATGATATGCCTTAAGACTTTGGATTTAAAATCCCATGTGACGGCCATCCTTTCAGGTCATTTAATCTGTGATCATGACCTTCATTTTATCTCAGCATTTCTACCTGGTTTATTTTTCTTTGTTTATTTCTTTGTTATAATCAGTCACCCTCCCCTTAAGTCACTGGGTCCAGCAATAATTAAGATGAGTGTTCTAATTTGTATAGCGTCACAGATGCTCAGTGATGTTTTTAAAAATATTTAACTAAATAATAAAATTAACCTATTTTTAAATGATATAGTGACTTCCGTGTTCCTTTTTGTTTTAAAATGAATTGGAAAGATTTTCAGGAAACCATGTAAACCTTGCCTGCATCCCACCTTTGCTTATTAATTCTCCTCATTCTCCTTATTAGCATGTACAGACAACGCAGCAGCTCAAGGACACAGCTTGCTGAAACAGCTTAGTACTTGGTTAGCCCGTACTACAGAGAAAGCACAATGATACCTCATATTGTTAAAATCAATTCAGTAGAATAAATCTGCCCTGCTCATATTTTTTTAAAAAAAAAACACCTTTAAAAGAAAATCTGAAGAGTTTCAAGAACTCAATTTACAAAAATGGCACTCATATTTAAATGGTATTTATGGACATGATTTTGACTGTTTGAATCTCCCATTGAAAACATTTTGAAGAATGCTAGGAACAAGGCCAATCCCCAAGAAGCCAAAAAAAACCAAAGAGAGACTCTGGATATTAGTGACCTAAAAGCGATAATCGCTATCAACCTGGTAGGATACAATAGCTACTGCAGAACAACATATACTGGAAACAACTCAAGGAAAAAAAATGGAGTTTCAAGTTACAAAGCAATGTGACAGTTCCTCCCGTCCCACAAGGACAAAAGAGAGACAGATCTATTTAAAACCAGTATCAGGATAAAACTACCAGGAATTCTGACTAAACTGACACTTGCAATTGCAGCTCATGTCTGCCAAGGGTAAATACTTCCAAAGAATTTTACCAGAAAATGTAATACATGAAATGTACAGACTTGCATGTTGTTTTGTTAATGTAAAACACACATTTGATTCAAATTGTACTTCACTGCTTCCTGACTGTCCCTGTGGGAAACTGGTCTGGTTAAGACTACAGACACATATATGCAGGGGACCATGGATTTTAAATATACATTTTGTTTTTCTCAACTTTGGGTGCAAGATCCTTAACTGATATAAGTAAGAATACCTCATTGGAATATGACATTTGGTATTTTTTTTATAACACAGATATCAAAATGATTGGTGTACAAAGCGGAAATAGTGACTATTTCATTTACCTTACAAATCTTTCTTTGTGGGAAGAGCAGTGAGCACTATAAATACAATATCAAAGCCTTTCATACTCAGTCATTTTTACATGTGAGATCTCTTGAAAATTGCTGTTGGACCCTGAGACAAACAATGGCAATTTCATGCCAAAAAGCCTTTATTTTAGGTACCATGTGGGTGCATCTACATGAGATGCTGTCTGCACAGTAGCCTGATACTACTGTGCAGTAGCATTGCACGGCAAAAACCGTGACACGAGGCTACTACACAGTAGTGTCATAAAAAGGCATTCATCGGTGCTACTGGGCAGTAACTCAGGCTTGCATTAGCATCTCATGTAAACATGGCCCGTATATGTTTTTTCCTGCCCATTTGTATTCAGTGTTTCTTTTGTTGCGCATGCTATTTTCATTTTAATTCCATGTTGCTGCACCTGTACATCCTAACAGCTGGTCTACTGAATTCTTCACATTGAGAATATAAGACTCAACAACCACATTTACAACACAAACAGGTTCATGCCCCCAAAACACACACACTTTCCGAAACCTACCAGGCCTTAACTACAGAGGATATCTTAAAAGAGGCTGCTTTTACAAAGAATTTTCTCCTGACACTTTCACCATATATAAAAGTAAGCAGGGATGAGAAATTGGCAAGAAAGTATTAGACAATGCTGTATGTTTTAAACAACCCACATTTAAAGGCAGTCAGGCAATTTGCAGCAAAAATTAAAGATAAGTGACAAAGGACAAGCCTGTATAAAAACATAAACCTTAAGTTTCAATTATATGCCATTCTGTCAGCAGCTTTTTATGCCATTTTGTTTAATTGAGCCAATATACAACCAACATCAAAGATACAGAGTTATTCTGTGCTGAAGATATTGTAGGCATATTAGGCAAAGGTGGCAAACAGAAAGGATCTGTCAAAGGTAACAGATGTATCAAGGGCATGAAGCACTGTGAAGAAGGCGTTAATTACCTATGCTGAGAAAGAAAAGGTGTTTCAAAAGCAGAAACTCCTTTCAAAAGATTCAACAAATCCCCATTGTGCTCCAGAGAAAAAGCTTCCTGCTTCTCAGACAACATTCAGTTAAATCTCATTATTTGGGTCTGTAGGTTAAAAAAAATGGGAGAGGTAAGAAACTTGTGTGGAAGACATTCCTGCGTTCCTCTCCTTCCTTGCTCACTTCTCCCCACCTTTACAAGAGTATCTTTTATGAAATTTGCTTTAGAGACACTATTTGAAGTTAAAAACCTTTATCAAAAGACACTTAACATCTTCAAATTATAGATTACGTTATTTACTTTTGTTGTTAAATAGCATCACTTTGGAAAAGATAGCTTTCACAAGACAGCCAAACCATAAAGGAGAGTGGAGAGAGACAGCGCAGAAGAGCGTGAGCCTTCTGGTAATTTAGTTCAAATTCTGCATTTTTACATTTTGCTTCAGAAGCATTATCTTGCCTTCATAGGATCGGATGGATGTAGCTGTGATAAACCAGGAATTATATGAGGCAAGGATTTTTGCGAATAATATCTTTTATTGGACCAATAGCATGGTTGGGGTAGACTCAGACAAGCTTTCGAATGTGAAGCGTTCTTCATCAGAACCCTGCAGTTGGTTCAATAAAATATATCACCCACAAAAACACAAAAATCCTTGCTTCTCACATACCTTGCTTTTAGTCCTTCTCTGAAACATGCCACTGTTTCACCAATAAACAAAGCAGTAAAGGAAAAAAAAAAAAATCAGAGAACCTGCTTTTATATAAAGCTTAATCTCTTATTAATTCTTTCTAGCTGATATGGGGTTCCATTCACTTGCAACCTAATCCTGATTCAGGACACAAAACTCTCCCCCCATCATAGTGTGGCATCTACACCCTTCTCTTTTCCCCCTTTCCTCTCTACTCTTGTAGAATCCCTCAGATCACAATTTTTTAAAGTACAGTCTGTGGAAGCTGACAGATAACATGGCACAGGTTCTCTTCATCTTCAAAGGAAGGAAACAGAACAGATAGGAGAGATGAAATGATGGCCAAAAAAGGCGATGACCTTTGTTCAAAAAAGATAAAAATGCATTATCACCAAAAGAATGTAAAAATGCATTAAATACATGCCTGATGATATTATATTTTTTATATAAATAAGGACCGTCATTACAATAGGGATGTAATGTGATCATGGATAGGAAGAGGTGGTGGTCTGTGAAATGATAAATGCAAGAATAATGGCCTATTCAATAACAGCAGACTTAACAGTCTTTTTTCAGGAATGGCTCACACTCTGAGAAAGTCAGAGAACTATGTCCAACTTCCATTCTCCCATAACAGTGCTATAACGGTGTAGAGTAAATGGCTAGTACTGACATCTGAAAAATTCAACCAAGCATTACCCAGGATTGTCAGGTAACAATCCAGGGTTACCAGGGACAGCTTCCACAGGAACGTATCAACACACTTCTTCCCAAATAACCATGCAGAAGAATCCTTTACGTAATTTTGTTTTATACCAAAACTAGAGAGGGCAAATTTGGTAGGAGGCCATGCCTAAATTAATTTTTTTTTTTTTTTGGATCAATGTTTTGTGTTTCTTTGTTAAATTATTTTAGTTTTTTGCCAGGCACAAAGATTGATTAATGCTCTGACTAGATTAACTGACTTAAAAATTTATTCAGATGTCACAGCTGGCCAGTTTTTGACCCTTCTGACATCAGGATTTAGAGGTTTATTGGAAGGGAACATGTGCTGTGCTCACTCTATGACGCCTCTACATGTTTTAGCTCACAACAGCAGAACACATAAGGCTCTGAAACCCAATTAAGCTTATAAATGAATATTTCGGTCAGGTACACAAGTGAAAGATGCTATCGTTACCACTACATGTCTAACAATTCATCTCTAAATAAGACCCACGATGCTCAAGCTATAGATTCTGGCTTAAAAACCCAATAAGCAAGCACTTTGTTTTCACTCTATTCTACTCAAGAATTCTCTATACATTTTAATGGGGGGAGGGAGACCACCCTGCCAAAGTATGCCCCAGAAATTATTTCCCCATTCTCAAAGATATTTGTGTTAATCAGATAGTTTGCATCTCAAATGCCTGAATTACTTACAAAAATAAGGATTTTTGGTTACTTTAGCATATGCAGTCTTAAATATTTAACTTTCAGGACAGAGTCATAAAGCAAAAAACAAATCAGGAACCAAAAATATTATCAGTTACTTCAATGGAGTTATTATCAAATTGGTGTGGTTAATTAGTCTTGCTTTTCAGATTTCAGTGACATGCTAAAATAATGAGAATTCTGGTGATCCATAAAGCAACCAATTGCTGCAAAGAAGTTTACAGAAGGTTTAATATTTGTACACTACAACATAAAATATTCTTCATTATGTATTAATTGTACAATAGCAATTTCTGTATACAAAGAGGGGGGAAAGGGTAACAAAGATAACTAAAAGGATGTGGACAGGCTACAGGCATTCATTTAAGAATCTCCCCTCCTTTGTTGAGCTTTACGGCTGTTCATCTGGGTTTTGTTCTGGATGTACAGGGATGCTTCTAGATAAATGCAGGCTGCTTGGTAACATTTTTCTCAGGCTGTGTCAATTTTCAAGTAACTTCTTCTTTATGCTTGTTGTTATTATTCCAGGTGAGAATAAATCAGCAAAACAAATCAATTGTTAACAGCCTACTGCAGTTTGTGGTTTATTTTGTAAACTACATTACTATACTTTTTTCAGACTCCTTCCAAACATCCTAATGCAGGTTCAAGCAAATAAAAATTTACAATGCCTATTCAAGTTAAAATGCGGCCCCAAATTACATGTCCAGACCTGAGAGCTATACACAATCTTAAACTCAAACTCTGGTGATGATTCTGTAGAGGTTTTTTGGGCATTCTTCACTGCTTTACTTCCATGTGTACACACACATTTTTCATAGATAAAAACGTACACAAGACTAGATTATTTCTCTAACTTTTCTTCAGGGATTAAACCCCAGAACTGGTTGTTTTCCAATTAGAAAGTGAGTACCAATTATGCACAGTGGGTTAGGAACACTTGAGACTGATTTTGCATCACAAAGGTCATTTTACATGAAAGGTAAGGTAAGACTTGAACTGCAATCTCAAAGGTGAAAGGATAGAGTTTTCATCTTTAAACCACCCAACCCCAGCAGGTCTTTTCAACATTTCTGTGTTTTGTGGAGTCTATTTCATTTCTGCAAACGTCTTCACAAAAAGCGTTTCTTTCAAAGCAAGAATATGTCCCTGAACATGAAAGGAAACTAGCCATTGACAATTTTGCTGTTGTTCATTTGTTATGTCTTGCTACCAGTTTACAAACAGCTGTCCCATGCATCTCCACTGGATACAATTTTAGTCTAGACAGGGGAAATCCAAGCTATGGCTGCCCAAACAATATGAACACAGGAAGATTTTCAATCAATTGTTTCATTAATAGGAACACATCTAATAATATAAGGGGAGGGTGTTTTGGAAGCAAGCCTATTTCAGAGCTTGCAACAGTATAATTGCATGGTATTGTTCTTGTGCTAGGCAGGGCTATGGAATGATCATCTCACAAACCAGATTTTGGTGCTGTAGTAGATTACAATAAAATGAGCCTTGTTTCTCCAACACAAGTGGCTTTACAAGACAGTGACAACTATGTATTAAATGGCAAACAGACTAAAATGACTTATGCAGCACTGGCATTCCTTTCTTTTCTGGTACAATAAGGGCTAGTGCCCACACAAATGTATTTCTAGCATGACTGTTACTGCTATTTCCCTTAAATCAGCTTTACCTGGGAAACAATGTTAAGCACAGCTGCTATTAACACCCTCATTATTTATTCCTGTTCTGAGTGCCAACCTGCTGCCTGGTCGGCACTCGGAACAGGAATAAATAATGAGCAACACCTTTTAGACACAAATATGTCTAAAAGGCATTTGGATACCAGTCAGTCCCATGCCCACTGATGCTCAAAAATCAATCCATATGATTCTCCTCGTTTGTTTAGGGTTTCTTTGTTGTTATTTTTTATCTTTTATAGACTTGTTACTTATTTTATTTTTATTATACAAATAATAACCGTGTCTTCTTCAAGAACCTGGGTTTACAAAATGATCTCAGATCAACTGTTACCAGTGGGTGTCAGTGTAACAGTACAGCAATTAAGATGTGGGGGGTGACTTGGCCTGGGTTATATATATATATATATATAAAAAAAAAATGAAGAAACAGATTCTTTTTCCATGTAATTGAGAGAGAATTCACATTTGTATGCGTGTTTCTGTGTGAGTGAATTCATGTTTCCCTGCCTGTGCGTGCATGGATGCATGGATACCCCCCCCACACCCCACACATGTATAAACTAACTCCTGCGCCCCACATTTCCAAACAAGAGAAGAAGCAGGGGACCTATCTATCCCTTCCCAGGCAGCAGCTTGGAGGCTGGGGAGACGAGGACGCACAGGCCCTGGGACCACCAGCGCTGCCACCTGCGGGCAGAGGGCGATGCGGCTCCACGCAGGCCCTGACGGAGACAGGCCAGGGCTGCTGAGGCAGCGGTGCTTGCATGTCCCACATGGGAAAACGTGGCTTTGTCTCTACTGAGCTGGCCACGGGAGCGCCCCCTGTCCCACCAGGACGTTGCAGGCCGGCGTTGGGGGTAGGGGCCCTGCCTGATGGGCCGGTTGTCACATATGGTTTCTTTTGCAATGGCTGGGACCACAGTTCAGACACTCACAGGGTCTGCCCAGGCCCTCTGCCACTCTGCAAGCGCTGAAGTGGAGCAAAGTATCCCCTGGAGCTGGGCATCCCAAGGTGCCTCTCCGAGGGGAAAGTGCGCCATGTGCACGGGTACGCACTTCCAGTCCAATGACCTGGTTTTCAGCCCTGCTCTGCACCAGCATCTCCGATTAAATGCAACACCTCTGAAAATCAGGGCACTCATTTCAGTGTCTAAATATAGAGTTTGAAAATTGTGGTCAACTGCCCTTTATATACGGGCCCCAAATCCATTCAAGTGCCATCCTCATTGCTGCCTAAACACTAATGAAATATGGAAAGGATAGGGAGGGGGAGAATGCAGACAGACAGACAGACAGACAGACAGACAGGCAGACACTCTAATTTCATTCGGGCTGATTGATAAACAACCAAAAGCTTGGTATTTGATTTTCATGCTGGTACCAGTCATACGGAAAATGTTTGAAAAAGAACCCCTCACACACATTTGGCAAATTGTCAGGCCTGACCCATCACCTTCCTTTTCACTCCCCACTGTCATCCCTCCATCCCCCAGTCAATCGTATGCATAGTGCTGGATTTCCTCAGAAAGACTAGGTTTAAGAGGAACAAATACATCTGATTTAAAAGCAAAAGGAGAGCCAGCAAGGATCATGCAACACACATGCACACACACAACTGTTATTTCTAAGTGATGAAATGCTGTTTTCACCATTTAAAATTGTTCATTTGTAAGATTCACACATCATCTGGCTTCTCTGTGTGTTTAGAGCTGCACTTTGTCCTAATGCTGGAGCCTGAGGTGAAGACAACACACCTCCAGAGGGGGCCAGGAATAGTCATATTTCTTGAATTCCCACAAGCACAAGGGCTTCTGTGACTATCACAGCTATAAATTAGTATTCCCAACCCCAAACATTCAATAATCATATTCTGAGAAGCCTTAGTAAATTATGATTGCTTCCAAATCATGTGATTAAAAATATATATGCCTTTTTTCTGAAACCTTATTATGTACATTTTCAAGCTTCTCCCCACAACCACGCCAGCTAAAATGTCTTTTTAATGAAAACACATATAGTCTCTGTAGCACTTGACTCTACGAGCTGAAGCTTTTAAAAAAAAATCTCTCTCCAAACAGTAAATTGGGAACACTAACTTGAGAAAAGAGTTACAGTATGTTCATCTCACCCCCAAGAGGAGGCAGTCTGTAGTTTTCACGTGAGGTAACAAGTCAAGTTCAAGACTGTGGGAGAACCTAGCATTTACCTTGATCTGCTAAATCATGTGAAACTAAAAATTACCTTACTCTTACTAGGATATTGTGGTATTTTACTTGCATTAAGAATATTCCTCTTTTTCCCCCTGGCACCAGAAGAGTTTTAGAGACGCAACAGAATCTCACATACTACAGCCGCCTTCAGCATAATACCTTTGGGGTCTCCCATTAGGGTGATGAGCATTCACTATACATGCTCTCTGCAAAACTACCACAAACAACAGTCACTGTTAAGATGCAGAAAGAAAACCAAGTAGTCTTTTCATAGCTAAGGGGTAAAGGGTTGGAGACTTGTCGTATGTATGTTATCAACATACTACACTTCAGTATGGACAATAAACATATCTGGGCAAGACTGTGCAGCATATGAAGCTTTACTTAAGACGGGAGAACATACTGGCCACCTGAGTTGCAGCAGAAAAGGTATATTTACAGTTATAACAATTTTTAAAGTTATAACAATTATAGAGTTATAACAATTAAAAAAAATAAAGCTTCTGCACTGAAAACATGTAGACAGTGTGCACTTGACGTGTAATATATTATCTGACATATCACATTTTAATGTAATATATTACATATACCATAGAGAGCTATACTTCACTGGTAAGACAAAACTACACACTTTTTGTGTGTATCATGCTTTTCCAGCTACCTACATGCTTACTATTGTACACATACAGCATAACTGGAAAACAAATCCCTTTCAGTAACCCCTTCCTTGAAAATAAAATTCAAGACATTTAGAATAGTAGAGAGGAGAAACTAGGCCTTTGTCCCAAAATTGTCCAAAATCCAGTGATAACAGTTCCATAGGAATCTTTTCAGTATTTGTAGGTATCACTATTTTCAGGGACAAAAAGAAAAGAAGGAAAAATAGGGTATATTTGATATATACTGATCAACAGAGTTAAAGCTTATGAAACAGAATCAGTGAAACTTGAAAGGAACCAACCTAGACAAACAGCCACCTTCACAAATACTTGTTAAAATTGAATGAATGCTGCCTTCCATACGCCTTTCACCACTGAATGAAACTGTCATTAACAGGGTGTCAGTCCCCATATCATCAACTTACTAATGCAAGTTTTTTAAACAGGAGACAAATCTAGTTCTTACAGTTAAATACAACTTATGTTGTAAAGAAACAGTTGGGAAGGCACGGTGGAGAAAAAATTATTGGAAAAGGAAAATAACCTCTTTGCTTCTCTGTTCAGGAGGCAGAAGCACCTTTGCAGTCTGCTGACTAAAAAGACAAAGACAGCAAAACAGCAAAGTACTCCAACACTTTTCACAATAAAGAATTAAACACTAGTCAGGTGATGAAATATGTAGACAAAGGTAGTCCTGAACACTTAAACCAGCTAATTCTAAGATGGTTGCCAGGACTCTAGATTTCTCAACTTTTTCCAAGAAGCACTTTAACCTACACAAGTATCATCAATAGTGTTTGCAAGACAGGACTAATGCCTAAACGCTATCTGAAGAACTTCTGTTACACAAGAAAAATCCCCATAACTTTAAGAACCTCTAGATGGGGACCAGAGAAAAGATGCACCCTCCACTAAAATTGGTAACACGAACTAGCTGTCAAAATGGCTATCATGCCATTCGTAGGTCTGAAAATAACCAGCTTTACCAGGGCCAGCCAAAATTGAATTAAAACACATTTGAGAAACCTGAATCTTCCAGGGCAGAGTCTGAAAAACTAATGAAGTACTGAGATTGCGAGCCAAAGCAAAGTCACAACTTGCAATATAGCAGTTCAAGAATATCCAAAATTCTACCAGTACCAATGGAGTTGCATGCTCCATAGTACTATGGGACCAACTTCTGCAACAAGAACTGCCTATGTCTGTGACAGCAGTAACTTGTTCCATCACAATAAAATATACTTCATTATATTCACAAATTCTTGTGAACACAATTATGGCGTTTAGCTGAAAATGCCCAAGCATAAAAGTTCTTCCATTATTTTTTAAAAGTGACTTTTCCACCCCCCCCCCCCCCATAATCTCTAGGCCACTGGTTTTCAACTTTTTTGACTTGAGGCTCTCCTCAGAAAATACCAGGTCTTAGTTTTCATTTTTTTTCTGACTAAGGAAAAATAATAGAGCTATCTTTGCGTCACAAAGGACTTAGAAAGACCACAACAGATCAGAATGGTTTTAAAACTATAGATTATTTGAAATGTCTGAGTTTATCTTGTGAATCATGTTTGCACACCTTGGACTACAATAGACATGCAGGGAGCCTGTTCCAACGCACTATAATTCCATAATATCGGAGCAGACGTGATTAATCGAGTCGGCTGGAGAGTGGAAATTAATGTGCTCGAGCCTTGTGTGTATCAGTGTCCCTGCACTGGAAAATGGTGGGCACTTTAATTTAAAGCTCGTTCAATGAGCTCTAGTTCAAAGCACCCTGCCACCATTTTTCAGCACCGGGACGCTAACACACATGTGCTCCTGTGTGCTTTTAATTAGCTTGGCTCTCAGAGCTAAGAAAATTAAAGCGCCGCCCCCACACCTCCTGGAGCATGTGTACAAACGCCCATCGTGTGGCATGTTGGTTCAGAAACACTGCTCTAGACACTTCAGCTGTACTCCTTGAGCCTCACTGGTTGTGCTGTTATTCAGTCAGCCAAGCTCACCAACCATGCTCTTTCCACCCCTTGGACACAAGCTGGATTGCAGTTTAGGGCTCTTTGGCTTCCTTCTGCTGGGCTCCATACACCATAATCTAATTAACTTCCTCTTGCAAGGAAAACTGGAGAAGAGACCGTTTGTAAGATGGTCCTAGCATGAGAAACAACATTTCAGACAACTGGCTGTAGCACAGCAGCAAATTCTATGGGATCTTAGAAAATGCTGAAATTCAGAGTTTCAGAATCAGAAAACCAACCCACAGGGTCAAAATAGAGATATACTGGGCAGTTTCCCTTTAGATTGGGCAGTTTGAAGGTAGTTGAAGTTACAGGCAGGCATCACTGTACATTTTAGACTTTCAAGGTTATCAATGTTGCCATAAGAAAAACATTAAATGAAAACTGAGATTCTGGAGTATAGTTCAGAATCAAGGGGTAACAATTCTACAACATATTTTTCCTGACATGGAATCACAAATACAGAAAACCCTGTTCAAAAGTCACTTGTTATTCTTCTATTTAACTCTTAGTTGTAAATGTTTGCGAACGTTTTATTATATATATTCATTTTTTGTAACTGCAGTGTTAAGTTTGTTAACACAACTGTGTAACCTGTTGTTTTACAGCATAACAGGACAAGAACAGGACTAGAATCCATGGCAAATCAAGCATTTTACTGGCAGTAAAACAACTGCTCCCTGAAACCTAATACTTAAAAAACTTCATGCTATATCTCTTTGGAGGCCATACTGCTTTTCTTTCAAAAGCACAGGGTTAAAGGGAAAACCAATCAGGCTCAGAATAAGAGGGTAATTTGGAGTGCTTGTTGCAAGACTAGTGGTGGTGGTTCTCGTTAGAGCAGCTGCACCACGTGTCTAAAGATACTCGAGTTTGATGCGTGATTCACCATTGTAAAAGTCCAAAGTTTTGCTGCTTATACACAGAAGGAAAATAAGTGCATTAAAATTCATTAAACTGACTCGTCACAGTTAAAGGGATGAATGGTGATGGGGAATAGTTTGGTTTAGGTATGCAATAATTGACAGTGCAGAATGCAATTTACTTTTAATTATTTAGAACAGGGCTCTCCAACCTGTAAGCGCACAAAGGCTACATGCCCTACAGGCAGCACCAGTGAGGGTCATGGGCTCCCAGATCACATACTACATAGACCCCCACCACTGCATGCCTTCCCCCACCCCTCACACTGCTGCAACAGCCTCATGTGGACACCCCTCCACCACCACTGCAGTGCACTGCCCAACTGCCCGCATGGGTACTCTTTCATTACTGCACTGTGCAGTCCTGGCTGCAACCTGAGCTTCCTGCACTATGCCTTATTACACTTATGTTGCACCATCCTAAGGCAGATGCAGAACACAGAAGCCAAAGGAGGGAGAGGGAGCCTGGGAACTCTGGCTGCTATTGCACCCAAGCAACCAGGAGAGTGATGGCTAGGCAGGAGGGCCCACAACATAACCTGTCACAGGCTGCCAGTCGGAAAACCCTGGTTTTGAACATCATAATTCCGAGATTTCTACTGAGCATCACAGATATGTATTAATCTCCTCTTAAGGGGGAAGCAACATTTCTGAATGACTGCCAACATTTTTATAATTTTTAAAACAAATTTGTTCTCTGGAAATCTAAGATACTCTACAAAGAACAATGGCCGTTTTTCAACTCTGTCCTCTGAGAGAGCAATGACAATATTGCCATAAAGCATTAAGAAAGGTTGGTGTATTTTTTTTGCCTCATTCTATCCCCAAACTCATCTTTGGGAAAGAAAATAACTTTAAACTTTTTGCTTATTAAGAGAAAAGAGTCATAAAATTTGGTAAGTTAAAATTAAATGGGCAGAGCACAAAAGGGGCTTCCCTGACTGTGTTCAAGGCGGCTTAATAAAAATGAAGACAATGGATTTTAATTAATCTCCTTACAAAGGTGTAAGTTGAACTGTACAGCTATATTTCCTTGGTTAACAATAGAATTCAACAAGATTTTCAACACAGCAGACAAATACAAATCTTACTCTGAAAGCTGTGTTCAGATCTAGTTTGGTAACCCAGGGAATATCAGGCTGCTATTTCTTCACAAACTCAAATAGCCTGGGTAGGGAGAGGCATGTGTGTATATACTGGTATATATAATATTACCATTTTTTGGTGCAACACTGTGGAGGAAGGCATCTTCAGAGGAGGGAAGCAGAGAGGAAGAGTTAGAGGAAAAAAGAGAGTCCTTGTTATGCGATATATTTAATTGCCCTGCTCCTGCCCTGCTTCTGGATCCTAAGCACTGTATCATTCAGTGGAAAATTACCTCTGTTCCACAGGGTACTGTAATATATCTATTTTCACAAAAGTGGATGACACAAGCACACATCTTTTGAGCCTCAGTTATGAGACTGCAAATATTCTTAACCCCGGCACACTGTTTCTTAACCTCACTATATCAAGTTTTTAAACACAAAATTAGCTCTGAAGGCATTTTAGTGGATGTTAAATTCTTAATATAGTGACTAAGAAATACCTTCTCCCTACATTTAAAGAAAATATTTGTCCTAGATACAAAGAGAGAACAAAATGTACAAAATCTACAAAACTCCTTTTCTAAGAAATAAAGAATCAAATTTTTATTCTATACACTTCACCCTCTTGGTAGTAAATTGTGCAGATCTAAGTTACCATATTGTAAAAAACAAACAAACAAACAAAAATGCCTGGATCTCTGTGTCATAGTGGCAACACCTCAAAACCACAAGTGGCCAAAGTGAAGTCCATGGAGTTCTACAATGCAGCCACCATCATCTTCATAATGAGCTGTAGCCAGTGGAGACCTTGTGTCCCAGAACACAATGCTCTGTGCTAAGTGGCCTGCACTTCCACATATTAAAGATAAGAATGCCTGCAAAAAAATCTGCTGCATTTATAAGAAATAGACATAAGTTGGGATCTTGACAAATACTCAACCCAGTCTGTTGTTCATCTAGGTTTAACTTGCTTCTCAAACTAAACATGTGTAAACACAACTCCAGATGTATAAAAACAGGAACACAATTTCCAATTAATGTAATACTTCTAACTGGAAATAATACATGCCAACTTATTTAAAATTAAAAAATATAAAAAACAAAACTTACTGAGTATTTAAGGAAATAAACCTGTTATGCTTATAATTATGAACATTTTTTAAAGCAGCATATAATATATAAAATGTTATTAAATCCCTTAATAACTGCATTGCCTCTATAGTTTGGAGTGTATTCAATTTGTGAAATACACTTTTGTAATATGTAGCAAAACCAAATTCAACCTGATTCTCCACCCACACATGCAACCTGCCTGGAGGCGGGTATTCACAAAAGTTAGTGTTCCAGTGGGCCAGGCCTACAAAACATGCCATCTTTTCCTTCAACTTTAATTCAAGACTTCAGGGGGGAGGGGAAAACACACAAGAAAGAAATCTACAGTTTCACTAATGAAACACCAATCCAATCTGCTTCAAGCCATCAACATCTCAATTTTCATTTAACACACATACTCAAGCTGGTGTACTCACACGACAAGCAGGAAGCACCTAATCAGATATTCCATTATTATGAAGGAAAGAAAGAAAGAGAAACAAAGGGATAAAGATGCATCTCCTTTACACCCCAATTGATAGCAGTTGGTAGAAAAATGTACTACCAAAAGCAGAACTGTATTAAAATTTGCATGTCCAGTCATTTTAAAGGCAATAAAAAAATTGTATTTTTAAATACATATAAAACACCATCACATTTTTTAAATTTCTTAAGGTTTTAATATATATTAAACTTCTTTAAGGTCTTACGGTTTTGATATATATTTAAAAAAGAGAGAGAAAGAGAGCAGCTGCCTTTCAGAATATCAGAGCCCATGCTGTGGGATCTGTCCCAAAGCATCAGGTGTCAGAAGCTGAGGATATGGACATTTCTATAAAGGTTCCTTCTAGCTGGAATTTGTTTGCCCACTTCAGGTACTTTACACAATAAGGACATGACTGGCACAAAACTGATGTAAGCAGTCATTCTTTAATTACATGTTATTCAATAGTCCTTTATGTCTAAGTAATTTTAATTTCACCCTATTCTGGATGCTAAATTTATGCAGCAAATAAATACACATTGGTCATTTTCTTCTGAATTTTATCAGTTCTTCTCACCAAAGTCGTAAAGAGCACTGTCGCCAAAATATTTTTGCTTCCCCCCTACATAGTCCTGAAAGCTCCTTCAATCATCTACCTTTTCCTTAAAATAATAACAAAATCAATTATTTATGGATAAATCTCAATTGTTTTTTATATACCTAGTGCTTACAGCTACAAGAAGGTCCATTAGTTAACACAACTGATCACGGAACATACACAATGATCAATAGTTAGTGTTTTCAGGATTGGGCCCTTCAAAGGAATAGCTTTATAACATTACACCTCTTTCCTATGTTGAGGGTGGATATAAGAACATGTCATTTTCTGCCACCACTTCTTGAAATTTGAGGAGAAACCAAATGTCATAAGTCATGATCTTTTTGTTGAAAAAATTCCTTAATATAATCATTTTTTAAAAAAGGCAGTGTTATTTAAAAAGCATTAGGAAGGAAAAACATTGTTCTCTCTATTCACCATCCTACAAATGCCCACTCAAAGAAATGAATTTGATATTTGTGCCACATCAGCATACAGGCAAGAAAATTAAAGGGTAGTTGGAAGGCAGGCTCATAAAATACATATTCCAAACAGAAAGTAAGATCATAAGTGGCATTTTAGCCTTGGGGCCCTCTTCAGGCTGTAGAAAAACAGAGAGCAATTAACAGTTTACCTTGCTCTGTGTGTATGTGCGTCTTCAAGAAGGCCCCATGGCTGACATATCATGGATCATAATCTACAGATTTCCTAAAGAGCCAAATAATAAAGTACCACACATAGAAAAAAAGTGAAGCTGGAGGAAGGAAATCATGATTTTCCCTTTTTTACCCCCAGCATTTGGAAAACAGCCTATAGGGAAACACCACTGATTATTTTTCATAGAAAATACAAAAGAAAGCGTGCTTGGTCCCATACCACTGAGGATTAGCTTCTCAGAGAAAAGATTTTTCATTTTCACACATGCACACGCTTATAAACACACTTGGTTTAGGTAAATTTACACAAGCTGCTTTAACTAAACTGATGAGAAGCCTAGATGCATCTGAAATGCATAGTTATTCTCATGGATGAGAGGGTGGGCTACTACATGCATGTTGTTGAGAATCTGATAGCAGTTAGACTACATTTAGAATTTAGACTACACTGATCAAGGAAGAGCAGCCTTGCTTTCAGTCAGCCACCTTCTATGAATGAACAAAGTCTGTGCGTCAGTATGCGATTTTCACTCTCTATTCCAGCCAATGCAAACACTTTAAATTTGGGAATGTGTACTAGATATCTTAACAGAGATCAATTTATGTACCCATTACATTTCACTTCAGCCTAATGTGCAATTGCCTTTTGTTTCTACCCATATGCTACATCCCTTATAATCAGAGCTGCCAAAAATCAGAATGGTTAGATTTTATTATGACATCTTTTCAGAAGTTACCTCTGAATTATGACTAAAAAAGCCTACATTGCTTTGGACCCAGAGCTTACGGGCAGATCAATTCACTCACTATGGTTCACTTTGCTTTTAATAATAATTTTTCATTACTAACTGCAGTTAAGTTTCTACAATGATAGATTTTTTTTTAAAAGATTAGTTACAGCTCAGTAAGTACATTTTTGTATTGCTGCCACAGGGAGCAGGGGGATTCATGCCGAGTATTTCAACTGTAGCCTTGAAGAAATAAGAGCGCTGTATACCATCTCCAAGACCGCACCAAAGGGCTCTAAGGAGAAATTGAGCTGGGTCATCCTCAATTAGTAGAAAGGTCCCACTAGCATCCACATTTGGGGAAAAAGAGAAGACAAGAATTTTTGTGGATCCAAGTAAAGCCCTGATGACCTTTTTCAGGCAGGGGAGCAGTACTTCAAAACAAACTTTAGTGTTAACTTAATTCAAGAATACTGAACCCCTTATTACTGCTGTTCACTGCTATATATTTTGATCTTTGCCCCTTGAACGGATTTACTTAGTTTTTAAAAATATTCTTATTTACTTTAGCATTCCCGGGAAAGAATACAAGTTCTTTTTTTTTCAGTTAACTGCATCCCAAAATATACACACACAGTGAATTACCTGAACATACACCCATTGTGCTGTATTTTAATCATTATTTGTTTTGAATGTCTTAAAAATGAACATAAGCCACCAATGCGATGCCATAGCTGGCAGAGCTAATCAAACACTGGCATGCATCCAACTGAGGCATTTTAAGCAAGACAAAGGATGTCATCTTCCCTCTCTATTTGGCCTTGGTCAGACTGCACTTGGAGTACTGCATCTAGTTCTGGGTGCCACACTTCAGGAAGGATGTGGATAAGCTTGAGAGAGTCCAAAGGAGGGCCGCATGCATGATTAGAGGCCTAGAGACCAGGTCATATGAGGCAAGGCTGAAAGACTTGGGGCTGTTCAGCCTGTAGAAGAGAAAACTCAGAGGGGACTTGGTGGCAGCCTCCAAGTATATAAGGCAGGGGTAGGCCTGCAAGGCCATTTTATCCAGCTTGCAGGGCCCCTAAATTTTTTTTTAAATTAAAATTGATCTGTCCTTAGTTCCTTTAAAAAATGACAGGAACCAGGGGCAGTAGGACCCAAGGGAATCCTCAGTGGGCTCCTGAAACAGCAGAGCCCGCCTGGCCCCACTCCCCCAGCCGGAAGCCCCAGCAGGATTACGTGGCTGCCCCTGCACGGGAAGCTCAGGTAAGGGTTGTGGGGGGGAGGAGGGAAGGGAAGGAGCTAGTGCAGGGCGCGGGGAAAAGTGCCCCTTGCCCACCCTGTATTTTAATCATTATTTGTTTTGAATGTCTTTTCCCCACACTGAGCACTAGCTCCTTCCCTGCTGATGAGCAGTAGTTTGGGGCTTTGCTGTGCCCTCCACCTGTACCGTGGGGCTGGGGGGGCACTGGGAGTGAGCGGGCGCGGGATCACAGGGCCCGCACCGATGTCCCAGGGCCAGTGCCAGCAGGGCCCAGAGCAGGGTGGTAGAGGTACAGGGTTCGCCTGCAGGGGCTCTATGGAGCCAGGCCCACTTCCCCCTCTCCCTGCCGGTGGAGCCCAGTCCGGCTCCACAGACCCCTGCCAGCCTGTGCCCTCCTCTGGGCTCTGCTGGTGCTGACCCTGGGACATTGGTCCCAAGATATTGAGACATTGGTCCCAAGATGGTGACCAGGGGGTGGGGCACCTGTCAAGGGGCAGGGATACCCATGCAGCCCTTGATAGCTTGCCAAAACTGGGTAAGTGGGCCTCTGCTTAAAATAATTGCCTTCCCTCAATATAAGGGGTGTACATCAGGGCTTGGGGGAGCATTTGTTCACCAAGGTCTTCTGGGGCGGACAAGAAATAATGGGCACAAACTGATTAAAGACTGCTTGAGGCTCAACAGAAGGAAAAACTTATTTACAAGTCGAGTGCCAAGAGTTTGGAACAGGTGCCCCCCAGAGGTGGTAGAATCATCCACCCTGGCGATCTTCAAGCGGCATTTTGATGCCCATCTTGCTAGGGTTGTCTGATCCCAGTGGTCTTTCCAGTCCAAGTGCAAGGGGGCTGGACCCGATGATCTGTAAGTTCCCTTCCAGCCCCTAACAACTATGAAACTATAAACCAGGGTTGTCCAAATGGTGTCCCAGGAGCCGCAAGCAACCTGTTAATAACTAAATCATGGCCCGTGGAGCCAGAAATTCTATGGTGGGATAAGCAGTAGTGGCATTCACTTCAATGCCTGCCTAAGCCGCCATGTTAACAGGGCCAGCACCAGGTGGCTAAGACTGTTCCTGCAATGCAGAATTTCTAGGTTGAGATGCCCTTTGGGAATGCCTTTTGGTAGTGTGGCAAGGGGTAGTGGCAAAATTAGCACCTGGGGAATTCATATGGCTGCTCCTCCTGCTGCCACAGGGGGGTTGTCCAGCCTGCAAGAAGTCCTGTAGGCTGCATCCAGCCTTCTAACTCAAATGAGCTGGACTATCTTATCTTAAACTAATAACATCTAACATTTACACAGCATTTTCTGGCCAAAGAATCCCACACGTTTCACTGACTACAGACCTGAAAACACTCAACTTTCTGCATGGTCTCTGACTTCACTTGGAAATACATCGGAGAAAAAGATTTTTCAGGATTGGCTCATTTATCTGGGTGGAGGGGTAACATTTTATTTTTAGTTGTTTGCCTTTATGAAACTTTCAACCTAGGACATCAAAGTTCTTTTCAGAGATTTCCACAAATGGGAAAACAAACAAAAACAGGCATAACATGTACTGCAGAGCACATGTAGCAAGTCAGTTTCTGAATCTAAGATAAAAGCTTCTTCTTGCTTCCAAGACCCCACAGAAAAAGCAATGTCTAGACTTTAATAATGCAGGCAACATTTTGTATCATGCAGTGGATTTGAAGAGGAAAGAGATGTAGTTAGCCATGTTAGTCTGAAGTCAAGCAGAAGGCAGGGTAGATTTGTACCTTTATGGATTAACTAAATCAGGGAAGAGGAAGCCAAGAATATTGCCTGTATGAAACTGCATTCTGAGTCCCCTTTATAGTTATCCATCTTAGAATCAGGATGCTGGAATAACATCACATCTCCTGCTTTAATTTACTAAGGAATGTAGCATGACAAGGACCTCCGTTTTACATCTCATCTGAAAAACAGAAACTCCAAAAGTACAATGCCCCCTGACATCATGCTGGGACATTGATTCAACACTGGCTAAAAGAGAGGAGTGTCACCTACTGAATCACAAACATCACTTTCTGAGCAGTTCTTCTGTGTGTCACATCTAATCAGCATAACACAATTCTCATAGCTGCCAGGAAGGCTGATAACATTTTCTTTCAAGGAACTAAAATTTAATTTTATTCAGACAAGGCACTAGCATTGCTGGAAAGAGAAGCTTTTTACTGAGATTTGGAAGAATGTTAACAAAACATTATAGGACCATATGGCCTTTAATATTCTGACCAAGTTAAAAACCATTTAGGGGTAGAGAGACTTTCAATGGGGTTTCATTTCAGTGGTGAGACATCTCCCGCCCCTTCTCCGTTTTAAATCATTCATAAGTAATGAATGCTGATATACATTATAGTGTATTTGTACAACAATGCTCACCAATTGCATCCCTCTTTCATTATCTAGAGTTTTAAAATTCAGATTTACCATCGCACTATCATACAACCTAATGTGGATAGCCTTCTAGTATTAGGGATGCATCTGCACAGTCTCCATGTCGCATAGGACACTGAATCCAAGTGACTAAGTGGATGGTTATGCAAGTGTGGCTCATGCCTGAGGGGATGAGAACTAGCAAGATACACCTGACCAAGCCTTGCCACATTTTAACTCTAAAATGTCCTTAGCAAACTTAAGCTTTTATAACTTTTTTTTTTCCTTAGGAATATATAGAGCTAGGTGCATCTCTCTTCTCCAAGAACCTTCACGAGATGGTCTTTTGTTTACAGACCTCTACATGATTACATCTACTCTTAGATACTGAAAGCCTGTTCCTGGGATGGAGATGTTATCATCATGAGCTAAATGATACTACAGCTTCCATTATTTAAAGTCTTGCACTTTGTGAAAGTAGGTTTCTTTTTCTGAAGTCAAGAAATGTACATTTATGCTGAAACTGCTTTCCCAAAGAGTTAGGTTGCAAAACATGGCAACATTTTCATAAAATGCTCAAAAAATACAAATGCACACACTTAAAGAAATTTCAAACACACAAATATGCTAACTTCTTGCTAAAAACATTTACCATAAATCATTTTAAATGTCAATTTTTTTAAAAATTATTTTTATTGCAGTATTAAATAGAAGGGTTTTACAATACAGCATAAAACTTACAGTCAATATCCCCTACTGTGTACCTAAACTAATTTCCTTAGAGTGACAGCCTAAGCAAGGAGGCTTTTCCTAACAAAGCAAAAGCCAGGCTACTTTTGTAATTTAAAAGAAGATCAAATGTTAGACATATGCCATAAAGGTAAATAAAAGTGTGTCAGAGATGGTATTATGTATTTGTCATTTTGACAATAGATCTTTTGGCATGCTATACTATTTCTAAAGAGAAGTAGCAGTGAAAAATCAAATCTTTGGGGAAAGTGGGGGTGGTCAGGAAAAGGGTTAGAGAGTCACAATACAGTAACAGGCAGAACATCAACTTGACTTAATACTTCCTCATATTCATGGGTTTGTTTCATACTTTAATCCTATTTCTATTAAAATAAAATTATGAAAAGATTTATAATTTTAATACAGGTAAACATTAAAATAAACCTTATTTGAAAGGTGGTTAAAACCGTGTTGTATGTGGTCCTGATTTTTTTCCTCATCCCCAAGGTTACAATTAGCTTCTTGCTAACCTCCATCAATGCAGTTAACATAATTACTGAGCAGTGTTTTCCCCAGCCTCTGCTTCGTAAGTGACCATATATATTTAGAGTATTGCACCTGGATCTCCTCTAGCACAATAGTTACATTTCAGATAACAAAAAGAAAAAAATACACATTCTTCCCTTCAGTGTTTCTGTAGTGGGACACAGGTTTGTGAAAGAATACATACAATTTTATCTGTGTTAATGACACAGGATCTTATTACTCCCCCAACCTCCCATTATTGCTACTTAAAATACATACACAGGAACTATTGTGTAGTAGAGTCTTTATCTGACAAACTTCTTGGATTTAAACTTTTTTCACCCCATGAGCTTTTAACTCAGTGAAGTACAGGGAAGTGTAGGATATCTTCTATTTGACTCCTTTATTTTCTCCCCCAATATTTGTTCATAGGGGTTAAAAATGACCTCATTTAACATTTTGGGGGCTGCAGGGCTATTACACTTGCTAAACACTTAGCAAACATATAATTTACCGGGCAGCATTAGACAGAGTTCAAGCTCTTTCTTGGCATGCATTTAGTATCCAAAGCCTATGACATTTCAATGCAAAGCAGGCTTCCTGGGAAGTAGACTAATGCTAATCAATAGATCTGACTCAGTGAAAAGCCTTGGACTGATAAAAGGAGGCATCAAACATGAAGACAGATCATTACCTCGTCTAGCAGCTGTCCATCATTTACAGAGAGGTGCAAAACTGTTTCTTAAAACATCACTTTAACTCAGTTCAAACTGAAACACTATTTCAAAAGTGAGCTCTGTGGGTTTACTGCCACTATTTTACTAAAATTGGTCAGAACCCATTTTGCAATTGCCAGAAACCATTGTTATTAGCACTGTTCAAAGCACTTCCACACAGACATTCAGCTCCCCCCTTTTAAGTCAGAAGTTTAAAGTAAAGGGATCTGCAAAAAGGTAAAGAGTTTCTAGCCGTATGGCAGACTATAGTCAAAATGGATCAAATTTTTCTCCTTACCACAGTATTTAAACCTTCAAGCCTAAATTCACTTCTGATGTTACTCTTTACTTTAATGGATTTCTAGCACCATAGATGAATTTAGCTCCCTCTGTGAATTTTAGTCTGTCAACAGACTATAGAACATAGTTAAAAGTTTTCATTAAAAAGTGGTGGGGAACATATTAATATTTGCAAGGATAAGAGAACGTTTCAAGAAATTCTTTCTTCTGACAATTTTTTGTGTGTAAAAACCCTATTCAAAACTGGAGGGCCTGGGATCAAACTGTAAAATGCCTATGTAGCTCTGAAAATACTATCATCAGTATCACTAATTCTAATAACGAATAATGCTTAATTCACCGAATTCTGATATTCCAAGACAGTCTCTTTGTTAACCATGTTAAGTATGATAACTTAAGTGTCTAAGTAAGTTTACTTATGTCATGGAAATGTTCTTGCCAAATGACTCTGTGCTTAGATGAAAGAAGATATGCATCTTTACTTCCAGATTACATGAAACAATATGATAACTTTTATAATATCCTGAACAGAATGCGTGATTGGAAATGGAAAGAACTTCTTTCTGGAAGGCCATGGATGTTTGAATATGCATTGTATGTAGGTTAGCCTATTAAAGACTCCTAGAGATGCATCTCTTTTCCGAAGGTGGAGTACATATTCGTACACACCCACCCACGCCTCAAGCTTCTTGTCTCAGTATTTAGCAATTTCTAATTTCACTCCACCTAATTCCCAGACTGTCTCTCCCCACAACTCCCGGTATCCTTGTATAGCTGGTCCCTGTGATCCCTTTCCCTGCTCTTTATCTGATCCATCTCTCCCTGTTAGACTTTGGTTACCCTTCTATTCATGTTCCCTATCCTTGCTGGCTCCAAGACCCAAACTTTTTCCTCATCCAAATCTCAGCGACAGCCACCCTGGCTCTTGGGCCAAATCTCTCAGTCAGTGCTAATGTTGTCTCCTAAAATCTTGGTACTAGTGTCAGATCTTCAACCCTTTCCTTCTCCCAAAGTAGTTCTCAGACTCAATCTCATTTCCAAGCCAGTCCCAATTTCCCCATCAAATTTCATCCAGTTTCAGCCTTCTCCACCTAGTACCCTCCCCACTTCAGGTCCCTGTCTCCCTGTCTAGCCTCTCTCCATCTTCTCACACCTGAACTTCTAGTTAACTTACCTCTCTCACTCATGCCTAAATTTCGCCTCAGACTTGGTCATCCATTGCTCTGTGTCTCGTCTACTCTCTCCCCCCCCCATCAGTTTTAGCTCATGTCTCCTCTGCCATTTGAATCAACAAGCTTAAAACAAGGCTTATAATATGGCCAAATCTGGAGAGATTTCTCTTGAGGGCTACAAAAGCCCCAGGCCTGGCAAAGTCCACCCCTTTACCACATTTGAAGTCTCTGCTTCAAATCATGGATACACTAAGAACTGTTCAAAGAAAAGATTTCCAGAATATTTTCATATGTACAAATAACATTATTTCTCTAATCTTGTTCTCAAAAACATCTGGACTCTTTTGGCTGAATGAAAAAGTATCTTACAGGCAACTAAAAACAGGGTGTTATAATTGTAAATATTGGGCAATTCATAACAGGCAATGCTACCAGCCTATCTGATGATAATCATCAAAGAAAATTTAGATTCTGTGGCACATCTTCACCTAAATGTGTTGAAGAGTCACAAATTAAAATTTCTAGGAAGAATAAGTTTCCATAACCACCAACCACTACTGCATTAGATGAATTTGTTCCCATACTCAGACTCTGAGGCTGGCTTCCCTGGGGATACTCCCACCACTTCCTGGGGATAAAAAAAAACCAGAATAGGGAATGTAAAAAAACAAAAAGAAACAGTATTTTTTTTTTGTAAATCATAACAAACCAAAAATATAGGACTGAAAACTAAATTCAGACATGGCTCTGACATCCCTCAAATGAAAATAAAAACAAGAAAACGCATGCAGACTTCCGTATTTATGAGCGTACACAATAGTTTTTCAGCCTACTTCTCTCTTCCTTCCCAAGTCCCTGTTTTTAAAAGGTTGACATTACAGGAGGCCTACTTATTTTTTCTGTATGTAACCAAAGAAAGGCAAGAAATCCCCTGCCTTAGTGGACTTAACACTACCAAAAATCTTTCAATGGTTAATCCATGAAACTGCATATCAATGAAAGCAGCCAAGTTGTATCACTACCATCCACACCAGCACTACCACACATGCGTGCAAACTACTATTTGGTTTTGACAACTTATCCTGCTACTCATCCCATGCTGAAAATAATGCTTCCTTCCACTATTACACTATGGTAACACTATTCTAAACCGATACACATTTTAGTTAAACAAGTCATTATTGACAGTCTAAAACAACCCTGAACATGCCAAAACAGCACCTGTTCTGGCTAGTCCAGGACTGTGCCACACCTGTCACCTGCCCCAGAGTGCCTGGAGTGTGTATCACATGCACTTTGTCCCAGACCAGCCAAAGTAAGTGCCACAAGTGTGGGGATCTGGCATGCAGGGGGAAAGAAGGGTTGCAGACTGGATCTGGCAAGGCAAACATGGGGGCCAGATAATGGGGTTCTGCAAACCCTATCTTTGACAACCCTGGTCTAAAGTACTTAAATTTAGATCTTCATATTTAAATGGGCCATTTTACTTGTCTGTTCTGTTAGTTTATCATCATACCTTAACGTTAATTTCAAATTTACATTGCATGGTACAAAAGCTTGTGCATTGAATATACTGTGTTCAGGGAAGAACAGATACAATAAACAAATACATTGGAGAGGGTGGAAGAAGACAAATAACATTACCAAGGACCTCTCTCTATGGCTAGAGACAGAAGTAACATATAAACTGGTTTAAGTGATCAGAAACTGGTTTAAGCCTGTAACAGAACAGAAGTTCAGTGCACATAAACCAGTTTCAAAATGTCAGAAATTGGTTCAAGATAAACCTGGTTAAATGTAGTATCAAACTTAACTGATTTGGGTCAAACCAGTTTATGCAACTTCTGTCCCAGACCCATTCCTGGTTTAAGTTAAACCAGAGTCCTCCAGCAACCCACCATGCTCTGTAGCCCTGGCTGTGCTCTCTGCTCCCGAGAGCTGGACTGGCTCCACCCCTCTGCTCTGTAGCCTGAGGATGGGCATGGGTATGGCCAGATGCTGGCCTGCCATGGCCCCCTGAGATGAGGGTAGGAATGGGGTTTATTCCCCACTCTCTCCCCTAGGCAAACCCGGCCTGTGGTCCTGGGAGGGAGGGGTGGATGGATGGAGGAAAGAATTAACCCCCCTCTCTGCCTCCTTCATCTTAACAGGGCCTTGTTAGGACGGTGTGTACACATGCCCCTGCCCCTGCTGCTGGGGGGGAGGGGGGGGGAAGGACAGGACGGGACCCTGATAGGGCAGCATCCTCCATCAGGGTGCCCTGGGGAATGCAAGCAGAGAGGGGGTTTATTCCCCTCGCCCTTTCCTGTCTCACTGGCAGGGACCCCAGCCAGGGCCTGCCTGGCAAGGCAGAGAAGCCCTTGTCAGGGTCCCCCTGCCTCCCCTTGCTGCTCTAGCAGCAGGACTGGGGTGTGGCCAGATGCTGACTAGCATGGAACTGTTAAGGAGAAGGGGGCAGGGAGGGGGTTAATTCTTCCCTCTGTCCCTTCTCCCGCCACCCCCCCAGGACCACATCCTGGGTTTGCCACCCCCAGCCACCACTTCTGCTGCTCATCCACAGTCAGGTAGGGGCTATTGGGGGTGGGGACATGTCCAGAAGTCAGTCAGCACGGCCCCATTAAGCAAAGGGACAGGAAGGGGGATTATTTCCCCACTCCCTCCAGCATCTGGCGACAGAAGCAGGGAGGGGGCTTATTCCGCCACTCAGCCCATGCAGAGAATGATTGGTGGAAGGGGTGGTTGGGACTGACAGACTCTGCCTGCAGTCCCCCAGGGGCAGAGGGTAAAATAAATCTGCTCCTTGCCCCCTTTGCCTCAGGGGGCCATGCTGGCCAGCCTCTGGCCACATCCCCATCCCTACAGCAATGAGGTGGGAGTGCCATGCAGACCTCCACATGGGTCCATGCTGATGGGACAGGGAGGGGGGGAATTAAACCTCCTTCCTGATCAGTTCACTTGAGGTTACTGCCAGGACTTAGCTATGTTTCCTCCCTGCCCACCCCCCCTCCCCCCAGCTTCTCTGCAGCTAAGTGCATGCTCTAGCACCCCCCCAGCTTCTGGCCTGAGCCACTGCAGGCATGTGCCTGCATTTCCTGAGTCAAAAGGGAATGTCTGTTCACTTGCAAATTGATTCAACCTAAGCAGGTTAGACTACCCTGCAAAGATTGATTCAATTCTGGCTCTGGCTTTTTGAAGGTATATTCAAAACAGCTGGAGCCTGAACATTTTTAAAATTTGCGTGTGTGTGTGTCCGTGTGTCCCTAGCCTACACACATGCACACAGTATTGGTAGCAGGATTTATTCCTAGCTTTTGACATCCAGCAGCATGCTTATGCAACTGCTTTGCCCCTTTACTATAAAGGGAAATAAGGAGGATGCAGTCAGTATCCTTCTCTCTACTGCTGACCTCCATCTGCTGGGATGAAGCAGTCTAACAAGGAAGTTGTATAAATACTATTGATAAAACCATAACACAGTCTAGCCCCCTCCCACCCTTTCCTTAGAATAAAATGGTTTTCCTGTGACCCTTATTTAACTACTTATTTCTGCAGCATGGTGCCCAGGCTGCTTTTTCAGGTTTGAAAATCCAGGCAAGGGAAAGTCATCACCTCATCATCAGTATCATAGCTGTATTTTCTTCCCCTCCCCTTCATTCCTCCAGCTATCATTCCTTATTCATTCCACATGCTTGAAGAGAGAAGCTCATCTCTTTGAACTTTTCTCTACTACTTTCAGGCAAGGAGGGGGGCAAGGAAAGAAAGAAAAAGACAGTAAGGACACATCAAGGTGAGTTAAATTTCCACATCATTTATCCTACAAGAAAGCACATGCTTTAATCTAGCCTGAAACAGACACAAGCATCTTTAGTGCTGCATTTTGTCTACAAAGCTAAAGGAGTAGCGAGTGTAATCTTATGCTGCTGTGTCAGTCTAGTTTGACCAGTTTCACAAGTTCACTCAAAAAGGAAGCGTGACATTTTCATTTAGAAGCTTGAAAACATGGCTGGGCGTGTTAAAGTAAATGGGACGGTGTGCTGGAAAGGAACTTAAAAAAAACCCTGAAATGTCACCAGGTTTTAACAGTTGCTGGCAAATTCACTTTAACTTATGATCTGAATACAGGAAAAATTCAGTTAATAATGGGAATGGTTAATTTAAAGAGGAGATTTCAAAAGGAAAAAAATCTTCAAATCTAATCCATGACAGTTCCCAAAATACAGTCATTTTTAAAAGAGGGAGAATTCAGATACTCTATAAAAGAGTGCTTTGGATGGCAAAAAGTAACCAGTTTTAATATAATGTATATTGTTTTCTGCATGTTCCCATAACTATTATCCTACATATGGTAATCCCTAATTCACAGCAAAAAACAGCCTGATATATCTTTTTACATCTATAATTAGCTATACATGAAGTAAACTTACTGGATATGGCGTTCACCCCCCTACCCTCCCTGAATTCAGCAGCAGGGGAGAAGAGAGACAGAGCAGTGGTGGCATTCTGCCCCTGCTTTCATGCAGCTCCAGAGCTCACTTGTCCCCACTTTTCTCCTGCCACTGAATTCATTTTAGTGGGGAGAGGCTGAGAAGGAAGGAAGGGAAGGTTGGTGGCACTTGCCCCTTGGGCTCCAGAGCTGCTTGAAAGCAGAGGGTCTGGGCAGATTCTGTGCTGGCCAGCCTGTGAGCTCAGAGCTCACTGCACATGTGGAGACCATGCTACTACACCCCCCAGATCCACTCCTATGTGTCCATGATGAAAATAAGGAGTGCTTAACACTTTATAGGACAGACCTTTGGCTCCATTCTGGCATCTTTTTGTCATTCTCATATTACAAGAAAGCTTAAACTTGGCTCTTACACTACCTCTAGTGCGTATAAAAGTACATACCTAGAAGTCAAGGTAGCTGATGAGCTCCAGCAATCACTGGCTGGCACACTACCTTCAGGGCTACTGCCAATACAAGTGCACTTAGCAGTAAAAAGTGGCACCAAGTACTGTATAACTACTCTAAGAGACCTGGGAGCCTGAAAATGGCTGCTTTGCAGCTATGGTCCTTCTCCCTGGATCTCATGCTTTTCTGGGAGAACCTCAGAACAAGAGCCCTGGAAATACTACTTATCGGTCTATCAAAATCATTACTAAATGGCCAATGCAGATACAAATATGAATACTTGCAAAGGTGGTAGATACTACTGCTCTTCTGATTATGTTTCTTCTCTTCTCAGGATCTGAGCCTAGATGCTTCGCTGTGGCAGTGCTTCTTTGTACTGCAACATCAATGCAAAGTAGGCCAACAGGTCTATAGCCAGACACAGAAAGCTAATCCAGTGCTGGGGAACATTTCAGTGGCATAAGAAAGGATATAGCTTCTATGCGATGTTAGCTCCTATCATGTAAGCATGGCCCATGGAAAGGGCAGGTTCAGTGAAATCTGTTACAAACGACATTAAGGAACTGGCCTGGCCCATAGGTGGCTCAGGAGCAAAAAGCAAAGGCCCTTTGTGCACACTCCAGTCTGAGCTCTGTTAGGTAAATTGCTATGGCAAAGAATCTGTCCCCTCTATCACAGATGTAAAGATAATTATAACTTAGGTATTCAGGTATTGATTTATGCTTTAAGGTTATGTATAAACATAAGCTGGTTAATTCTATTAGCTTTTGGGGATAAACAGGGTAAAAAAATATTCTACTGTGACTCAGTTGAGTAGACCCTGGATTCAACATTTGTCTCCAAAATAAAATATGGTTGTGCTATATTTTTACATCGAAAATAAATCAAAGCATGTGAAAATAAAGATGAGCTAAAGGTGTAAAAATGTGTATCCTGTACATTTTGCCTCACAAGCATACTGAAAATCTGACTAGAATTCATCCCCTAGTCCCCCAAAATCCTAACTGGATGAAATTATTAGTGTTTTTAGATCAGCAGCTGAAAGTTAAATGGCTCTGCTTCGTTCAAAATATCACTGAGCAACTAAAGCCTTGGATATTTTACTTGCACAGTTAGCTATTTTTGCTTTCTGTTCATCTAGTTATATCTTTTCACACTGCAACTTGAAGGAGAGAATGCCTCACTAATTATGAAGCAGTATGGGGCACGAGCTGCATTCAAGGGCTTTTACAAAGAAACCAAGACAAGGAGCTAGCTTTCCTTTATGGTTTCAGGTCAGACATACTAGTCATTTTACGCACATAAGCGTTTAACTACAGGTCATGGCCTGCCTGCAAATAGAATGCAATTACATTTTCACTTCTCTGTACAACTTTTTGGCGTTCACAGCTGATGCCAAGAAATCTTCCTGGGGAAATACTACTGGGGAAGAGCTGATTTTGAAATCAAAAAGGGATACTTTTATGCCCCACTAAGCTGTAGACAGTAGTGGTCTATCAGGCAGCATAATAAAAGCCAATGCAAACATAGGGTGTAAAAATGACACACCCAAATGCAGAATCATCAGGAAGGTTCTAGAAGAAATATACTGAGAAACTGCTATATGTTGCCTTGACTAACACGGACTTCAACTGTATTACGTTTTTTTCTTTTTTCAAATTCCCCATCATTGTACAAGTTTCCCTGACCAACCATGGTTTTGAGTATCTACAGTTAATATTCTGTATACCATTTTAGCTACCATGTTATACAGGTTTGAGTAACCACAGTTTTCCATGGCCGTGCATCAGCTTGCCAACCCCCAGCCTCTGCTCCCCCAGCCCTGCCAGTGCGCATGGAGATGGGGAGCTGCCCTACCCGTGGTGGCAGCTCGCCACTGTTCCCTGCTGCCCTGCTTCCCTCCCCTGCAACCTGGTACAGTAGGGAGCAGAGAAGCCACACAGGGTACCATGCTCACCCTCCACTGCCCCAGCGATGCACCTCCTGTGCCTGCCACTGGTTTGAGGGGTGCAGCCCCACACCACTGCCCTCAGTGCAGTCCCACATGCAGGTGGCGCATTGCCAGAGCAATGTGGGGTGAGCAGCAGCGGGTGAGGAGATCCGCATACAGCTTCTCTGCTCCCTGCTGCGCCGGGTTGCGGGGGAGGGAAGCAGGGTGGCAGGGCATATCAACTCCGGCTGAACCAGGTCAGGGGACGATCTGAGCCCCACGGCTCATTCGGGGTGTGGGCAGGTGGCTCCCGCTGCTGCCAGGCTTGGACTGTCCCATGATCCAGCCCGGCCAGGTCAGGGCCCCATCTGTGGGCTTGTGACTGGCCAATCACACTGCCAGGGGTAGGCACAAAAACACCCCCACCCTGCCATTCATATGGGTGGGGGCAGGGAACCGCCATGGTGTGCTGTGTGAGGCTGGCCAGCACTTCCCTCCCCTCCCCTTCCTCCTTGTAAGAGGCAAATGTGCTGGAGGAGACGCTGCCACCAGACCCTGGGAGCACTCTGTTTCTACCCACCAGCACGTACCCGCTATAACCTGTCTAGGTACCCACAGGGGTATTCCTACTCTTGGTTGACCACCCCATGTATTAAAGGCAAGTAAAAATGATTTTTTGTACACTACACTGTGCAGTATTCAAGTCCCTAATCCTATTTCCCCCATAAGGCTTTAGTTTTACCAACCACGGTTCTGCCAACCACAGGAACTTTCTGGGACCTAAGCCCTGCAGCTGGCGAGGGAAACCTATACTACATTTGCTGGGAGCATTGGTGTGAACAGCACTTGGGCATTTTTTCTACCATGTCATCTGAGCCTGCACAGAACAGATCTACAGAATACTTTGGTAAAAATATCTGAACCTAACTACTGGTAGCCAGGTAGTAGTAAAATGGGGGAGAGATTTCATGAAAAATACTTGTGGGAAGGAATAGAGAGTAGAAACAGGAGGTGCCAGAAGAAGATCAGGTAAGAACTCTCACAGTACAAGCATAATTTAGTTGTTCCCCCGGTAAAAAGAAAAACACCACTCTTGATTCCTCTTCTCTTTCCAGCTAACTTCCCATTTCCCTACCTCCTTGTAAACCCTCAAGTAAGTGAACACAGTTTAAAACTGCTGCCTGGCATTCCTCCCCTTCATAGACCCTCTCCTTATTCCTCTCCTTCATAGACCCTCTCCTTGCACACAACTGAAACCATTCTTGCTATAGTCTTTAATGATCCATTCCTATCCAAAATACAGAACCAGTGTTTCTCCTTGTTCTATCAGCTGCCTTTAGAGGAGTCAACTATGCTCTTTTTCTGGAAATCTTGTTGTCCCTTGGCTTCTATACACCAGTCGATTTCTCATTCTATTCTTACCTCCTTAACTGTCGCTTCAGTATGTCCTTTGGCTGATTCTTCTCGTTCCCTCCCCAACTTCCTGTGGGGATTCCATAGCGTTTTGTTCTGGTCTGTTCCCTATATCCCTCTTTGGGTTACATTGCCTTGTTTAATTCGAGTAACCACTTCAACCCATCTTCTCTGATCTCATCAGTGCCCTCTCTCTCTATCCTCTATCTAAATTTCCTTCTATTCAGTACCCCTGCTTCCTGTAAATCCATTCATAACATTTGATGAAGTAGGATGCAAACATTTACGCCTCTCTAAACATGTTAGTCACTGGTGCCCTGCTTTGTTCTTGGTCCATTTCTTTTTTTTTTTCCTTCTATGCCTTATTTCTGGGTGATCTCATTTCCAAACATAATTCAAGCAGTGTCTTTATGACAACAACCCGAAGCTCTACTTCTCTACCAGACTCATCATCCTTCCATCCAAACTAAAAGTTCAGCCTGTCTCTACAACAGCTCATTGGCACTGTCTGGGCACTAATGCATGCTCAATGTGACCAAAAAAAAGGTCTCCCCAATGTCCCATTTCTCTTGACCACCATAGGCAACATATCAACCTGTTATACCTATGACCTGGGCATCATATCTCCGACTCAGACCTTTTTCTAGGTCCCCTCATCTTCCTCTGTAAGCCAGCCTTGCAGATTCTTTCTGCATACATCACTACGATAGGACATCTCTTTTCCATCCACACAACTGAAACTATTCTCTGGATCCTTGTCATCTCATGTCTTAATTACTGCAAAACCCTTTGGTCTGGACAAGTGCAATCTTGCTCCATTCACATCTATCTAGAAAGTTTCTGGAAAGATTTTTGTAGCTCCTTGCTTTGGGCATATCACTTCTGTTTTTGTACTCCTCCAGGGTCTCCCTCTTCTCTACTGTATAAATACTTGCCTTCACTTTTAGGGCCCTTTATTATCTACGTCCTTCTTACCTATCTTCTCACATTCAGTATGACAAGACTGGCCTCCATCTCCAGTCAGCCTATGGTGCCAAGCTCTATCTTCCACTTGTCATATTTTCAAACAAGCAGCAGTATGCTTTTTCTCTTTGCCCTTTATATTCGGGAGAATTTTTGTCATGAAGCCTACAAAGAGCAAAGCTTGACAATGATTAGGTTGTTGGTGTCTGTTATACAAACCAACCGTGTCCCATTGTTTTCTTGTAGTTCCCAGCCTTTCACCATGCCCCAGTTTTCTTATGTTGTATACTAAAACTGAAAGTTCTTTGGGCCACAGACTGCTGTTTTATTCTGTATGTGTGCAGCCAGTACTGTAGCAAGGGCAGTGCCAATGGGACACTAGCACTGGGCTCCCTCACATGGTAGATGCCAAAATCAAAAGGAAGTAATACAATGTAATTGTACACAGGAAGCACTCTGCATATGACCTGCACTGGGTGCCAACATGCCTGGATACATGCGTGTATGTGCTCTGGTGTAGCACCAACTATAGTTAAGTTTGCGTTCTTGAATAGGGCTCCTAAAATCTAGAATAATAACTATCATCACTACCACTGTCTACGTAGCTGGAATTTATGGGTAGGAGGCCTACCCAACTAGAGATGGAAGCCAGATGATTTCACAGGCAGGTTGCAGGGCCAGCCGCCACTTGAGGACTTAACATGGTAAGCTGCTTCCCCGCCCCGACTGGCCAAGGAGCCCCAGTGGCCCTGTCCCTGTCCGCTGATTGGTGGAGAGGGGCAGGGCCGCATGACAGGCAACTCTCTCAGCCAATCAGCCTTGAGAGGTGGGGGCAGCAGTCATTTTGCCAGCAGCCCCTCTCCCCTCTTTTCTCTGGGAGGCCACAGCAGCTAGGACTGCTGCCTCTCATTGGGAAGTCAGCATTTTATTTTTAGTAAGTTCCCCCACCAACCTGTGGATTTCATGGAAATGGCCTGATTTCGTGATTTCCATGCAGTTGTGATTTGGATAGGTCCCTATTCATGGGTTTTTAAGAAAGAACAGCACTCCACATTTTTCTGAGCTGGAACTTTTAAGAAGGGGAATACCAAAAATGGAGGAAGAGGAAGAAGTAACATAGTGGCTGTAAACACAACTGTAAAATTGTGCATCTAGTTTAAATCTCATACTTTCTGAGGCTGCCTGTTCTATAGTGCACCATGCTTTACAGAGAACATGAAATTTAAAATCCTTGGCACTGAAGCACAGCAAAAACATTGCCAAATCTGTTGGTTCCCTTCCAATCCAGCTAAAAGGCAGGAAAGGAATGAGTGAATGGACACACAGAGAGTCCTGGGACATAGATCTGAACAGACGTACTCCATGAACAATTAAACCACTTAAGGGAAACAGGTACCATAGCAGAATGCTATTTTCAGCTGTTCATAAGATTTTTATTTCTTAAACAAATATTTTTTTCAATATTGGCAGAGCAGGTATGTATTCCTGTGTTAACCAGTTTACAAGTTAAGTCTGAAGTTAAAGATTTATCATTTGATAAAAAAGCTGACAAGTCATCCTATTTTTACTATGCTTGCCACTTACTGTCATGCGCACTCACCCACTTGCAGGTTTTAAATTCACCTTCATACCTAAAATGAAAATGCTTAAACAAAAGAGAGAATTTTGTGACCAAATGCAAAGGCTTATAAACAAGCTTCAGTCTGAACTACATGGTTGCTTCCACAGCACTTCAGTCATTAATCAGGATTCTAGCTTGTTCTGTTTTAAAATCACATATTATCTGACTAACTCCCCTCCCCCCACAAATTCTCTGATTAAAAACCCCAACATCCCTCACTTGCCACCCATACCCCCTGGCTCTGTCAGTGCTCCTCACTCCCCACCCACAGCCCTCTGCCCCACCAATCCTGCCTGAGGAGGGCCCCCAGCTGCCAAGACTACAGAGCCAGGGACCCAGGTCTGCAGCCCCCTACTTCTCATAGCAGCACCTGAGCCCCAGCTGCCAGGTGCTGCAGCAGACCAAAGCGCAGAGGGAAAGGGGAGGGGGCAGCAGGTGTGGGCTGCCCGCTGCAGGCTACTCACCCTGCTGCCCTTCCCCTGGGGCCTCCACAGGCCAGCAGGAGGGACCCAAGCACAGCAGGGCAGAGCCAGGTGAGAAAGCTCGATGCTGCTACCATAAGCGAAGCACCACCCTGGCAAGGTGCCCACTGTCCACCCAGCAACAATGGGAGTGATGGCATAGACTTGTGCCTCCCACTGCTGCCAGAGCAGTGGCAGCACTGCTCTGCCCTGCTATGCTGGGTCCTGCCCACTAGGCTACAGAGGCCCCAGGGGGGAGGGCAGCAGGGTGGGGAGCCCCAAGCCTGCAGCAGGCAGCCCACACACATCCTGCACACAGATCTGGGGGGCACATACCCCCATGTCCTGTGGGAGTGCCTGCAACAGTAGGGAACTAGCCCTGACACACCCCTCCCCCAACGAGCTGCCCACAACCCTGTCCCGCTCCCCACCCAGGCCCTGCAGCCATGCATTCCAGCCCCAGGCCTCAAGCCCCATTGACCACCTGGGCAAGGCAGCAGCCCCATCCCTGTCTAATTACCTACCTCACTATGGGGGACCCCATTCCACCCTCCCCCCCACCCCGCATCAGACTTACCTGCAGGAGCTGCTCTCCAGGCTGCCTGGTGGCCATGTATGTGTGTATATGCACATTCACATGACCCCCCCTGCCTGACTACCCCCTCCCGCTCCTCCCAGCCCCTTGCAGGCTCGAACTCTGCCAGCCTGCAAGGGGGAACCCATTGTTTCTCTTTTAAAGGAGCAAATCCCATTTTTTCTCCTTAATGAAAAAAATTCTGGGTTTTTTTCCTTGAAGTAGGAAGATCTAGGCTTTACTGCATTTTTCCATGGCAAACAGAAAACCCATATCCCTGGTCATTAGAGTTAACATAATGAAAACCTAGTATAGAGAGTATAAATTGAGTGTACATATCAGAACCTATGGAAGGGAACTGAGTTCTCCAAACTTCTAAAATTAGAAATTATGACAACACTGTAGAGAGCATAGTCCTAAAACATCTACATAAAAGCATTAGGCCAGATTATATTTCATCTGATTTTCAGTTTCATCTATCTTGGTTTTCACATCCTATAGTTGGTATCATAGCATCAGACTATTTTAGGTAAATCCTGACTTTCAACGATTTAACAAATTCCAGAATTTGAGCCACTGTAAGCAAAGTTTATACAGAGAATACAGTACAGAGACTGAATCATTTGGTTTATTTAGTGTGACTTTTGTATCCCAGAATTTCTTCTGAGCAAACAAACTGACATTTTTGGTCAGTTTGTTCCATTTGTCCTTTCTGTGCTAATTCATTCTTTGTGATGATTTCTACTCTAGGCTAATATAGAGAGAGAGCTTTGCAGTGCGGCCTTATCATAAAAAAGAAAAATACATAATACCTACATTCATTTATGTTTGCGTAAAATAAATTCATTTGCAAAGAACCACCCCTCAGTTCACATAAAAATAGGTTTCAACATGATGTTGCTATTCTTGTAGCTCTTGAACTTTCTGACTTCAAACTTTAGCATAAAGTGCTTATGACACAGCTTTCAGCAGTTTTTTTCTTGCGTTTTATTTACATCTGTGTCATCCATGTCAGTTTAAATTGCTGTCTTGCATCTTTCAACATGTTACATGCCCTGAAGGTCATATCACCCATCAATAGGGAAACTGAACCAAGCTTCTAGCCCACCCCAAAGGTGTTAGTTACAACCAATGCCAGTTACTAGATCAAGATTTTGTTCAACTTATAGGCAGTATTTTTTTGAGCTGAAGCCAATCCTTTCTGAACAGATTCACTATATTGTGACTTCAAGGACTTAACTGTTTTGGAAATGGAGGTCAGATAAATATAAGACCTAAGCATCTGTTGTGTTCTAGTGATGAGAGAGATGGCGTGAGTCAGGACTCTGGTTCTATTCTGATTGCCACTGCTGTGATGTGTAACCTTGGACAAATCAGTCAGTAAGTCAGCTGTTCAGTCTACAAACTCTCATCAGTAAAGTGTCACAAGATCCTTCAATGAAGTGTGTTAAGTGCAAAGTCCAACTACCAGTTTGACAGGCACCCCTTGAAAATGGCAGCCGTTTTTAAGAACAGCCATCAAATAACTAACAATATAACTAACATGCTAGTTCTCTGGTCACTACTCCTATTGTACAATCTTCATGATATGGTGATCTCATCTTGTTGATTACTGTAACATTGTGTTTTTCCTTGTCTTCTCATACCTGTATCCTCCAACTCAACCCAAAACATTTACTGTTTTTTCTCACATACCACACACCACACACCTTGTTTTTGGAAGGCAGAATGTAGAAAAAAAAATCATGGCCAGTTGTGTGGCATAGAGTAAATCCTCCTGCAAACACAGAGTGTCTAGGAAGTGTTGCTTCTCAGGAGACAATATGGGTGAGGCAGCAGGAACTTCCTGGCATGGTAAGATGAGCTCTGCCCCAGATCTCTGCAAGGGCAGAGGCAGAACTGTTACTTCTTTACTATACATAGTTCTTTCTATAAAAGGGCTATGAATAATAAAGTGTTTCCACTTCACTACCTCATAAAGATACTATGGATTGCATACAGCAGCTCACTTGTCCTGAGCCAGCTTAACAGTCTGCAGCTAAGTTACAGCCAATAGCAAATTCCTTACTGGCTGTGAGAAAGTTAACACAGGACACCACACCTTCTGCTTGTTGGGACCAGAGTGAAATGGCAGCCTTTTTGTCAGCCATAACAGCACAATGGGCACTGCAGATATGGGGGGGGGGGGAAAAACAATTCCTCCCATGCTTTGCTGGGAGGAGCAATATGTTACTTTGACCCAGCTCTGCAGCATCTGTATAGAATGGGTGCTTCAGCAGGGGGTTTTGGCATTTCAATCAGCTATTAGAAAGAAGTGCCAAAGAGCCCCACTAAAGCACCCAATCCTTACAGATGCCGGGAAACTAAACGTGTCCAACTAGTGTGCTGCCTCCTCTGGGCATGCCCTGGGCTCAGTGCAGGAGCACGCCAAATTTAAAGTAAAGGGCCATTTTGCCCTCCCCACCACATCTGCAAGCAGCCAGTGTTTGCATGCTTTTAATCCAGCAAGGAAAAAACAGTTTCCCCACTTAACACACAAGCCTAATTTTGAAGGACTCATTTTGTGGAAAGAAATGTGGATGGCATGCAAGTAAATGCAGTAGGAAAAATGATCTTCCACTCTCAAGCTCAGTCCAGATTGCCCCCATTTTTGGATCCTTCTATTGTGGTAAACGCAAGGAAAATAATATCAATTCCAATATCTTCCCCTAAGTGGATCTATTTTACTTGACCCACAGCTATACTTCAGCCCTCATTTTCTTCCTGTCTCTCCATAAACTCTTCACAATCCTTTCATCTTGCTGTTCTTTTCTCCGATTCAGTTTTGTGCCTTCTACCATCCGTCCCTCTTAACCCTGTCTTCACCCCAAGTACCATTTCCCCCCCTTCTCTGAACCCACTAATTTAAAATTCCCTCTCATCCTCAATAATTTCCATGCCTTACTTCATATGAACTGTTGCCTATTATCTTTTTTTAAATGCATCACAGACTGAAAACTCATAGGGAAGAAGTCTGCTATAATCTATATTTGTAAATACCCTGTATATTCATGGTGCTAGAAAACTGATTTTTAATAGTGATAATACATTTCCATCCAAACAGCAACAAGCTCATTATCATTAAGAATAAACACCTTCGGTGATGGTCTCATTTAATCTTTAGTGACACTTACAATTTAAAATGACTAATTCTGAGTGGTACAGAGTATACCTGGTTCAGAAGTTATTAAAATAGGGCAAAATTTTACAGCACTATTTTTTAATCAACTTCAAATAACATATTAATATTTTTTCTTTATTCACAGCTAGCACATCTGTTAAAACACTGGTTTTGGCTGAAGCGCAACAGGTGGACTGCAATAAGAGATACTGGATTTATGTTCTGCAGAATAGTTTACAATAGTCACATACACCCATGCTCAAGTTGCCAACCTTTGTGCCACATTATTATATTTGCTTGTAGGTCTAATGGGAATGCTTTGGGGCTAATGCAAGTCTCCAAGGTCCAACGGCCTCTGAGAAGAAACAGGCCACTTTCTGATCTGTAGATGGAATGAATGGATTAGCAGAAAGCCAAGCCAGCTGTTGCAAGCTTTATCAGTACACAGGCCTAACAGATGGGAACCCATTCTAAAAGCCTCTTGCTACAGAAAGCAAGGCCCTGGTGCTGGCCTTCTGTTCACTAGGTTTCTTTCTGACAGAAAAGCAGACACAAAACACAAGGGGTGCATGTACGTATGCACACACATACACACACTCTCTTACACTTTTGGGACAATTATACTGTTAAACTTTAACTTCTCTGAAACATCAAGCTACTTTGCAGCTGCTGTTAACACTACTTGTGTTAAAATACTGATGTTTCTTGGGTTTTCTGTCACATTCTGGGCTTTTATGTTACTTTTTCATATGAAGGTCTTTTTTTTTCTTTAAATCTGAAATATCTCAAGTGCAGTAAAGCATGTAACACCCTATACGGGTAGTAAGGCATATAAAAGATTGAAAATGCTGTAAATAACCAGGAGATAAATTTAACTTAAATGTATTTTTCCTTTTTGATTTACTTGCAGAATAGGCACTGTGTTATCTATACCTATATAATACATAGATGTTGAAAAATGCGGCTGCCCGTTATCCTATCCCTTAGGAGATAGGATTCATATATTTTGGACAAAGTGCAGATACAACGCATTTGCTAACTTAACCATGAGATACCAGCTTAACCCAAGGATAATTTTCCCTTTTATTTGAAACAACCTACTATGACAAAAACAGATATTGCATTGTCTTATTTTCTGTTGTTGAAATATACTTGTGAAAGTTTAAAAAGAAAATTAAACTATAACCCTCAACTGTCACAAAAATAAAAAATAGGATAGAAATGCACCTGATAAGTTTTAAAGTGTTACTGTTGACCAAAGCATGAAAATACAAGAAAGAAATTCAGCTTGCAACTATTTAAAGGATGGAATTATTTTATGCAGATTATTGTATAGGCAGTCCAAAGTCCATGAAGACAATGGGAGTCTTTCCACTTATTTCAGCAGGCTTTGTACTAAATGCTGTATACTAATATATAGCATAACACTCACAACACATCTTATGAACAAACATTATGGTTCTTTCTTCACACAAACCTGAATCATATTTTTAAAGAAGCAGGACAATTTGCCTGCCTGCTATGTAAAAGCCTTGATTTTTCTCCTTTCTTGTTCCTTGATAGGTGGCTTCAGATAAAAGCAAGTTTTAATGTAATTATTTAGTTGTTTTACTATGGAAGAAAAGTATTCACGAGTCAACAAAACTACCTACCTGTGACCAAACTAAGTATGAAGAACCCTATTTATATAACTTATATTTGTACACTGTTGACCATCAACTGTAATTTGTTTTTTAAAACATAAACCATCATTACACCTCTATAGAACTCCCTGCAAAAAGTGATAAATATTTAGGAACATATGCAAGCACAAATTATTTGCATCACTGATTTTGATTTCTGCCAACAATGTCCTCAATATTATTTCCAAATACAATGTTATTAACATAACACAGTATTCAGTGCTTAGAAAAACTGTTTAATTCATTTCAAAAATACTTTCTTGAATAAGAATGTGAAAACATACATATCTCAACAAAAGTCAAAATAATTGACCAGGACAAAGGGAAAATGCTTAATATATAGATAAATATGGATGAATGTCACCGACTCAAGATTTTTAGAACAGTTGGGTCATTCACCCATCTCAAGTTCAGTTATTTTATTTACATTTGAATGTCATGCTCTAACCTACTAAAAATACTTATTAAGGATATTTCATACTGCACATTAAATTAAACCATTTTTATAAATTTAGCTGAAACAAAACCAAAAACTTAATATACCATATTTAAATTCTTAAACAAAAACAGAGAAATACTTACCCAAAGGACCAAACCTTAACATTTTGACTATTGTTTTGTGTTTTTAAAACTAAACAAGTCTTATATTGTTCAATCATGTTGAGAGTTATCCCAATATTCTAATTAATAGTTTGGCTATAAACCCCTGAATAATAAATGAAGTGATTTTTGATTGTAAATTTTAAATCTTCTCAACTTGAAACATAGATTCTTTGTGTATTGTTCATAAACAACACTAAGATAGCTCAAAGTAGATTTGTAGAGGACACAGAGTATATTATTTAAAAATACTGTGCTTGTATGCTTAAAACCTGTGAATTGTAAATCTGAATCCTTCTTGTGCCAATTTGTCATTTAAAGCACAATAGAAAAAAATTAAATGAACAAGTACTATTTTAAGTATTCTTATGACAGACAGATTGCATTTAAAAATTGCTGATTGCAAAAAAAACCCAGAAAACCCAACAAGCACCCAACATTCTCCTCATTCCTTTCAATCACAAATTTGTTGCAAATTACAAATGCTGTAAAATAACAGTGAAATGGAAACTGTCAAGGGGACTTCACTATATTAGTCAATAAGGAAATACATTTTAGAAGCCTAATTTAGTTCAAGAACCAACTTAAAAACCAACCAGGAACATTCCTCAGGTAAGTTAGGCAAGGGACAATTTAAGATTCTGTCCCTCTTACTTACAGAAATCCTACTGTGCCATGAACCCCTTGCCTGAAAATCATTTTTATGAAATTTAAGGTTGTAATTTAAGTAAAAGCCTACATTAGTAATTCAACCAGGGCTGCAGTATGCAATATTAGCACCATTAGCTGGGCAAACACCTATGCGATTCACAAGATAAATCCAGAGATCTTTTGTGGGCCAAGGTGTTTGCAATAGAAGACTTTCTCTATAATTCTTCTATAGTCAAAATGAGTGAAAGCTAATTGAAGGCGTTATCTGAGGTGTGCCTTAAGTCTAATGAGGTTGAGTACCACTGGCCTATGAATTTAGATGGTGATTTCTTAAGTATTTTGTCATTGGTAAAACTCAGTTTTATAAATCCTGTTATTCACTGTCCTACTAACACCAAGGAAGTTAGTATATGAAAGTCATTTCGTAAAGAAATTGAAACACTGGCACTTGAAGCACTGGAGACTACTTGACATCTTAAGCTCAAGCCTCGTAACATTTTGTATGCAGTATACTGAATATTAGTGTACTAAATGATAGCAGATGTTGGCAGCAACTAAAATAGAGACATACATACAACTTTTAATTAAAACAAAACCATTGGAGAAAGAAAAGAATAGTGTCTGCCATCCATAAATACTTAACTCAGCAGCATTAATCCAACCATAGCACACACTCGGCAAACAGTTCACTATTAAAAGGATCCTAAACTCACGCTGATGGCACATCCCACAGCCTGAGGACCTAGAGCTACTTGGTAATATTAAGAATAATATTTTTATAGGCAACAAGCAAAAATAGAAGCAAAAACGAAGGAAAAATATGCTAGCACAAGAACAAATGGATATTAACTGGCCATGAAAGAAACTAGCCTGGAAATCAGGTGTCTAATTAACATAGGAGTTGTTTCTGGAACAACGGTTCAATAGGAATGGTACAATTACATATCTAATTTTAAGATGGAATTTAGGACGTTTATGAAAAAGATGATCTGATGTGGCTGTCTGTAAGAGTAGGGAACTGAACTCAGTGAGCCAGGAAGTCCCTTTTAGTCTTAATGTCCTATGTAATCTTCCCCCACATCAACTGGTTCAACATGTTGGAACATGCTAGAAAGTGGCTTTCTGGTGCTTGAGTATCTCATGGAAAAATATAGGTCATTTTGTGTCATACTAGGAGACTAAACTTGGAAATGCCCGTATGTAAGAAGAGAAGAAAAATGATAGACTTTCTGCAGGCAGCTTTAAATTATCCTGTTATATCCAACTGCATTTAACAGACCATCTTAGGATAGATGCAGATGTGACATTTAGATCGACTTAACTAAGGTTCTGATCTAACTTTGTACTCCTAAGGAGGTGCAATATGTAGATCAAGGTATCCATGCCTGATCTAAGCAAACACATGCACTTGTTCAGAGTGTAGCCCCAAGGGTGGGAAAGCCCAACTGCCAGTCCGGTCCCAGTCCCAGTCCTCTGCTTTTCTTACCCTCCCACCCTACTTTTAACTACCTGGTCCCCCTCACCCTAACTTACTTAGATTGCATTTCCAGTGTGGATCCCAGCACTGGTGAACATCTGTTTGAGCAGGAATCTGATTTACAGTCATGCAGCTTAAAGTAAGCCACATGATCATAGACTGGGTCCCACAAACATGTGCAAGTGCCCTTAACTTAACCCTGACAATTAGTAGGTGCTGGCTGCACACTGACTAATATTTCATGCCCCAGTGTAAGCCACAGCTGTTTGTCACTACAGCTATCAATATGAATATGTGTTGGACAGCAGGCCACACACTACTTATTGTTTACTATTCCTCTGACCATAATCACTAAGAAAAAACCGACAGTAAAGAACAACTGGCAGAAATGACTGAGGAGGTTATGAATTTTTAAATAACGAAAGCTCACTGAGGTTCTTAAACCATCTGAAAAGATGACTCCCAGAGAATGGAACATCACAATTTAGTTTTTCTGTTTGGCAATACAGAAAACACAGGAAAAAATGAAACCTTTTTCTTCTGAACAGTATATAGCAAGATCAGATACAAATGCTAACGCTGAGAGTGGTAAATATTTAGTAGGGCAGAGTACTTAATATGGCATGAAGAGGCAGTGCAATTGCTTCCAGTTCAGAAGATGCCGTCATGGTATTTCATCAGTTAAGAAAATCTCAGAACCTGCTGCAGCCAGGATGGCTAAACAGGCTGAATTTATTGTACAAAATTCTGAATAGAAGCATTTGGTCCAGTGACGTTTAACTTTGTCCCTGCTGGTCCTCCACTGCAACTGTAAGATACCTGATGCTGGACTGACATTAATGAAATGATGGAAAATATGAAGTGTATATATCATTAAACACAAGCAGGCATCTTTGACCTTGCTCATTCAGTGGTACTAAAAAAGGTCAATCAAGAGAAGGCACATGGCTAAACCGTCACATACAGTTTTGGAAATTTAGGGGACATGCAAGTAGGAGCCAATAAAACTTTCAGCAGTTCTACACCGTTCGCTGATTACACAATTTTAATAAAAATGTTTCTACTATGAGTCCGCTTGCGATTTGTTTAGGTCAATCAGGTAATCAAGGCAGGGAATGAATGAGGAAGAAAGGAGAAAGACTGACACAACGCCTAGAACAAACCCAGAATGACAGTGCCAATTATTCTGTGAAAAGTGAAGTTCTACACATCAGGAAATTCCCATGAAACACACCTCTCATAAAATGCAGATGTTAACTTTAAAAGCAAGGTGCAAATACAAGCACAGTTACAGGATTGGGCTTTGCATTAGTGTGTAGTGCAGTTTTTTAAGATTTATAATCAATATGTTTCTTTTTTTAATGCTATAAAATGTATATACAATTATACCCAAGATGTGTGTAAACGTTTAAATATTAAAACAGAACAGAGATTCAGGGTGTTTTCAGAGTTTACGTATTTGAGAAGAAAAAAAATTATACAAGGAGCCAACCACTAGAGTAAAATTAATGTTAAATAAACAAATGTGCAATATAAAAATAAATAAAAAGCAAAAAACAGAAGTTAACTGAGGTTGTTAATGTCAGTTAAATGGCAGAGATCCATTGCAACTAATGTTTAAATTGTATCAATCAAATAGAAGCAGACAGCCTTGCAATTACAGTTTAAAGATTTACTTTTATCTCTTCCAAATTTTTATATTGTCTTTTAAACATGCATGTATTTCCTTCCATTTTAAAGCTTAAACATCTTTATATAAATTATCACTGGCATCTCAGGAATTTTGCATAATAAGTAAAAGCAGCAGCAACATTTTCTTACTATTTAGTATTTATAACACTTTTTTATGCCCTGGATCACTCAGTTCTCTACCTCACCTTGACTGGCAGACGGGTAACTATTAAGAATCTTTAGCTGTCCCTCCCACTGGTCAAATAACTCCCTCCATCTCCCCAGTTTGAGCATTTACAGAACTGACAGTCTTGGTGACACCCACAGGATGCAATTCACATAAGAATTCAGAATTTTTCACTGACAAGGAATGGGTTTTTCTACTCATGAAACCTGGGCACCACAAAGACAATCTGGTAGGAAATGTTCCTGCTCCCCAGCTCCTAATGGTAAAAGCTATATAGCAATCCACATTCTAAAAGTAGAGAAGCGAGGAAGAGAAAGGACCCAAACCAAGCAGATTCCAACCAACCAAGATAAATTATCAAATAAAGAGCTTAATTAAAAACCAAGCGTCTTCCCTGACATAACTGACAAAAATAAAAAGGAGCGAGAAAAAAAGAGCACTAATGGACTCAAGCAAGGTTCTGGTTACAGCCCAGTACATGTCATAGCTAAAAAGAGCCTACAGAATGCATGGAAGGACCAGTAACAGGACCAAGTTTGGCAATTTTTAAACTGAAGCCTCTCCCTTTTTCAGCCTTAAAGGAAGTAGATCCAGCTGACTGGCCTTTTATATTAACAGTGCAAAGAAAGTCAGTCAAATTGTATACTACTGATATAGTATTATACACATTTAAACAACACAAACCTCAATGTTTCCTATCCTAAAAGGGAATATGGATTCTTCCTCAATTCAGCTGCTCTAAATAGGTAGGCTTTAAGACATCAAGATTGTGTCATATCTGTTCCTTCATTACTTTAGGATTAAGGCAATGGCTGGGAAACACTATTCCCTACTCAAAGAGAATGGAGTAGGGAATCTTATAATAGACTTACGATATTCCTTTCTTTCAAGGGGTCAATATAACAGAAAGAAGTTTCTTGGCAATTTCTGGCCTTTTCAGTTTTCTACATTGTATAAGCAGAGTTGTTTAAATTGTAAATGGAAATGTAGGTATCTTGATTAAGAAACTGCATGGCAGAAGGGGGCAGATCTAGGATTTTGAAAAGGAGGGATGTGATACAGCTCATTAGCACAGCAGTGCAACCAGTCGTGGAGACCAGCAGCCTGGACCAGATTTCATAGACATTAGGGCTGAAAGGGACCTTGGAAGATCATTGAGTCCAGCCCCCCGCCTGAAGGGCAGGGAGTCAGCTGGGGTCTAGGATCCCAGCAAGATAAGCACCCAAATTTCTCCTGAAGGTGTTCAATGTAGGTGCTTGAACCACCTCTGGTGGCAGGCTATTTCAGACCTTGGACAGTAAAAAAATTCTTCCTTATGTCCAGCCTGAAATGGTCTCGCAGTAGTTTATAACCATTCAACCTCATAATCCCTTGGGGCGCTCTGGTGAACAAATGTTCTCCGAGATACTGGTGGTCACCCCTCATAAACTTCTAGGTGGCCACCAGATCATGCCTGAGCTTGCACTTTTCCAGGCTAAAGAGCCCCAAGGCTCTCAGCCTGTCGTCGTAAGGTCGGTTTTCCTGACCTCTGATCATGCGCGTGGCTCTTCTTTGGACTCTCTCAAGCTTCTCCACATCCTTTTTTGAATTGTGGGGCCCAAAACTGGACGCAGTACTCCAGCTGTGGCCTCACCAAGGCCAAGCACAAAGGGAGAATGATGTCCCAGGATTTGCTCGAGAAGCATCTATGGATGCAAGCCAGCGTTTTGGTCACTTTACTAGCCTCAGCATCATAATGCAGGCTCATGTTCATCTTGTGGTCAACCATAACCCCTAAGTGTCTTTCTTCCGTAGGATGCTGCACGTTTTTCTTCCCAAGGTGGAGAGCCTTGCATTTTTCAGTGTTAAACACCATCAGGTTCTTGTCCACCCATTTGCTGAGCCTGTCCAGGTCAGCCTGGATCGCCCGCCTGTCTTCTGGTATGGATGCTTTGCCCCAAAGTTTGGTGTCATCGGCGAACTTGGCCAGTCCACTCCTGACTCCAATGTCCACATCATTAATAAAGATGCTGAATAATATGGGTCCAAGGACAGAGCCTTGGGGGACCCCACTGGTCACCGTGATGAGTGACTGTCATCAACCACCACCCTCTGGATTTGACCACAGAGCCAATTTCCCAGCCAGCAGATTGTGGTGGACCCAAGGCCACTGTTGGCCAGTTTCGCCAAGGGGTGATCATGGGATATTAGATCGAGGGTTTTTTTGAAGTCAAGATATATGACATCAATCTCTTCTCCCTTGTCCAGGTGATAGGTCATCTGGCCATAAAAGGAAATGAGATTGGTTGCTGGCTATGCTTCAGGAAGTTGCCACTGGCCAGTCTGTTAAGAATGGCCTCTTTAATAAACTTTTCTAAGACCTTCCCTGGGATAGAGGTCAGGCTGATGGGCATGTAGTCTGCCAGATCCACTTTCCTCCCTTTCTTGAAGACAGGCACCACATTGGCCTTCTTCCAGTCTTTGGGCGCTACACCAGAGTGCCAGGAGGTGTCAAAGATCCGTGCCAGGGGCTGGGCTATGATGCTCACCAGCTCCTTGAATACTCTGGGGTGTAGATTGTCAGGGCCGGCTGACTTGAAGGTATCCAGCTTCTCAAAGTGTTCCTTCATGAGGTCAGCATTGATGGAGGGCAGGGGATCTCTTTCACCCAGACCTCCCTGTCCCAGCGGGCAGGGGCGTCCCATGGAACTGATGAAAGACCGACGCGAAGTACCCATTTAATGGATTGGCTTTTTCCTGGGCGTCAGTTGTCAGATGTCCCATCTGAGTTCAGCAGGGGTCCAATGTTGCCCTTGCTTTTCCTCCAGCTCCCCACGTATCTGAAAAAGGACTTTTTATTGTCCTTGATGCTCGAAGCTAGTTGGAGTTCAGTTGCAGCCTTGGCTTTCCTGGTTTGCTCCCTGAAGGACTGGACCAGTGCAGATCTCTGTGATGAAGAGCTTAGTGGGTGTGCTACACAGTTGAAGGGAGCTACATCACCATACCCAGTGCTTCACCTACCCCTACATGGAAGTTGTCTGGAGATGAAATAATCATAATATTTGCTTCTAAATATTCTTTTCCTGGCACAAACTAGACATATTTGTCCAACTGAAAATGAAAAGTAATTCAGTTAGGACAGATGCATTTTGAAACCTCCTTTGATGGTTTACAGAGACTACCACAGCCATGTTGAGTGAGATGTGATAACAGAATCTGTCTTCCGAGGTAAAGAAAGCACAAGAAATAGCATTTAGCTTGAGCGCACTGCTGTGGAGTTTGGAGACACTGTATCCTTCTTCTATCTAACATAAAGGGATTAAATTCATGGTCAAGTACAATTAAACAGACACCAGAAACATGGTTTTCAAATTTTCTATCTGTCCAGCTGGTGACACAATGTTTTGCGTTCTCTAGTCGGAGCAATTTTATACCGCCTCAAAGAATTCCTTTCCTGAGTTAGCAGGAACTCAGTCAGCAGGAACTGAGCATAAAGTATGCTCCCAAAGATTTTGTTGGTTTACTAAAAGATGATCTCTTCCCATGATCCCCGATTGCTTTTTCCTTGAGACCAATACAGCTACAACCTGGATACCTGCTCCTAAAAATGGAACTTGGATCATAGTCTGAAATATTTGCAAGACAAAATCATCCTTAGGAAGCTTATAAGCAAGTTTGCAGAAAAGTACTCTTGTTTCTCAGTGACAGCTGTGGCTCCTATCTAGAGATGGAAATACAGCATTGATGCCAAATGCGTTATCTACTAGGAGGCAATACAAACACTTTTTGCTAGAAAATTAAGTTTCTAAGCTTCTTGACCACCCCAGAAAACTGTTCCAAGGAGTCTCTCTCATTTGAACAAAGTACAGAAAGTAGAGAAAAAATAATTCTGTAAAGGTCTGCTGCCACAATGTTCCGAGTTTACGTAAGGTACTGATGCAGTAATCATCCTGAATATAAAGACTAGATATACTAGAAATGATACTGATTCAACACAAACTATAGGAACCTCAGTGGAGGAAAATAATTAACATGTAAATAGCCATGTACCAAACCAGTTATCTGAGGATATTGCTGGAACAGACTAATGCAGATTTCCATTTTGAACAAAGGCACTTTATAAATTCATTTAACTATTTCAAGCTTGCAGTTTTTGCTAGGTTTTGTGGAAGAAATAGTATTAGCAATCTTGATAAGGGGATCAAGGGGCTGCAATTTGAATCATCCGTAATGGGAGTGAGTTGGAGAGCCTCTTCAATTTCAGTCAAGGCTGAGGGACAAGGAAGAACATTTTGAGCATTTCCCAGGTCTTCCTTGAGAGAAGAAAATGGAATTGACAGAGTCCCTTTCAGAGTCATCCTTTCTAGTCTCTATTAGAATCAGAGAGAAGTAGAGCTGGAAGGGACCTCCAGAGGTCATCTAGTCCAACTTCCTGCCCAAAGTAGGATCATCCCAATCCAAACCATTTTATACAAGCCATAATCTAAACTCTACATACCCTCAACCCTGACACAACACAGACCTAACTCCCTAACCTGCCACAGCTAAGGCAAGGGAACCATGGCAGCCTATGTCCTGCTTCTATGAAATATTTTCAATATATGTTCGAGAGATCCTGGGGAAGAGCACCATATCTTCCCTCCCCCACAACTATAGAGACAGGCAAAAACCCTACAGTCCATACCAAAATGACCCCAAATTCCTTCATGACCCCAACCATGGTAACTGGTGAGATCCTGAGCGCTGGAGCAAGACCCTCTAGCCAAGAACCTCAGGCTTGGGTCCCAGGAGAAGCACTGGCATGCCCCAGTGAAAGTCCCCAGCCTTGGCTGTAGCCAACACCCAACGCCTCTGAGGGAGGTTTAAAAACACCCTGACATGCAGCAGAAAGGCAGGGTGGGGGCAACCAGCAAAGGCATGGCAAATACCCATAGCACAACATAGGCAAAGCTATGCCTAGATCATCCCTGACCAGTGGCTATCCAACTTCTCCTTGAACACCTCCAGTCCACAACCTAAACTAGGCAGTTTATGCTACTGCCTCACTATTTTCATGGTGAAAAAGTTTTTCTGAAGTTTTCCCATCTTTGCTGCAACTTCAAGTCACTGGTCTACGTCCTATTCTATGCAGCAGGAGGGAAAAGGTGTTTTTCCTCTTCTTTATGGCAGTCCTTCAAATATTTGAAGACGGCTATCATGTCCCCTCTTAAGCACCTTTTCCACAAGCTGAACATGCCTAGTTCCTTTAGTTTCTCCTCTTATGACTTGCTTTTCCAACCCTTTATCTTCTTTGTTGCCCACCTCTGGACCCTTTTTAACTTCTTCACATCCTTTTTAAGACGCAGAGCCCAGAATCATACATAATTACCCCAACGAGTGCCAAGTACAGAGGCACTATTACTTCCCATGGTTTGTACCTAATGCACTTACTGCATTAAGAACTTTTAAATTTAATTCTATACAACATGACTGACCTTAAGATAGGCAAAAACAGCAAATAAATAATTAGCCAAAAGAGCCAAAACCACAGTTCTGATTGCCAACCTCTCTCTGAAGATGGAAGAAGTTACCTAATTCAACCTGTGCTGGTGGCAAACCAGTGCACAGAAACTGAGCTGTGTGTGGTCATACATGACTTGGATCACTGTAACTTTAAAAATGTTTGGGAAATCAAAAAACCTAGAATTTCAATGCAAGTATGAAAACAAGAACCACCAAATCTCACATATCCTAAAAACCTTTTCCTCCACAGCTTTGCTAGGAAGAGGAAATATTTTAAAAATCCCTGGTTATAAAATGAAAGAATCAAGAGGCCAACAGAATCTGGAGATCTATAGTATGAGTTTTAAGCATTAAAACCAAAGCAACTTCTTTGAAAAACTTTGAAAAGCTCTTTTAAAAAGCAAAACAAAACAAAGAACAACTTCCCACATCTCTTTCTCTCCAAAAATTTATTACTAGGATACTTTAACCTGTATCTTTTCCAAGGTACTGAGAGCATCCTTGAGTATTAGTTCCAACCTTTCATACTCTTTGGGTGCATCTACACATCGCTGTATGGCGATGCTGCCACAACGCCATGCTTTTTAGTACTTCTTTTTGAAAGTACTAAAGCACAACACACAGGTAGATTTTGCCACTACATTGCCATAATGGCGAGCTACACCCAGGGAATGTGCTGCAACAGCGACACAGCTGGCGACCATATGTAGACAATTCAAAATATTTAGTTATCTAGTATCTATCCTAGAAGATGAATCTTTTCTGCCCTGCATGTCATCCATGAGTAATCCGTATTTATTTCCTTCTATACACATAATCTAGCAGGTCCGTGTGTGTAGGATTCTGGTGACTTCTTAGGTGTACTTTATTTATTTAGAAAATGTATGGTTTCAAGCCAGATGGCAGAGTAAGAATATGAAGGAGTTGAGAATTTCTGGCAAAGATTTTCGCTTCCCAGGTAAAGTCCAACATGGGCAGAAAGGGTATTAACTGATGATTATGGTTTCAGCTTTATTAATTACTCTTAAAATGGTTCTCATATCCTGGAAATATTGCATATTAAAATAAAAATGTTTCTGTAGTAAGCTTGTACACTAATATCTCTCTAGTCTGCCTATAGCTATGTTACGTTAAAAGTTTGCTCAGTTGACTAGGGGGTTAGCATGTGAGTGCTGGAAGAGGACAACAAGGAGTTTTATTTGTTAACTTTTATTTTTAATGAATTTCCCCAGGAAATTTTATCCAGATACAGCACCTTTTTTCAATTAAGTCCTCCTTTTTTTTCTGCTGCCTGGTTTCAGTAGAAGGTTGAGCAATTTACCTAAGGTCATCCAGTGAACTAATGGTTTAACTTGCAGGGTGGACAAAAAAAAATAAAAAATCAAAAATTTAAAAAAAAATCAAAAGAAATCACTGTTAAGTCACTTTTATTATTTAATTGTATTTTTTGTTAAGATGCTTTTTTAAAGAAATAAACATATAAAGATAGTTTGAATTTAAGATATGTTAAAGCTCAAAGATATCATCATGGAATAGGGATTATAACTTCTAGTTATATACTATTTAAGACAAAATATTCATGTAACCTTTTTAAAAGTTTTACAAATAGGTCGCAACAAGCCATGGACTATATTAGCGGCCCAATCTTAATGGGGTTCCCAGAGGCTCCTCTACAGATTAGTAAAGATTAAAGAAAACCACTCTACCCAATGGAACTCAGTGCTCAGTCTAGAAGATCCCATTAAGCATCTCCGTGATGCTTAGTTTCAGTTCTCAAACTGAGGATTCATGTCTCCAGAGATAACATCCTTGTTAACAGCACTATATGAAGATGAGAGATAATAGACCTGATTAACCACCCATCAGCCCTATTGTCTCTCTGCAAGTTTGTGTACACAGTCAAGACCTTATCTTTCTTTACAACTGCAAAATTGCAAGAAGTTAAATGAATAAAGGATATCAAACAACAAGACTGCATTTTTTAAAGAAAACAATGATTACATTGAGGCTTCCTGGTCAGTGGTTTAAATCAATTTGATTTAAATCAAATCCACCCAGTTAACTTGTATTTGAGTCTACATTTTTCTAAACCTGTGCTCCAGAGTGAATCTGTCAAAGAATTGGGATGCCCTCATTCACAGCTTATTTGAGATCCTGATCAGATTAGTATCTCACACCACACAGTACTCCTTTGACAACTTACTTTAGTAAAGAAAAATTCAATAAATGTTTCACAAAGAATATAGTCCTTCACAGTGCTATCCCTGGACAGAATATTTCAGTATATTTTTAAAATGGTCCATTATATTTATGAACACACACAAGTTATTAGAAAAAAACAAACTAACCTAATATCATTTTTCCATCATCCCTGTTGCTTACAATGCTTTTGGAAGAAGTACTGAAACCCACTAGAATATCAATTTATGTATTAAAACAAGAATCACTAGTGGTTGGGAAAGGAATTAACGGTGTATGTGAACAGGGTGGAGTAGTAGCAGTAATTTTGAACTCAAATGCAAATCAGTTTGCAAAACATGATCTATGAGAGGTTTGATTCCACCTAAAAACTGTAACAAAGGCAAAATACCCAGCCCCATCTCTCCAGGAGGTGGACAGTGATACAAACAACGTCCCCATAAAGTTCTGAGTCTGGTATTGACAGTCATGCATTCTGGGACCCCAATGAAGAGGTCCTAAAGAGCCCTTCGCCCAAATACGCAAAGGGGTTTAGACAATAAGCAGAAATTATGGCAACAGTACAATTTTAAAATTTCAGTGACCTTCTTGGGCCAACATCACTGTTATTTCAGAGCCTAGAATTATTATTCTTTTAGTCCCAACTTCTACAAAGGAATCAGGAACTAGTTTCAATCTTTCAGCAAATGCACCGTGCTTGTCATAAACTATAGCGTTATTTTCTGATGAGAACTGACCAGAATAACTACTTTCCTTTGTTAACTGTTCCAGAATTAAAATTATACAGTAAGTGGGTTGAACAGCTATTTAAAAATAGGATGAACAATATTGTTTCAGTGCTCTGAGACTGCAAGGCAACTACTGCTAATGCATTTTAGCTAATGAAATTAGTGAACAGCATTACTGGTTTTACTTAAATCTTCAGGACAGTTAATCTGAATGTTAAAAGGACACTTGCCTAATTCAAAAAATAAAAAGGTTAGACTGATTTATTCATATGGCAAAAAACCTCTCTATAGTTCGGGACATCCATTAAAGACACTTGAAATTTTTTTTTAAATTGTTTTCCTTTCAAATACAAATGCTTTTTTCTTCCCCACCATTGATGACTGAAACCCCTACTAACTATCTTGAGAACAGAATGAAATTGTGGCCTCTGTTTTTATTACAGCAACTAGAACTTCAAGAAAATCTTCAATCAAAAGCGTTTCTTTGTGCCTTGGTATTGTCTATGGTGTCAAGGATCAATTTTAGTGATGCTGCAAAGCCAACTGAGCAACATTTACTTAGTTTGACTTAAAACTGGTTGTTTTCCAACTTTGATTTTTTCGGAAACCAAATAGTAATGCTTTACAAAATATGAATATGTTGCCTATGTAGATTTGCTCACCACTATCACATTAATTTTAAGGTAGCTAGTAAGCTGGCATAAGTTTTGTGTCTCTTGTCATCTCTCAACCCACATTTCAGGACTATAAAAATAAACAACACAAAAATAATTAGCAATGAAATTCTGGGTTCTTAGTAACTGTTGTACCTTGGCTTTTATTGACACTAGGGGCACTTGTACATGTGCTCTGGGGGTGGAGGGAATTGGAGGATGGCACTTTAATTAAAGCAGCTCTGAGAACCAGTCTAATTAAAGTGCTACTGTGTCTCCTGTATCAGTGTCCCCATGCTTAAAAATGGCAGCAGAGGTTCTTGAACTGAAGCTCATTCAACGAGCTTTAGTTCAAGTGTCCCTGCAACCATTCTGAAGCACAGGGACGCTGATACAGGAGACGCAGGAGACTGCTGTAGTGCAGCAATTGCCACGCTCCAGCAGACTTGATTAACTGAGTCGGCTCTGAAGAGCTAGAATTCCAGTACATTGGAGCAGCCTCCACGCTCATGTATAAGCACCTTCGTTGACTACCTTTTGACATGTGAGTTAATAAGGATAAACACACCAAACTTTATTTAGACAGGGGAAATAGGCTATTAAGATTACACCTGGCACCAATTCAACTGCCAAAACTGCTGTGGAAGAAAAATTACATAAAACCATACCGAACATGTGAATTCTCTGTAATACATCAATATTACTTTAGAGAAACACCACAAGGAGGAATAACTATTTCTTTTTATTTTGTTCCCAGTCCGCTTGTGCTCCTAACCATTACAGGGATCAAACTCAAATACACCAAGTAGCTGTTTTGAATGTCTGGAGCCCTAGTGAAACAGAATGTAAGCATGCTGCAGCTTCATTCTATCCTGCCTGCCTGCCATCTACCCGTCATTTGGATGGGTAATTTCTCCCCTTGGGACCATATGCAGTGCTTACGTCTGAGTCAGTTTGCCGTATGGTATTATTCTGTAAAAGCAACAAGACTCTACCCTTCCTAGGTCAGATTCCAGCAAAGACCTCAGCGTGGTTGGTTCAGTAGTTGCTAGACATTTTAAAGCAGCAAAAAGAATGAGAAATAAAAGTGTCAGTCTAATCCACCTGTTTTCCTGGGGGTTTTCTTAATCCCCTCCCTAGAAAAGCAACTATTGGCTTTAAGCCTCTAAGAATTAGAGTTCCACACATTACTCTTGTGATCACTTAGTATTCAACTGCACAAAAGAAATGCAACAGCTCAGGGCTCCACAAAATTACACGATAAAGAAACTATGCTTGTCCAACATCAAGCCAATGTCAATATCTGGTTTCTTTCTCTCTGCCCCTTATCAACTCCCTTTTTTTCTGCAGATCTTTCACATCAACAATCGGGACATCAGACTAAAGGCTTCTATAAACCAAAGCTAGATGCAGGAAAAAAATATCACTTTGTATTTCTACCTGTTTTCTAATACCCACCAAACTTATTTTTTGCTTTACCATATCTACCCAGTTCATTTGCTCAAAGAATAGTGGGAAAATAATTATTTAAATATGCAAGAGATGGAATCGGTGCTGCTTTAATCCTCTTTCTGTGTGCAGTACAATGAAAACAAGTCAAGGAGAAAAATAAATGTTTCTTTCCTTCAAAATACGGGTTGTGCTAAAATTGGTTAGAACATGGTTTTTTGCTGACTTTGTCTGTGACCAACAGGCAAAAAGAAATTTAACACAGGGTCCAATTCTATAACCCTTACTTATGCTGATAATCCCATTGCTATTTATTTGGCTACAAATACAAGGGTTACAATACTGCATTGGATCAATATAGTAGTAAAATAGTAAAGCAGAAATTGCTTGCCAAGAACACAGTAAGAAGGTATGAACAAAATTTCTAACCCCTTACTTTAATAAAGCTGTACTGTGTCTGAGGGTGTACGGAGTATAATTATACTGCACTTTCTTTATGCAGACCTTAGTACACACAACCAGTTCTCAGAAGAGGTTGAGCCAAAATGAACATGGGCATGTAGCATAACTGAATGGTTTAGGAATATTCTAATACCTATGGATCTCTTTCAATGTCACATGCATTCAGTCTTTCCTTTTGCTCTGAAGCATTAGCCTTTGCTCTCCAAGATGATGTTAATTGGCCACAGAATTGGCACAGTCTTTCCCTAAAAACATCCATTGAGCTGAAGACAGTAGCACATACTGGAGAATTTAATCTATTTAGAATGTCTATGAAACTACAGCCTACCCACTCCATAAGGACAACAGCTCAGGATTCTGTGCTTTTTGCTGCTGTTTCTAAAGGGCTCTTTGGAAACACTAAAGTAAAGATTAATTACTCCACTCTCTGATTTCATGCAGAATATAGCCACTCCCATTCCTGACTTAACTTCCATGTATATTAAATCAGAAAGGACTATATAACAGAAAAACCTATACGATAACCTTAACTTCCTGTGTTTTAAAATAAGACATTCTGTAAAAGGGAAGAGTGCATAATCCCCCCCTTGTGAGAAACTAAGGAGTATGAACAATAATCTGAGGCCTCATATGGCTTTGTTATTATAGGGTTTTATATGATAAAACTCCCAGAAGATTAAAAAAAAGAACTACTATAGTCAGTCTGAGAGTGTTCTTCTTGAGAACAGTTATCCAGATTTTGTTTTTTAAATGTGAAGTTAATTGTGTCCACAATTAAAACGCAGAGCAATGTTCCTCATCACCCCTATACCAACAGTACCTCAACCACTTGCCAGAGAAAAAAATTCCCAGGTATCATCAGTCCCTGAATGAACAATAAAATTTTTGCAAGATGAGTGTCCTCTGGGAAATCACATCTAAATTAGCTCTGCAAAATGTGGAAGGAAAATGCTTCATGAGAAAATTCTGTTCAAAATCAGGGTGGAGCTTCGCTACAGCTAAATCAGTGCAGGCAAACAGTCTAAAATACTAATTTTCTACCATTTTCATGCTTTCCCACTCAAAATAAGGATATAGAAAGCTTTAAAAATAAATAATGCACAAAAGTGTATCAAGGAGATTTTTAGGGGTAATGAGTAATAGTAATAATAATGATGTGTGTGGAATATGGATAATAATCTATATGGTGCTCTCACACACACACATACACACACAAGGTATATCTGGGTAGAATCGTAGAAGGTGTATAAGCTGGCATATACACCAGGGGTGGGCAAAATACAGCCCATGGGCCGGATCCAGCACATGGAGGATCTTTGTCCGGCCAGTGGCGGGTCTCTCAGTCCTGCCTGACCCAAGCACATCCTGCATGTCCAGCCCTGGTGCATCCTGTCGTCCCCTGGGTATGCAGCAGGGCTGTGGCAGCTCCACAGCTAGACTGCCTTTCTAGGCAGCCTAGGTGGCGGTGACTCCATTGCTACTGGCCCCAGCCAGCCTCATGGTACTAGTAGGGATCTGTGCTGCACAACCCCAACCCGACCTGCCCCATGACTGCTCCAGTCTTGCCCGCCTAAGCAGCAGTAGCAGCACCCAGGCAGAAACTGTTGCTTGGTGTGTGGGAAAAGCAGACCCTCCCCCTCGCTGCTGCCAGGCCCTTCCTCCTGCAGCCACCAGACCCCGCCCCGGGCTGTCTTACGTCTCCGCCGCCATCACCACCACCTCTAGGCTGCCCAGTGGGGCAGTGGTGGCAGCGCAGACCAGCCACAAGGCAGCCTGGGCACGGGCTCTGGGTGGCTGCAGCAAGAAGGGCCCAGCAGTGGCGAAAGGAAGGGGCCGCTTTTCCCTTGCTCTGAGCAACAGTTTCTCCCTGGGCACTACTGCTACTGTTGCTGATGAGCCTGGGAGGGCGAGTCCAAAGCAGGTGCAGGGAGGGCCAGGTCAGGGATGTGCAGCATGGGTCCCCACCAGCACTACGCAGCTGGGGCTAGCAGCAGTGGCAGCCAGAAGCAGCCAGCCCAACCTGGGCTGCCTAGAAAGGCAGTCCAGCCACGGAGTGGCCTCAGAACATGCCAGGGGGCAGTAGAACATGCCACAGATGGGCAACGTGGAGCAGGGGTGGAGCAGCTGCGGTTGGGGCTGTGTGCATGGATTATGGCTGATCTGCTCCCGCTGGAGCAAGTCTAGTGTGGGCATGGGATGGAGCTGGGGCTGCATATTGCTGGCAGTGGTAGGGAGGCTGCACTGTTGCGGGGTGGGGCGCATTTTGACCAGCTATGAGGGACATGTGTGGGCAGGCTCCTATGCACACCCCATCATACTCACAAACCCTACAAACCTCATAACCACATCCTCCCCCACATACAATCACATACCCCACAAACCCCACATGCACCCCGCTGCGTGCCTCTTGGGGGAGCCCCACTCACTGCTACTCGCACACCCCACCCCCACACACATGTACCTACCCCACACTGATCCACCCACATACCCCCAGCCACCCTCCCCTCCACACACCCTATAAACCCCATACTCACCTACATACACACCCCTCCACAGACCCCCCATATCCACCCACTCACATCCACACACACCCCAACACCCTCCCCCACATCCCACGTACACACACATCCATACACACACCCACCCACATCCCCACACAAACCCCACACCCACCCACACCCTTCCACACCCACCACAATACACAAGTGTAAGACTTCATTTTGAGCTATTTGACGCATGCAAATCAGGACAAAAATTTTTTTTTTTAAAATAAAATTAAAATGTTATTATCAGTGTTTGATTTTTAGTATACAATTTGTTTTTTTTTTCTGGTTCCAAAATGGCAAGCCTCCTTTCCAGAGAGAGTACTCCTGGGGGCAAGGGGAGGGACTTCTGATGGCAGTCAGGGTTTAGGGGACAAGAATTCCAGTCCCGAGATAGTAACCAGGGTGCGGTGCACCTGTCAAGAGGCAGGGCTACCCTTGCAATCCTTGATAGCTCACCAAAACTCATTAAGTGACACAAGTGGTACTCCAGTCGAAATAACTGCTGACCCCGGTATATACACATGTGTATACATACGTGTGTGTGTGTGTGTGTGTGTGTGTAAAACACCATATTACTGAACATATCAAAATACATTACAAACTTAGGGCCCAGTTCACCACTGCTATACAATTTATGAAGTCATTTACAGCCATGCAAAGTTAATGCAGAGTAGCTGTAAAATATGATCAAATCAGAACAGCAGTATTTTACAACCAACTCTGCACAATCATTAATGACTATACAGGGTGCAAGGCACTGGAAATTCACCTAGTTTATTTCAATCTCAGAACTATATTATGAGATAGGAAGTGCTATTACCTCTATTGTATGCCCTTTTGGGGCTAACATATTGCAGTGACTGGATAGGTAAACTGATTTTACAGGTGAAAAAAAATGACAAGAGGTCAAAGAGAAAGCTGGGAACAGCATATAAGTTGATCTGACCACTAAAATTCTTCTGTTATACCAGCCTGCAACTAGGACAATAAAAAGTCCTTTTCAGACACGTGGGGAGCCGGAGGAAAAGCAAGGGCAACACTGGACCCCTGCTGAACCACATGGGGCAACTGACAACTGACGCCCAGGAAAAAGTCAACCTATTAAAAGGGTACTTTGCGTCGGTCTTTCATCAGTCCCATGGGACGCCCATGCCTGCTATGGGACAGGAAGGTCCAGGTGAGGGAGATCCCCTGCCCT
>NW_017728943.1:114454516-114477048 GCF_001723895.1 Crocodylus porosus
GACCCCAGCTGACTTCCTGCCCTTTGGGCGGGGGGGCTGGACTTCATAGATTTCATAGACATCAGGGCTGGAAGGGAACTCAGAAGATCGAGTCCAGCCTCCCGCCCAAAGGGCAGGAAGTCAGCTGGGATCATAGAATGACTTGATGATCTTCCGAGGTCCCTTCCAGCCTTAATGTCTATGAAATCTATGAATCTAAATACAGATTAAAACAAACAGTAGGCTACTTGCCTTATCCTGATCGTTAGCTCATTAAAGGCCATATGCAACAATCTACATTTTTGTTCAACTTGAAGTGACCTTGCAAGGAAAGAGAAGCCTACCCTCCAAAAAAAATTTAGATCCACTTGATCATTTTAATTGCACCATGTAGTTCTTCTCAAGAGTATTTTAAACCTTCATAGATTAATGTGCTCTCCTTTTAAATGAACACATTAGATCTGGCAATTACAGAGCTGAATCAGCATGCTATATTATTTGGAGGTAATGGCAGGTCTAATAATGTTTTATTTTACAGTTTTCCCAATTTAGAGCAAAATACTATTGCCAATCACAAATACCATCACCTGCTTCAATTTTACAACTACATCAATTAATATATATTAAATATAGACTATTTTGTCAAATCATAATTAAAACACATTTCAAAATTTTATTCTAAACGACTTTCTGTAAACACTTTTTAAAAAAATGAATAGTTTTCATAAGAAAAGAGTAAATGCTTTGAGTATATTAAAATGACCAACCTTCCAAATATTCTCTCAGGTTTTTTTTTTTTTTTTCTCTTCCCCGTTCTTGCATGCCACACAGAGAAGAACTTGCTGTCAAATTTCAGGATGTTACACAAGTCGGCTACATCACCACAGGAAGAACACTACTGAATTGTAAGTTATACAAAGTAGCAACTAACCAGAAAGATGAATTTTAAAATTTTAACGCTTCCAAATGTAACAGTGACTAGTTGTGAAGTACTACTAATTTCCATAACATTTTTCTGTTGCTGTTTAACATAGTGTTATAAGCCATTGTCTTTATCAGCCAAGTCAGGACTACAGAAAGACTGTCTAGGAGCAGGAGTTGGCAACCTATGGCCTGAAGAATTCTGGATCTGGCCCACAAACATAGGGCTTCAGCAGCATTTGGCAGTGGCTTTAGGTGCTCTACCCTCTGTTGCTGAGAGAAATACAGCTACAGTCATTTTCCCCAGACCACTGCAGAGACAACAGGTGGTCTTAACGCCTACCCTTCTACCCACTGACCCGAGTGGATCATTCCAGCCCATGGCCACAAAAGGTTGCCTACTCCTACCTGATGTCACAAGTTTCAGTGACAGACACACAACTTGGAGAAGATATGTAAGACCTGTTTGTAATTTATGGATTCCTTCCATTCCTTAAATAAATGCAACAAGAAAGGACAGACAGGAATCTTGGCCATTTCACTGACACACTGTGAAAAGAATATATTAACATAACTTCTTTCAAGCAAAGCTATTTAAAAAAAGCTATACCTCTATGGTGGAGATGCTTTTTTTTATTTCATAAATTAACTGACAAGAAACTGAGGCAGAGAGACGTGGCTAAATCAGAACGCGGCGGCAAAGATGGAAATAGAATGAGAAAGCCTGATGTCCCAATTCCCTTGCTCTAACAACTACACTACAATACCTTTACTTTCTTACATAAATTTTCACTTCTAAACCACACTCAAAGGAAATAAGTAAGCTTGTTTTATTATAGTTTTCAATCCATTAGTTTCTCAGCAGGCAAAGCTGCTAACTTTTCTGATAATATTTGGAATAAATGCATCTAAGAAATATTTCTGGCAAAAAATTAAAACATGCAAAACATGAGATACTTTAAAACTATTTAAAGTTTTAAGGCACTTAGTACATAGATTTTCCCCTGGAATCCTGTTTGAAGCCTGTGTTGTATAATGACAGGTGAAAGTGTCAGAAAAAGGAGGAGGGAACCTGATTCCCATATATAGGATCAAAGAATATAAAACACAGGAGACAATAAAAAGAAAGCAAGCAAGAAAAAGAAGTATTAAAAAGGCACGATGAATGGCATATATGGCCTTGTGATAATTCCTTCCCTGCTTTATTGCTCAGTAATGATCATACAATACTATAGTTCATTGATCACTGCTTGAAATCTAAGCTTCATTTCCTTCACATACGTTAAACACCTTTGACTTGAATTCACTTCATGTAACTTTTCAGCACTTTCTTTTGAGTAAAAAAAAAGAAACTGAATATAAATACTGAATGAAGAAAAATCATTCAACATTATTGTTCTTTAACATTTATAGAAATAGGAAATTTCTTTGAGGTTCAAAAGCTTCTGTGATAAAGCAGGGCACTACATCAAGGCTCTCCATATATTAAGTGCACACCTTGGGCTACTGATCTAAAATCCACTTTGCCCATGAGCTGCAACAGCTTAGTAACAGCTTCCCCATAGGAGAAAACTAATCTCTGAATAACAGACTAAATCTACACACAAATTACTTAAAACTCTTCAACTTTACATACATTTTCAGTTGCCAACTGAACAAATGCGACTTGGCCTGCTCCTTTTAGGTAGAAAAAACTGAGTAGAATGACATCATTTGTGGACAGTCCTTGTTACTTAGCTTTCACCCTTCTCTTTTGATCAAGTGTAAATGGATAATGTAGCATTTCCCCCTTATCTCCTGTCCAGCATGGAACACAAAAGCTCCAAACACCTGAAAGCATAGATGAACACATGAACCACAAATAGTAGTAGTTTAAGAACTGACATGTAATCATTTATTAAAACCAATAATTATTATCTCACTCCTTCATGAAAACACTGGGGGAAGGTATATTCATTAAAATTTTTGATGACCATTCACTTACATTACATAATTTAAATCTGCTCTACCTATACAGTATAATGTTCTACAATGTTCATTAATATGTACAGAGACAGATGCTATATTCAACTATGAGTTTGTAAACCAAACCTTGAGATCCTTGCTTGAATTTTTGCTTGGGCCCAACACTTACTGACAATGGTGTTACGTCTGAGCAAGAACTGTGTAAAGATAAACTATAGGTCTTAGGATGCCTCACCATGGGTATGTTTCCATGGAGCAATGTCATTCTGTGAATAGACATCCATATTAACTCGGGTACTAGAAGCAGTATAACCAGATTACCAGAGCACTTTTCCTAGCCTAATTAGTGAGATGCAGGATACATTAGCCTGGGCAGAGCAGTGTTAACATAGCTATACTGTTTCCAGTGCCCAAGCTATCCCATGCCTTTAGGGTGCGTCACATGGCCACACCCTAAAGAAAAGATAAATAGTTGAATGGATGAAAAGAACACCCATAAAAACAAAAGGAATGTGAACACTATTTTGTGATTAACAGACTTGACTTGAGACTCAGAAGATCTGGATTCAATTCCAGCTCTATCACAGGAAAGCTAGGCAAATCAAGCTTATCTCTCTGTGCAACAGTTATACAGGAGGGATAGCAATATTGCTTACTACTTCTCAGGGATGGTATGAGGTTAAGTTTATCAATGTTTGTGAGGTGCTTGGCTACTTCTAGACTGGGGCAGATAAGTATGATATAACAGATAATAAAATATGTAATCTGTATTGTATTTTATTGTATATTCTAAAATAAAATAGATATAAGATGACTGGTTGATAACACATAGGTAACAATAAGAAAAAAGAATCAATGTACCAAAATACAACTCTATTTCCTCACAAGAGCAAGCCTTTTTTCATAGCTTCCTGCAATATAGAAACAGAATTCTCAAGAAATGTCAATTCTTGCTATTACAACAGCCCATAATCACATACTTTGCAGTTTTAGAATATGGCCACTAACTGCAAATTATGAGGTTTAAAGAGTCAATAAACTGATAAACCTGTATCAGCTATCTATATCCTTCATAGTTGGCGCATCTACATGCACAATTAATGTGAATGAATAAACTGCACTGTAATTTGAGCCAGAGTAAACTAATCCCGACATTACCGTCTACATGTGCTTTTAAGTGTAGTAACTTCTTCTGCTGTCGGAAAGTACCTGTGTCTGATAACGCCACTCGATAGCCCTGTCATTAAGTCTATACCAGCCCAACTGCTATGTACATCTACTGCTAAATTAGTTTACTATGTAGTAAAGCACACATGAAGATGTGCCCAGTATCTGTTTGTGTGTCTAGCACCTGAAGTACTTATTTCACTTACAGCATACATGTTAACATATATCTCAAATATATTTGAAAAACTAAAAGTTAATGGAAATCAACAAAATAGAGGGCACCGTGCATAAAAGTACAGAAAAAGCTAGAGCTCACAACTGTGTTATATTCCACACTTGTCAACATTTAGACATACAATAAAGCTTGTTAAAAATGTTATCCTGCAGATCACTTTTAAAATGTATGCACATACGAGAGAGAGAGAGAGAGAGAGAGACTGAGTTAGTAAGAAGGAGGAATCATGCACATTTCAGTAAATAAGCTTTAATAGTTTGCATTTATACTGCTTGAAGAGCATTACAGTATCTACCCATTTTGAAGCTTCTACATAAGCCTGAAATTAAACAAGAAATGACTGACTTTTTATAATCAAATGCCATAGTCAACTAAGCTAAACGACAAAAGAATAGCATGGGTCAGAAGATAGTGACTCATGCTTACAGGAAAGCAAGCCAATAGCAGTTATACCATCGGGAGTTTACAGTCCCTGTACTGATGCAAACAAATGATGTTATTATCCCATCTTGGCAAACCTGACATCACCTGAATATGCCATAGTGGGAAGGAAGGAGGTAGCTAGACACAGGGAGAAGACAGACAATCTGTGGAAGTATCCCCTGTTAAGTGGCTTACCTATGATTTAAAGAGGAATTGGAGAACTTGTTTCAATTCTGAACATTATTGCTCCATACAGACCAGACTATGTCTGGTGGTTCCCCAGGGGCTTACAGACAATGTCAGCACAGAGTAGCCTCAGGGAAATTAATATAATATTCAGACCATTAATGGGGTGTGTGTGTGTGCGCACGCGCGTGCACACGCATGCGTATATGTGCACACACAAAATATATTTCAAGCATCCCTCCTTCAAACCTGTTTCACTCTTACTCAGTGATAAAATACTTTAAGAGATTCACTCTGGTCTTAAGCAAAAAGCAAAAGCTGTATGTCCGTTCAATTCTATGTGCGTATAAAGCAGAACTGCTCCGAGTGGGAATAAAGCAAAGTACTAGGACAGAAAACAAAGCAGCCTGTCAGAATAATAATTGCTATTTTTTTAAAAGCCTCTCCTATACTTTATTTCATAGAGACATACAGTTTTAATTACAAATTATGGGTTGAGCAGATTCTAAAAGAACTGTGAGGTGTAAGGATAGGATGTGAATCAAAGGTGGCTTCATGTCAACTTTGTGTTTCTCCTTTTCTCAAGCCAGCCGGGATCTAGTTAGCCCCTGGTGCAAGCTAAAACATTAGGGTTGATCTAACTTTCACCCAACTGCCAAAGCCCTAAAGGACTGTTCTAGCAAGCAGACAGAGCAGAGAATAGCAAGGCTCTAGTAATGTCCCCCACACCAGGGGCTTCATAGTGTGGTTGGGCAATTAAGCCAACCAGGAATTTACCCAAAGCTAGGAGACCTCCCAAATGGCCACATACACCAGCCTCACAGCTCTTCATACTGGCAGAGCCGATAATCAACACATTGATTATTACAACAGATAATCAAGCCCATTCATTGTTTTTTCATAGCATTTTCATCACTCAGAAACAGAAATAATATGAGAAAACCAGAGCTTTTGTTTTTCATCCCCTATGTAACTTCTGAAAAACAATCCTTAAGCACAGAAACTTTCTGCCATGTTTGTCCACATGTAGCACATTAGGATCATAGGAAAGTAGGACTGGAAGGGACCCAGTAAGGTCAAACATATTACAATTACACTCTTTCTAGTGTTCATAGTTAGAAAGAGTTAGGAACAAGAGATGTATTTCTTTTAAAAATTATAGGTTTCCCCAACAGCACACTAATACAGTCAAATCCCTGTTATTCAACATGAGTGGGGAATGCTGGGTGCAGTGTAAAAATTCCTGTTACCTGAGGCAGATAACATGGAGTGGGGAGTGGAGTGGGGGGTGGCAGCAGCTGCACATAGAGCAGGGGGTGGCGGCGGCCACATGTGGCTTCTCCCCCATCTCCCCCCCCCCAGCCAGTCGGAAATTCCGGCTTGTAGAATGCCAGATAACAGGGATTTTACTATACTTTAAAGACTGTCTTTAACTACTATCTTTTGACTCCAGCTTTGGAATGCATATAGGCACCAAAAGGTGGGGTGGGGAAAGCTGAAACTGAAAATATTGACTTTTGACTCAATGAGCATTTTTAAGACCCTGAATTTGCCTGAGCAAACCATAGAAAATTAGGATTAGAAGGGACATCAGGAGGTCATGTAGTCCCAACCCCATGTTCAAAGCAGGTTCATTCCAGCCAAGGTTTTGTCTAGCCAGGTCCTAAAAACCTCCAAGAATGGAGATTCCAGAACCTCTCCAAGTAACCTGTTCTAGTGTTTTACTACCCGCCTAGTGAGAAATATCTTCCTAATATTTAAATTAAACTTCTCTTGCTGCAATTTGACAACATTGCACCATCGTGCTCCACCCCCTTTGGAACCTCCCTTGAGGTAGTTGAAGGCTGCTTCTAGCATCCACAGAGCCAGTTATCTCATCACAGAAGGCAAATCATGCCTGACCCACCTGAATGCCCTTGGTGTATCCCTGCTGACTGCTCCTAATCACCACTTTCTCTTCCAAGTGCTTAGAAGTGGATTCCTTGAGGACCTGCTCCATAATTTTTTCGCATGGACTGAGGATCCACTGGATCCTCCTCCTTCCCTTTCTTAAAGATGGGGACCATTTATACTAGTAAATGCTAATGAAGAACTTCAGACCCCTATGGAATCCCACTGGAGCTGCAGTAGAACTTCCATGGGTGTTATAAGATCTCAGGACCAAGGCCTAAGAAAGTCTGGGTTGCAAAAACAAATACTAGAACCCATATCCATTGCTAATAAAAGAATGATTATGGAGAGAAGCAGTGCACAGAGATATGCAGGTAGAGACACTGTGTCCCAACACTGAACAACTCTCCTGGAAGGGGGAGAAAACAATGATTCTCAAACAGGGTGCTACAGCACCCTGGGGTGCCGTGAGAGCTTTTTACGGGTGTTGCAGGTTGTCAAACATTAGCACTGTTAGGTATGCAAATACGATTCACAAGATTAACCCAGAGATTTCAAATACAAATCCAAAGTGTTAAAATATTCTGACTTGGTGTGCTGCTTTTAAGTTCTTTGAGGGTTTGCTGCTACCAGTAACAGAAAGCCTGGCTTATTATTTTTCTATAGTCAAAAAATAAGTAAAAACTAAGAGCAGGCATTTTCGGAGGGATGCCTACGGTCTAAAAGTTTGAGAACCACTACACCAATAGTTTGGTTTTCAGAAATGTCATTTAAAATAAGGTTTAAAATTGTTTGTACCTCAGGTATTTGGGTTCAGCACCACTTAAATTTTAATGTTTTAAACATTTGGTGACACATATTAATAAAACATTTCACTTTTGCTACCCCTCACCCACACTACTCATCAGGAAATATTAAGATTGTTTGCTTGCTCTCCCATGGCTAAAACAGGGATGAGAGGCAAAGGGAAATGAAATGAATTTAAAGCTGCTGAAAACTAATGTCTACCACATGAGAAACAAAATAAGCATGCTGTTGTATATTCAATGAAAAAATAACTGTTATGAAATATTCATTTGAAAAGTAATTAAGCCTTGCAATTGAAAAGCTAACCTTTCACAACACCAAATAATCATGCAGCTTGGAGATTAACACATTCTGTGTCCTCTGGTGTTCATTACAATTTATGTAACATCTCATCTATGCTGATATTTGGATTGCTTAGATACTTTCCTTTCTCTTTTAAGTTTAAATGAAAAACAATAAAGACTAGTTCTTGTCAAATGCATTTTGCAAACTAAAGGATCAGTCAAACTACCATGATTCTGACTGAACAGTATATCTCCCTATGAACAGTCTGCAAAGAGAGTAATGGTGGTAGATTGGGGCCCCAAGTAATTAAAACACTGCCTAAAATACCCAATTGGGGCTCCTTTCACAAGGTAAGGCAGCTTTACTTCAGCTACTCAGAACAATTTACTTAAACAGCACAACACAAAATTCTGACATCTATCTTTAAGGGTAGAAAATAAGTGACCTCCTTACGCAGAACTGGCAATCTATCCCCCTAACTGAGAGTGATTAACTTATTGAGCAAAGAGAAATGTTATAATTCCATTCATCTTAGCTAATCACTAGCTTAAACTGTGTCTACCTTTGCATGTACTTTATACAGAAACACACATTTCCAATAATAGAAATAGAAATACATATTTGACATAAAACCCCACAATCATTGAAATACTGTGCTGTAAATTTTTCTTACACAGAATCTCATAATTAGCCCCTCTGTAGTCTAGGCACATACAGAGATCAGGGATTATTCATTAGAGGAAGGAATTAGCAGGATTTTAGGCTTCAATGGCTTGAACAGACTATTAGCTTGCATTTGGCTATTAGGCGGGTAAGCAGAGTGGTCTCTAAAGCATCACCAACAGATAACAATAAATTCTCAAAATGAGACTTAACACCTGCTTTTCTAATCTTGAAAGGAGGAGGGGGAAGCTGATTCAGCGGATATACAGCACCCATTCCAGTCACACTCACTCCTGATGTCACCCAGGGCCTTGACAACTCATAGCACTGGGAAGTCAAAGGTCAGAAGATGAGTTAATAAGCCATGCAGCTGGGTCCATGGCAACACAAGGCTCTGGTATCAAACAATATTCCACACATCTGCATGACAGCATGCAGAATCTCTGCGACTGTTTCCCTCTGATAGAGTTTTTTTTGAAAATGAAACAAAAGGGTGGAATAGAGGGTTGGCTTATTCAAGGGCTATCAGCCAGTCTCCTTTCATAATTTGTAGGATCTGGTGTTTAGAAGATGAAAGAGATGTACAGTGCAAACTAATACCAGACACAAACACTTACATATTCTATGGATGAAATTTATTTACTACAGGAGGCACTGATCTTCCCCAAACCTCTGCAAATCATAATACCATCTTCCCAATACTTTCCTTTTAACATATCATCAGTAATTCAAGAAAATAAAATGTCAGTGGAAGCATGACATGAAAAAGCCCAAAGCAACTTGCTTTGTTTTGTTTTATTAAAGCTGCTTTAGATGTATACTTAAAAGTATAGGAAAAAGGTAATGACCTGTACCTAGACACCAGTGAAAGAATCCAGAATCACTTTGTTTATGCAGTTGTATTTGTTGTTTGCATTTTGAAAAAAAACAAGGACTTTTGGTTTAATTTAAACTTTCAGATGATGACACAAGACTCATGGAAATAGCCACAAGAGTTTCTAAAAACTGAACTGACAAATCAGTAGCACAAAGCAAATTAATAAAATATCTTATAGCCTACTATAATGTTTCATCTTCATCTGGATGCAGTAGGGTATGCTAATCAGAATACAAACCACAGCCAAAAACTGGCTTAGATATATTATAGAGGTGTAAATTTGCTGATTTTCAAATTGATGCACAGATGTAAAACAAAAATGATGCAATGCCAAATCTGGCTCACTAGAAGGCACAATTTAAGAAAAATGCAAACTCAAAAAGTATGTTTGCATGAGTACAAATAAAAATGAGATACAATATTAAACCATTATAAAAATAAATGGTTCAGGAACAAGGCGTTGCTCTGTTTATACCTATTGAGCTTTATCAATTTACCCCAGCTAAGTATGACAGACTAAACTTTCTTTAAAATAAGATCAATGCCAAATATTGCAAATCTTTAGATTTGGGACATCTTCAAAATACTTGATAAGGGAACTTTAAAAAGTAAGTAGCAGTTTAACCGTCCAAAAGCAGAAGGAAGACATCATAACTGATTTGCTTAAGCAACAGAATCATTTCGTAGAATTGAAGATAGGATTTGGAAGAAAAGAACCTTTTTTGGACACTGATCTAACAGAATGTCTCTGCATTATTAAAAAAATGTGCCTAGAGTTTACATATTTAATAATTACTATACATTAATTAAGGAAACATAATGAAAAATAATCAATTTAAACAACTTTCCTAGAAAAAAGATGCAGGGGACATTTAACAAGCAATTTAAATGTTAAGAAATACTGGACTTGTGAGTGGGCTTTTATTCCACAAAAAAGAAGATAGTTATGTCTTATTTCCAACTTACCTTTTAAAATACACTCGTATTATTCTTTTGAGATGGTCATCTAACATATTATTTTGAGTATTTTGTTACAATAAGTCACAAAAAGAAACGTTAAGATTTATTTCTCTCCTCTTTTGCTGTTTTACTTCAGTCATGAATGAAGTTAGTTTTAATCAAAATAAGGAACTTTAGCCAGGCATAAAGCTAGCATACAGCAGCAAGGTCCAGATCGCTCCACACTGAACTGCATTGACAGAGCTGTTCTATCGCAACCTGCAAATCCCTGGTTAATTCCACTCCTAAACCTCACTGGATAAATAAGTATTCATTTTGCAAGGTTTTTCTGATATAGACAAAAAAAAAAAGAGTTTTTAGGAGACAGGCAATCACCTGAACTTGAAAATGATTATATAATTATTTTAACTTGGTTCTTTCTGCAGAAACTAAAAGATTCTCCCCATGCAACAGTCTCCAAATGCTCTTTTCTGATCACAATCAAATTATTTAGCACCTATTCCAAAAAGCACACTGAAGTCAATGTAGTCTTTTAATCAGCTTCAGTGGGCTTTGGCTCAGGCCCTTTTGTACGGAAAATAAATTAATCTAAGCCTAGTGCAATTGAACAAAACGTTTAATTGGAAACTAACAGCCAGATATGAGAGTGGTTGGAAAAGTTGGAACACTGGAAATGTCATCGAACAAGCAAGATTTTTTTTTTAAAAAGGGTTCTTAAAGTTAAGTCCCAAAAACAAGTGATCTGATTTTCAAGGCGAGGAGTACATAACTCTCCTGCTGACTTTAAAGGTGCAACACTATGGCAAGCATTCCCAGGAATTATTTTTTTCTAGTACTGCAAACAGTGCTTCTGGTATTCCCACTGTTGCTCAACAGTAATCACTTAAAACTAATCACCCAAATGCAGTATTGATCCACAATACATTCACATTTAACATAGTTAGTATGAGAAACTGCTGCCCAAACAGTGGTGTAGACTGAAAAGAAGCTACACAGACAGCTTTCTATATGAGGGGCTGTTCAACTTCCAAAAGCTTCTAGACTCTAGCAATCAGAGTCATTCACTTCCCCTTTTCAAAAATCCAATAATGATTTACTAAGACTGTGAGATATGTCCCTCTATCCCACCACAAATGATTATACTCATTCACTTTCAGGGTTATAACCGTTTTCATAGCCATCTTAATAATCACAACAAGAATTTTAATGTTCTCATCACTTCAATTTTAGCTTTTGAAATTTTTCTTTCATTCACAGATTAAAATTACTCTGCTCCTAATAACTAAAAGCTTTCGTCACACATTACATAGATGCATCAGATTAATAAGAAAGTTCAAAAGGGGGGGTGGGGGAGAGAGAACACCACTCAAAATAATCCAAAACAGTTTTCTCCCTGAGGGCCAGGAGGATTTTTACAGCCCTGTTTTTTGCTTCATCTATATGATTCAAAACAGCTCAATTTTCTCAAGATCAGAATTTGAAAATCCCAATTAAATCTTTTCAATCTAACAGTTGGAACGACAATACAAATGTCACATTGTTTTTAGTTGTAAGCTTCAGCAAGAAAATCTAAAAGGTTCTTCATGAAGTCAAAAACTTTAAATTCACATTCCATTGGCATTGACTGAGCAACCCTGCCCCAGGTTAACAATTAAGTTCTGTAAAGCATGCCTGAAAAGATATTTATATTGTAACAGAAGAGAGAATTTCCTGATGTCCAGTGTCATTTTTGGTTAGTTAACTGAATAAAGAATCCTGCAAATGACTGTTTGGTTAAAAAATATTGCATTCTGTATCTTGCTGAAGTTGCCGAGACGGGACGTCAGAGCCCACTTAATCCTAACTTAAAGTTTTCATCTAGGAACAGCTGCCTTTTTGACAGGTGATTTCAAACCAAATATGAAGGGGAAAGAAGTTGGCATTGTAGTTCCTTGTGCTGTGTCAAAGAAAAAAAAAAGTCTACATAATTTTTCTGTATCATTATTGTAGAAATTAACATTGACAAGAAAAATAGAGAATAGATTAAATTTATTTTTTAAAATAGATACCAATGTAAATGTTTTAATCACTAAATTAGCAGTTTTAGTTATTCTTAGGAATAATTTTACCCCCTCCTCCTCTCCCAAAAAACCCCCAATGGAAAATATATATAAAAATTAAAAAATAATTTGCTGAAGATTAAGGGATTATTTTAGGTGCACTCATTCCACAAATAAAGCACACAGGGATACATCATCATTCAGGAATGGACATCTGTCACCCTAGCAGATGCCACATCATAAACACTCATCCCAATTCTCCAAGTGGAAAAGAGGAGTTTTAACACGTGTAATACAACATGTATTATGAGTATTCTTACACTTCGGGTTACCAATACAATTCTTACATCACCAAAGATGTAAGCATTATATACAAGGGATGAAAACTATAATGAAAAAGGAATGAATTAAAAACATGTCACTTCAAGATGGAGAATCCAAGCCCTGCCCTATGTAGCCTATTACTTTTATCCAATGGAGGAGGGAGGGAAGTCACATTCAATGTCATCTTGACAGTGAACTCTTATTCAAAAACTATTATTTTTCCATCTTGAATAAGAGAGAACCAAGTGCTCTTCATAATCATATAAATGACCCAGCACTCTCTAAGTGCTCTCTCTTAGATCAACAAAGAGCTATGGGAAGCAGAAAGTATTACTCACTATTCTCCTTTCGTCTCACTGCAAGCCCTAGCCATGGCTCAACCTTACCAAAAGAAAAACCTTTAAAGGCCAGAGGCCTTAAGAAATACATTGATCAAATTATTTTCCTTCTTGCAGCAATCGTCTCTAAATTTTGTACAGTTACACAAATAAAGGAAAAGGAAAATCTGAAGAGAGCAGGGAGGAATTAAGACGGGAGTTCACTTTTATTTTGCTAGGGGAAAAGAAATCAATAGCTTTAAACTGGCAGTTAACAAGGACCAGAGGAAACAGTTCAGCCACCCTTGATAGGGACTGCTCGCTAATGCTGCATTTGCAAAGCACCCTCATGAATGACTGATTGGAGTGCTAAGATTTTTACTGAAAGGGTCCTCACTGTGAGAGTATATACCATGAAATCTTTAAACCCACTATCCTCCCTTAACCCCTAGAAACTCAAGCAAGCTTATTCCTGTCCACAATAGACAAGAAAATGATCTTTAAAGTACATACAGGAGTGCTGGTGCAGGGAAATGGAAATCACATTCATGTTTTAAAACAGAACTGTGCATTGTGCATATTATATACAGGGAAGAATGACAAAATGATTTTTGTTTAAACTACCAGGTTACCAAAAATACAATTTATATTTCACACAAAAGTATCATAGAAATGATTTTCTATTGTACTGATTTCTAACTGAAAACAAACTCGTTAGATACTTTATGAAATCCAAGCACAGATCATTCAAGGAGAGCAGAAAATGGTACCAGGACTGACTCACTGAGTTGGAATCCCAACTAGCTAACTGCCTGGGGTGCTGGAAATAGGGGAGGATGGGACTGGATAATTCAATGAAAAAAGCAACTCATTTTAAGGCTTTTCCACACTCTGTTACAGGAATAGTTCCAAATCATCCCCCAACCTCATTACCCATGAAGCAAAAGGAAGCCCTGAGCTGCAGAAATTTGCGTTCATCTCTCAGTACCTGAACTATTAGTTTTCTGTAAAGAAAAAAAGTAGTCTACTACCGTGTCAACAATCTGTCAACTGAAATACCGAATGTAAGAATTTCCACCCATCAATCCAAAACAAACGGTGAGGAAACAACTCTATTTCCCGTAGATACATATAGTAGAAATTCAAATCCATCCAAGCAGGATGGGTAAACCTCAGCTGAAACCCAGTATTTATTAAGACACTCATTATTCATGGGGATGCAATATACTTCCTGCAATAACTAAAAAAGCAGGGGGATATAAAGGACTACATCAAGCACCAGGGGGGCTCAGAACTCCTTCAGAAACTAAATCCATAAATTCACTTTCTACCACCAGCACCAAAGGAAACAGAGCAAGTTTATAACATGAATAAGAGACCAACAGGCAATAATTCATTCTCTTCAACTAGTTGAAAATAAAATAGCCACAAAAGAAAACAAACATGAGAATATCCTAAGAGAATGCTTGGATTTGACCTTTACTATTCCCCCACTCTTTCCTTCTACAAGATTGTTGCTATCTAGGTGACTAGTTACTGATGAATATGTAATTATCCATCTGTTAACCCCTTGCTGTCAAATAGGATATGCTGTATTTGCCTGGTATTAATGTTCTCCATTCATAAAAACACAAGAGGGATTTGTGTATAACTATCAAAAGTAGTAATAAGAGAATATGATTATCTTGCCATGGAAAAAAGTGTTAAAGATGAAAATGACAGGGATTTTTGAGACCTTCATTTTCCACTCTAAATGTAATAAGCTGGGTGCTCAACCTCTGGCTTGAGGGCCAAATGCAGCCCACAGAGCCATTACATCTGGCAAGCATGACTCCCCACAAGTCTTGAAATTTGGCAGTGGGGGAGTGATGGCTAATACTATGGCCACCCCGCCCCCTTGCCAAATCCCCAACCACCACTCCTGGCATGGCCAGTCAGAGCCAAGCTGCACCCCGGTCCCCTGCAAACTAGACCATGGCCTCCCCTTCCCCCCACCCTGCTTCTGGATCAGAGTTGGGCTACATTCCCTTCGCTTCCCGTGTGGCTGGTTAGTGCCTACCTATTCCCTCTTCACCAGGGCCAAGCTACACCCCCTTCTCTCTCTGCAGGGCCAAGTTGGGACTTGGCCTGCCTCCCCTACCGTAGGCTGGGACATCCCTCCTTTTCCTCTCCATTGGGCTGGGTCAAGCTCCTTTCCCCTTCTGGACTGCATTGCAGCCAGCCTGGCCCTCCCCCAACCTTCTCTTGCATCCACATGGCCTGATGGTGCCTGCTGTGCCCACCAGGGTGCTAGCTCAGGAGTCCTGGCTGGATCCAGCCCATGGACAGACCAGACACCACCACTTCAGCCTACAGGGCAAAAAGCAGTGCACCACTCTAATAAGATATTAGTACATGTTTTTATGCTACGTATGTAATACAAACGTATGTATAACTGAATTTGTTTTCTCAAATAAGAAATGAAATGTCTTGTGGGTGGATTTAAAACAAATATAAACACACTCACATAGACTTTATTTCCTGCTGATAATGGTGACAAGAACATTTAAAAAAATAGTTAAAAGTATCAACCAAAGTATTTTAACAGCCAACACAATTTATGTTAACAAGCACATCTGGAGCAACACAGTGGAAAAGCCACCAACTGAACATAGTGAAAACAATGAGACAGTGCAGATCTTGAATTGAAATACTTAAACTAGAAGTTTCCCAAGGATCGTGAATTTAGACAGTCTATTAGGAATCATTCTACCAATTCGTCTCCATACTATGAGATGGTTACAGCAATGCCCGGAGGCTAATAAGTCTGATAACAGATACTGGAAATATACTGTTTATAAAGACAGCACTGGTTTCTATAACTATTTTTCCCAGCCAGATTCAGGTACACATCTTCCCCAAAAATGAGACATCCAGACATACTACATACAGTGGTTCTGGGTAGCAGTTTCCATGAGAAAGTTAATGAAGAGTTGGAAGTTGGTAACTATCAGATTTTTATCTGTGTTGTTCACCTATTCCTAGAAACAGCACGTACTGTTCTAAAGATAATGTGTTCTTTCTAGCTGCTGAGATGCCACCATTAGAGAAGAACAGCACTAGATGAGAAAGTAGACTAGGAGGATGACCCTGAGGAAGGAACAAAGAAATTTAGGGGCCAGATCTAAAGCTAAATGAAATTAATTGGGAATCTTTCCTCTGATTTCAATGAAGTTTGGATCAGGCCCTCAAGCAGGAAAAAGGGATAGTAGGAAGTTTAGAAAAAGAATCATTTCTGAAGGCTCATCTTTGCTGCATAATTAGCTCAACACAATTCAAGCTTTGTCCCAACCCATTACCTATGTAGACACAAAAATCTTTAGGTTGACTTCAGTGGTGGTTTAATGCTCATCATGGAGAAGAAGTTAATAAGCAGTAAGGTAGAGTAGAAGTTAACATTTCATTAGCTGCTCTGAACTAACACCCTGTTTAGATGCCATTTATATATTGCGCGTGCTTCTATGCAACTGAAAGTGAGGTAGCAACCTTGCACTTAGTATGCAAAGGAAGTGGTCATATAAACGGAGCTGGTAACAGAGTAGTTAGTACACCATAAATTCATACACCATCTTACTGCGTGCTTACTTTGCCATGTAGACAAGCGCTTCATAAATACCTGACATCAGCTGAGGATGACGCAGGTAACAAAAAAAATGGGGAGAGTACTTTGAAAAGGCTATTGAACACCAAAGGTTGCTGATGTAGGGAAATAAGCATTATTCTGATAAACTTCAATCAGTAAATCAGCGAATGCTAACAGGTCTGTTTTAATTCCAGAGGCCTCTACAAAGAACAGGGCCAAAGCAGTCATTTAAATATTCATATTTTCAATATTTAGGACCTGTTTGCACTTTATGGTATTTTCTTTCATTGATAGCTGTAACTTTCAATTATATTCTTCCTAAATTGTAAATCAGTGATATAGCCGAAGTTGTGCGTTCCCAAACTTCATAAATTACGACCTTATGTTCTTTGTTATGCTCAAACTTTCTTTTATACACGTGTGTGCGTACTGCTAGTATAATGCCAGTGTGGTCCCTTTTGGCCCTCCTCTGTTGTTATTCTTTTAACGTTAAGATATAACTATACTTTTAGCCTTATGTGTACTAAGGAGCACCTTCAATTCCATCAGTTTACAGTCAGGAACCAGTATGGTGCAATTAGATCAAAACCTTAAATGAAATCAAGGAAGACCATGATTTGCACTAATGGAATTCACTCTTATTTTGAGGGTTTGTAAGGTTCACTGGTGCCAAATACAGCTTTCCTTCTCTTTACTCAAGTCGTGCACCAGTTTGTGGTTGGGCACTGATGGCTGAAATTAGGGGCAATTTCCACTAAAGAAAAGGTGTTGGTGCTGTCAGAGCTAAGATTTTAGATGGTCTCACCATCTGGATTCTCTTCCTTCCCCCTAATGTCTCCTCATCTCCTTTTGTCTTATACGCTTTTCATTCTAGGTAGGCAGCATCATAGAATAAAGTTGTCAAAAAGGAGCCAATATATAACTAGCCTCCCTGGGGAGGAAACACACAACAAAACAGCAACTGTGACAAGTAAATCAATTAATTGCGTCTATGCAAATTAATTTCCTCCTGCTTCACCCCAAACACTATCACATATTGTGCACTGCTATAGGCTAAAGTTATATATGAAATCTAATTTTTTTGGTCTCAACAGGCATAACTGATCTGCCAAAAGTTTCACAAGCCGGGGGGAGCGGCAGTGGTGGTAAGTGATGTTTAACTCCCTGGCTTCTAGAGCATGCCACAGGGGCTCTAGCAGCTGGTGTGACAAGATTTGTGGGCCAAATCTTCTTGATGAAGATGGGTGATCCATTCCATGAGAAGCCCCGCTGGCCAAATGATCCACCTCCACAGGCCAGATCTGGCCCATGGCCCATATGTTTCATATCCCTTGTTTATACAATCACATCCCACATTTAATTTTAAATTCTGAGAGGAACATACTCATCCTATTTTAATGAATAAGCTGACAAACACAGGCTGCAGTTTTCATGTGACATACACTCATTGCAAAGTATCAATAAGCAAATTTTGGTTAAATAAGGCTGCTTGCATTAAAAAAAAATTAACCCTCCCCGCCCCCCCGGCAAAAAACCCAGCACTTTAATTCAAATTCTGCACACTTCTGGGCCGAGCCCAGCATATTCCTAAAAGAGGCAGTGCATTAGCTGGACCTGGCTTGCTTGATGTCTGTATAGATTGGGTACTTTAGTAGGGCTTTTTTGGTGATTTTATCTAATAACTGATTGAACAAACTTCAGCTAAACAGATGAAAAACTTCCCACTGAAGCGCCTAATTTATACAGACACTGTGAAACCAGGCTGAACTAGCACATGGCTTCTTCCAGTAAAGTGTGTTTTGGGTTGTTTTTTTTTAATGTCTGCAAGCAACCTAAGATATATAGTAGTACCTCTCAGAAGGCTTATTAATAGCGTGTCTAATTTTTTTTCTCCAGAATTTTAATGTATTGACAAGAATCCAGCTTAAACCCAGGAAATTCAGAGGTGAAGTTAACTTCTGGACTGTCCCTAATTAATGCATCCAAACCTGCACTACGTGCAATGATTTCTCAAACACAGGCCACTGTTTGGGAGTCTCCTGTAATATCTTGCACATAAAAGAATAGATGGAATTTCAGCCTTCATCCTCCATTTACTATTTTTTATAATTGGCTCCACTGTTAAATTAACTTGCATATGCAGAGTCAGAACTTTCAAAAATGTATTATTTCTTGAGTTCACCGTTCTGGTGTCAACATAACATGCTACCACAGAGGTAGTAGAGGGTGGAGGTGGACCTTGAGCACACATCCGAAGGCCTACAAATGCTACAGCAGTAGTTAATTCAAATGAGGGGGTGAGAAAGAAGTCTTGCACCATTTTCTAACAGTCCTCTACCAGTCAAAGAATTGTGCCAACTGTCCAGCTCTCTGCGTGAACAAAAAGACTTCCCGAGCCAGGCTATGCATTTTCTGCAAAAGTATGTCCAACTGGCTTTACACGACCCTTGTATCTGTTAAGTGGACACACTCACTTAGCATGAAGCAAGAGATAGATTGGGGGGGCACCCCAAAAACCTGAACCTTTTAATTTTCCTTCCAAACTTATCAGTCTGAGCAGCACCCAGGCAATCTAGGCGAAATGAATGTAGGAAGTTTCAGTCCATTTCCCAGAAAAGAAGCATCTACCAAAAAAGTCACCACTTCAATTACCACTCTTGCCACAAACATCAGCAAAACACTTAAGAAATGAGATGCACTTAAGAGCTAACTTCCTTTTTCCATGAGACAACTAACCACCCTTTTCCTTCTAGGTCAGGGTTGTTGAAGCATATGAGGGTTATATCTGGAGAGGCTTGGATCACTACCGCCTGCAATGTTTGCTCTGCATATAAACTGAAGCCTTGAGAGTGTCAGTGAAGCACCTTTCAATAAGTACAACCAATTAAGAGTTAAAAAGGAGCAAATGAAAATTGTGTTTTCTCTACAGGCTGTAAGTCTGCAGACAGCGGGCATTTATACACATGCTTTTCTGTCCCACAATGGCCAGATATCTGCTTCTGAGCAGATCTGATTAACTGAGTCTGCTCTGCACGTGAGATGAGGCAAACTGTGTTACGTGCAGTTGTATAAATGGCAAAATGTGGGTCACTGCACAGAAAATGGTGGCGGTGCGCTTTTGAGCTATCCGATGCATTTTAGTTCAAAAGCGTGCTGCCGCCATTTTCTCTGCTGATGCGCATTTCGCCACTTATATAACTGCAAGCATTGCAGTGCCCGGCACTGCAGCACCTGCATGTGTAAAAATGCCTGGAGACTCTCTACGCACAACAGAAGATAGGTGAATCAGTGCATCAGTACTATAAGTACCTGTATGTGTTCAAATGCTTGCTTCCTAGTAGCCCACAAACAAACAAGTTACCTTCTACAGAACACAGTGTAACAAAATATTCTGGTAATATTTATAATGTTTGTATCGCTCTTCACCAACTTAAGTGGCTTCACCTGAGAGGGACGGGGCTGGAAAGACAACTAAGTGAACTGCCACCTCCCAAAGTCTTCTCACTGTTTGCAGTTCCCAACCTTTAACAGTGAAGATTAGGGGCTGAAGTGGGAGAGAGAGGAGCATGTTGACAAATCAAATGCCAATTTGCAGGGGAAGCGCATGGGTGAGAAACTGGATATAAAATGTGAAAACTTGGAGACAATATTCTAGTTTGATCTGAACCCTAGGCAGCCCACTGGAATCCATGCGTGCTCAGCTCACCAATAAACAGAAAGAGACTCATTTGCATCACTGTGCCATGCTTCAAAAATTAAGTCTCTTTCAGTCATAAACTATTTAAAAATGTGAGCACTCTAAACTGTTCGAAGCTTCTTTCCAAGTTTCAGAGGGAAAGATCAAGGAGAGAAAGGGTTAAGTGCTGAAAATAAAAGAGCAACAGAGCAAATCTGACTGCATGTTTGAAAAAGCCTATAAAATGTTACAAGCAAAACAGGAAAGCTTGTGTTAATAATGCATAAACCAAAGGAGGAAAAAAAGCTACCCGTTTAATGGAATAATGCTTTTATCCTTGCAGTTAAAATGAAATAAACCATGACTATTAATCTAGTAAGACCATGTAAAAATGTAATTTTTAAACATTTACTAAAAGGGGGATAGTTCAGTAACCATTCGAAAAATCAAGGCCTTGTGTACAGCAGCGTTCAAACGCTAAATACCAATCTCCTCTCTGTGGAGGCCATTACCCACCCTGTTGCCATAGCAACGCTAACAGTGTGACTGACTTCAAAGACAAAGATGTAATTTCAGACTTCCAGCAGCCAGAGGGAGTGGTAAGAATATTCTACCCAGGCGGTGTCAGCTGATGATAAATTATAAAAATATCCAGGAAGGTTATGAGGTGGACTGTACCATGGTATTCATAATCCTGGGGGAAACTTTTGCATTAGTCAAACACACTCACAGAGACAGTAAAGTTAAGAAGTAAACAGGAAAAAATCTCAACGGAGTCCGATTAAAGAAAAAAAAATTACAGAGCACAAAATTCTGCCTTCCTCTTATTTCACTCCCAGGCAAAAGTGAAAATAGCTTGTATCATCCTTCTTTTTTTCATTCAAATGAGACTGACTGCAGGATCTGCACAACCGTTCGAAGGGACTTGTTAAACCACCTCTGTAACTGCTACTTCTATATTGGTGTAATTTCAGCATTTGTCAGAAACTGTTTCAAGTATGATGCATTCAGCTAAGAAGCAAAATCCTTTTCTTCAGTTAACCCAAGGAAACTATATCCCAGACTTTAAGTCAACACACAGATTTTACTCACAATTTCAGTGTAATCTTATGTTTACAATGAAAAAAGATCCCCTTCTCCCCCACCTTACACGAAGAGAACAGGAACACTTTGAGATCAATCCAGAGGAGAAAGCACTGAAAGGGGACTGATATTTAACTCGCTTTTAAATTCTGCCAATCTGTACATTTGGTTAGCAAATAATGATGAAAATATACAGACATACAGATTGGTTTCGGCTGCATTGTTTAATAAGAGCATATTGATGAGACAACAAAATAAAATACCCACTTAAAAGTCCATCAGTGGGGCTGGCTTGTAGTCTAGCAACAACTGCCAGGAAACAGCAAATCCAAGGTCAGGTTCATCCTTTGCATCTAATTCCCTGGGTCAGCAGGAGGCAGTGCAATTTTTTTCCTGGGCAGGAGGGAGTGCTTCAGCTTCACATCTCATTCAGAAAAACACTCTTCCACCTGACCCAGGAGCAGCAGCAGCAGCAATTAGCTCCTGCAGATTGGTGTGGATCTAAAGGGGGACACACTCTCTTTCAGTCAAGTAAAGTTGGGTCACCAATTTGGAGCCTTTCAGTTGAAGGGAAAACAAGGAAGATAAAAGGTGAATCTCAAAGAAAGACCATCACAGTCCAGTACTTTGATGTCTTACTTCTTTTGGCATATTAGTAGTTTTAAAATGCATACACAATGTAAAAAGCAGTCAAGCTCAGCTATCTAAAGTCAAAAAGCGAAAAACTGGCCTTGACTGTAGAGTGATCTTCTCATTTTTTCAGAAATGAGTATATATTCTTTGCTTCCATTTGGACATCTACCAGAGGTGATCACAAGGAAACCTAGACTCCAATATCGCCATCAAAAAAGGCACATTCTTATCTCAGTATATTACTATAGTATCTAAAATTACTAAAAGCCCAAATCTGGCGAAAATAAAAATGTACTACTAGCACCTGATCACACAAGCAGACACATACATCAGGTTCATTCCTCCTTTTCTAACTATTAAGTTTTAAATATGCCCAGGGCATTTATATTTACCCACAATGGAAGTAATCACACACACACACACACACACACACACACACACACACACACACACACACACACACACACACACACACACACA
>NW_017728943.1:114477178-114498738 GCF_001723895.1 Crocodylus porosus
AAGCAATGTGGTTAAACCAGATGCATGGGGTCTCAGATGCAGCATAAGATTGCACAGAGGGCCAAATTCTCAGCTGCTTTACAACTTTGTGTATTGTCATTTATACCTGTAGAACAGAAAGAGTGTAAAAACTGTTCTGTATTGCCCACCATTTAGAAGTATGAGCTAGATTTTTAAGGTTAAGAATATGTCAGTCTTGATCCAGAAAGACATATAAAGACTGGATTTACCTTTGAGTCCATACAGGATTACTTGCATCTTAAATATACATATTAGTGCTTTGCTGGAGCAGGTTTACAATGTTCATTTATTTGCATGACTGAGCCATAATGGCTTGTCTACAGTGCAGCGGTGCTGAGCCCAGGACTTCTGCTGAGGCTAGCCCACTCACATGCTCCTAATACATGCCAAATCCTGGAAATTAGACTATGTGGCAAGTTTAGAGTGGTTCTGAGTAAGTAGCAAGACCATGACAAATCAAAGCATCCATAAAGGATGCAGAGAGAATCTAGTGCTCCTTTTATATTTAATTTTTAAGAAGGGAAGTTAATTGTATAGTTTATTAAAAACATAACTGAATGACCCCCCAGAAAAGCCCTTCAGCTATTCACACCTTTTATTTCTTAAGTATTACAGACTTGGAGGGGGAGAGGGTATGTCAGTCTAGAGCTCCTTTTATTACCCTGCAAACCAACACTTTCAGTGAATAAGCAACTGGCAATGATAATAAGACGTTCTTCCTCTGAGTAGCTAGCTGACTGTATCCCTTTTGATTACATCTCCATGGCAATACAGGTCAGATAAGCAAAAATATTATACAGTAAGAGAAAATTTGTTTACTTACAAGTCAATAGGTTAAAACCTTATATTTTGGCCAACCTGATTTACAATCCCTATGAAAATAGGAGCAAAAACAGGAAGCGGAAATGAGCAGTTAAGATTCTCAGCTTTTCTGCCAGTTCCTCCTCCCACAGAAGCTGCAGCCAGATCAGTAAAAATACAGTAGAGGTTTAAAACATATATTTTCAACATATTACAGTATTTCATATCTGACCTCTGTTTGTTTGCATACAGGACCAGAAACCTCACTGGCAGCCAGCAATTCACAGTAAGAACTCTTTTCTCTAGGATTTAAGCAGCTGGCTAAGCTGTGCAAGTACATTTTGGCAAAAATAGCTGAAGGTATTTGGAGCCAAAAAGCTCCTATAGTTTGTCATACTTTAGAACTGGAGGAGGAAAAAGAAAGGTTTTCCAACCCTGATTTCCAGCAGGGCAAAACGGTTAGCTGGCCCTGCAGAGAGAATTAACACCCATTTAATAAACACAAATAGTGTGTTTGGATTCCTCCTCACTCCATGCAGTTTTTTAAAAAAGTCTAACACAAAATTCCACTGCCAGGTACAAATAAATAAATTATGCTGACTCTGGTGGAATCTGACTGAACTCACACATGTAGGACTTACTTTTGTTCAAACTAAACAACAAAACCACATACTATAGCCTCTAATAAATAAATCATCCATATGAATGCTCCACAATTGCCCTGCAAACTAAACAGAATCTCTCTACCTTTCTTCTAATTTTTCATGCATTTCCCTAAATGAACAGTATATACAAAATATGCATAAAGGATAGAAGAGGATGTTGCACGTGAAGTTTCATTGCTATTCTTAAAATACTGAAATAGCCTGCAAACTAAATATAGTGATTTCAGTTCTTTATATACAGAAGTAAAGAAATGAATGGGAAAAATTAGATTGTTTCAAAGGATTGCAAGAAAAAACTAAAACCAAGGGGTCAATTTCCATACTAAAAGTTACAATCCATGAAAATCTAATTCCACTGGATTCATGGCAATATAGAATGTGTATCATTATACTTAAAACAACTTGTATGATAGTGCAAAATTATTCTAATCCTAACTATTTAATCTGACAAGCTCAGGCCATTTTCAGTTCCCTACTTCCTGTAGTGCTTTTTTGTAACTATGTACCAGGCTTTACAGAACGCACATTTTATTAGAAACTTTACATCTTTTCCATTAATCTTCTGCAAGACTTACACATATCCAAAAATATTCTAGTCTCTTATTTGACTATATATGTACTTCTCTATACCTGTTGTATAAACATAAAGAAAACAAATTACTGTTTCTTCACTGGCCTGTTCACTGCGTGTACTTACGGGAACTTGCAGGTTACAGCTTTGTGTGTTAATGCATACAAATATGTATGCATACTCCACAAGTGTGTTTCATGTTACTTCCTTCTATAAAATCTTAACCTTTTGTAAACCAGGGACAAGAATACTTTAAAAACTGTTTCTCTCATATAACTACAGATGTCTGAAAAAAATGAAAATCTTACTCATCACATTGTTATATTTATAAAATAACGCTGCTTAACAATTATATGAAATATACAATCCACATTTTCCTGTGTTGCAACAATTATTCAAATATGCCTAGAAAATTTAGTTCTTGCTATTAATTTAGTACAATTCTCAACCCAGGTGTCAAGATGCCTAAGAGGGTCATTTGCAGTTGTCTGGATGGAAGGAAAAAGAGATCACAAACCTGCTTTCAATTCCTTGTCTGCAGTCTTTTCCTGAAGTGGTGGTTTTACAACCCAAACTCAGACACTATTGTGTCCCTCCTCCCCACAATAAGTCACTGTGCCAATTCCAACACAACATTCTTTACTGAAGCTATGGGACTGACATTACTCTTGAAGAATCAGGGGGACTAGCACAAATTAGTTAAACTGTTCTCAGTGGGCAATATATAAAGTGGTCTAATATATGACAAAGGTAAAGAATCCTTAATTTAGTATATGATCCCAAGTCACTAGAATAAGGTAACCTATCTTGCAGTTCACAACATATGGTATGAGCACACTCCAGACTCATGCATTTATGCTTATTTACACTTCTACATTTTATCTCCTTTTTACCAGTATAGAAAATGAAAAGAAAGGCTGTTAAAAGTGAATCCAACAGATGCGACTACAGTGAAGTGAGGAATCATTTCAGGAAATGCAGCAGTAAAAAGGTATTAAGACTTCAAAAAAAAATGGATCAGAGGGAAATTACAAAACCTAAGTCAAACAAAAGGAAGTCAACAGAATAGATCCCTTCCTTGATTGCAGTTCCCACATACTACCGCAAACCAAAAGGAACAAAATATAAATATTTATCACTTGTATTATGGTAGTGCCAAGAAACCCCAATTATTACTGATGCACAATTGTGTTAACTGTTACACAAGCACAGAAGATGACTCAGTCCCTGGCCCTAATCATACAAGGATTTATATGCATAATATCACTGAATTTAACAGCAATTGGCATGTGTGTTTCACGATCAAGGCCTAAGGTGTCAAACTCATCCAGCCCCATGAATCAGAAGAGGGTTGCCAGGTCAATCTTTGGGCCAATTGTGACTGAATCCCTGTACCATGTCTGCATCTGGCACAGGGACCAGCCTGCATACCCCATATAGTGTGCACCAGCCCCACTTTGGGATTTGAACTGGATGCAGTGCACAGCCTGGACCAGGCACCATCACAGGGAGTGGGTGCTGGGTGTGGGCTGCACCCTGCAGGACTGGCCCTGCCCTGTGCACTAACTTTGGGACAGATCCAGAATGGGGGGACTGATCCAGAATGGGCCCCAGGCTGTTCATGTATGAAGCACAAGGTCCTACTCCCATACCACATGCAGCTCATATCTATGCTGGTAGTACATGCATGGTGAGCCCCAGGACACTGCCAGCCCTGCATGCTAGCTCCAGTGCAACCTGATCTAGATGAGTCCCACAGCCAGTGTGCAGAGCTGGTCCAGCATTAGCACCTCATGCAGTGTGCACTATGGACCAACCCCACAGTCTGCATGCGGCACATGGGGTCCGAGACCCCAGATCCAGTTTGTAGGTTATATGTTTGACACTCCTCGTCTAAGACATTTTTAAAAGAAAATCATCGCTAGAGCACCAGAAGTCAACAAAATTCTTAAGGAATCCACTGTTCAACTGATGCTGTGGATCAAAATGACTTGCTGTGTTCTGCCAGGGCTCTGAAGCTGAGGTCATCTTTTAAAATGGTTGGCAAACACTGGCAAAGGAGTCGTTCTATAAAAGAAGTTCTCTTACAAGGAATAGTTGTGGTACAAATAAAAGAAAGAAAAGCTGTTTACAGTGTCTCAGGTATTTCCTGAAATAATAGTCCAGTGAGTAATATCCTTTTGTTTTGTTTTCAATGTGGTGATCCAAATGCGCCACACAGGAATTAAAAAAGGCTAAACCATGGTAAAAATACATTAAGTAACAGAATTTAAAATACACTACACACTCAAAACTTACAAATAACCAAACAGACATGAAACACATGCATGTGTGTATGTGCATACAGATACAGTGGTCAAAGTGGTCAGAAATAGAATCCTAGGCCTTTTATATGTATACATTTTGTCCCACGATGTGTCAGAGATCTGCTGCTTTGGTGCAGACTCCATTAATCGGAGCAGATTCTGCTCTGCACACAAGCTGAGACAAATGACACTACGCCATATGCAATTGTATAAGCAACCAAATGTGTATCAGTGTGCAGAAAATGGCAACAGTGCGCTTTTGAACAAAAGTACCTCCAATGTGTTTTAATTCAAATGCATGCCACCGTCATTTTCTCAGCACTGTTGTGCATTTTGCTGCTTATACAACTGCAAGTGTTCCAGCACTGGGTGCTTTTCAAAGCCTCGCGCTGCGGTGCTTGCATGTGTAAAAATGCCCCTAAAGTTATGTCCCTTTAGTCCAGATTTAAGACATCTTAGTGTCTTGATACATGAACAGCTGAGCAGAGACAGGCACTGAGTTTGATGGTAACTGGTGCGTGCTCAGCACCTTCAAAAATTGTTAGGCTTCCATTTTAACAGTGTTTGCTGAAGTGTGCAAAAGCTACTGTTGCATTAACTACTGAGTTCTAATCAAGTCATGATGCAGATTTCCCTTTAAGGCTTGACCAAATCATTTAACTTTTCTGTGTGTAATTTCACCCAAGTGTTAGCTGGAAATAACAATTTACCTACCACAGTCGTGTGGGGGGCTATTTTTAAAAATGTTTTGAAAATGTAAAGTACTACCAAGTATTACCACATTTACTCCCATATCACATTCATCTTTTCCCCAAAAATTAGCCCTCCAAAATTGGTGTGTGCATCTTAAGTGGGAAAGCCGATTTTTGTTTGCTGGAACAGTAGCCGCTGAAGAACAGAAACAAGGATACACTGCTGCAAAATGGCTGCTGAGCTTCCTTTGCCAGCCTCAGGGTGGGAGGAGGGCAGAGTTCACCCTTAGGCATCAGAGCTGGGGTTAACCCTCTCACTGCACTCAGGGTCCAGTGCAGTCAGCAATCAGCCATGACTAGAGAAAAAAAAAGTTTTCATTCTGCCCTCTGAAAATAAGTGTATGCCTTATTTGTAAGTATGTATTATGTGAGAAAATAGTGCTTTACGTTGCTCCAGTACTAAAAAATATTCTCCATAGCTGTATGGCAAACGTAACATTGCATATTAAACAAACATGTTCAGTCCATGGAGTAAAAACAAGCATCCCTGAAAAACATGAAGAACAAATGAATTGCTAATAAGAGAACATGGAAGTAAAGACAGCCTCTCTCTGCTTTTTTAGAATTACAATTATTTATTAACACAAATACTTATTGAAAGAATAAATGTTCTGGCTTTGATAAGTGAAACTTACTCCTACACATGGAGCACTTGCAGGACTGCATACATACAACTTATCTATTTATGTCCTATAGATAAGCTTAAAATGAATTTACAAGTGGTCTCTCAGCACAGGAATTAATTTCACCATGAAGTAAAACCTGGCACCACTGTAGTCACTGGTAAAATCTTTGATTTCAGTGGGCAAGGATTTTACCTGATATCATTAAGCAGACAAGCACATACAAAGGTACAAGGACTTAAATTCATCCTTTTGAATATCCCATCCTCACTTTCCATGGAGCTGTGCCTACCCGCAACAGAGCTGAATTTGGTGAGAGTCCTGACCTATACAGGTATGCAAATATAAGAACGTATGTATAGACAATCCACACTACAATCAACACCTACGTAAAAAGAGAAAAGAGTGGACAACATTTATGTCCATCTATAGGCATGTGTGCATGCAAATATGCCCTAGCTACAGTTTTAGTACATGAAAGGGTAGAGGAGGAAGAGGAAAAATAAGACATTAACTCCAATCAGGAAGTAAAATGACTTAGAAGACAGCAACTTCAAACTTTCTTTCCAACCTGATGCACAATGGCTAAGAAAAGCATTGAGAAAGCTTAGTCACTTTGTAGCTCAAAGCTTTTTCCCCTTTATTCCAGGCTTAAACAAAGTTCAGTGGGGCATCAAACTGCCTCAGTTTTAAATTACAGTCTGTACTTTAAAATAGAATGCATGCACAACATGTTCCTGAAGCTAGAGGGTGGGAGTGTTATTCACTGAAAATTGAAGGCTTGTTGAGTCAATAATCTTCTTTCACAGAGTAACAATTTTCAGCTAAAATTTCTTGACCCAAACAAAGGAAAACAAGATCATTCAGTTATTTTACAACATTGCAGGAGAAAGAAAAGGAAAGGAGAAAGAAAGACATCACTTTCAGACCACACTGTGTAAAAACAAAGGAAAATTTAATTCACAAGTATTACATGATTCTCCCCCCTTTCTTGGATTTAGCATATTCCCAAATAGTTATTTTCAGCTCAGGAGATGAATAAATATATATAACCAAAGGCTACAATTGCTGCCATGCACTATCCATGTATTTACCAACTACAGGCTACATTTACCTTCCATTACCAAGAACCAGTTTACTGACCTTTTGTCAAATCAGCAACAACATTCTGGGTTTTCTTGAACAGCACTTGAATTTTTATTAGATTTTTTTGATTTGTTTACACTTGCAAGGTATCCAACTGGACTACAAAACAGTAGGGCCTTATTCCTTACTGCTGAGTTTCCTTTTTTCCCCTCTATGTCTGTAGCCTCGCTATCTTAATAAATATTTATTTATTTTATGGTAGCATTCAGAGGCCCACAACTGGGTCAGGGCCCATGGCACTAAACCCTGTATATAGAGAAGATGTCCGCCACCTAAAACTTACCATCTGAAAACAGGAGAAAAAGCTCACTTCTCCTTGACTTGAATAAACATTTCAAAAATTACGTTAGGCTAGACCATACAGAAATTCCTTACGCTTAAGTCACTGTCAGCATTTGTTCAGGGGGGAGGTCTGCTTATAAAAATGAATTTCTGTCATTGTTCATAATGCTAGCATAGCTAAGACATCTCATAGACACTATCATTCCCACCATCATTTTCTTGGCAGATGCAACATTAGTCAACTAAAATCTTAACAGATGCAACATTCATCCATGGATTAAAAACAACTAAATTAAAAAACGTATGGTGCTCCGTTCACCATATTTTCTAGGCAGAGGATCTTAAAAATCTAGTTTCCTTAGAAACATGTCTTCTGTAAACATTTGAGCAACCAAACTTAAACAGGACATAAACAGTATTGCACAAAATACAGAGAACATTCCAATTTCTGATAGAAATGTTAAATATGTATAGCAAAGACCTGATAAACAGATAAGATTATAAAATTAATATGGGAACAGAAAATGTACAGGTCACATAACACAGTACAGCACTGATTCCAGCAAGTGCCAGGTGTAATGTCTCCTCACTCAGTCCAGAGGATGCATCCAATATTAAGTTAATACTACATCTGATTTAAAGAAAGGTGTATAAGAATAGGCTTGGGGTTCACTGAGCTTTGGAATGAGCTGTGAAGTAACCCTTTCCGTTTGCTCAATGGGTTTAAGATACAGAACAAGAAACTTCTGGCAAATATAGGAAAAAAATAACATTCTAAGGGTAAACTTGAGTGAGTGCCACTTGACTGTCTGCCTCAGCCAAGCAAGAGGGAAACTGAGCAAAATAGGGCCTCATTCAAAAATATGATGCTCATTTGGAAAGAGTTTTTCTTAGATGCAGATTAAAAGCTAAATACATAAATACACTCCTCTTCTTTTCATCCTGGCAATCCAATGAGCTGTGGAAATTTATGACATGACAGAGATAAAAAGCAGAGACATTATTTTTCACATAAACAATCTATAGCCAATCGAGGAACCTTTCCTGAAAAAACCAGCTTGTGGATATTTTATTAAGAGGTCCTATCTCCAAAGCCATTTTGCCTTTCCAAGGATGGCAGTATTGTGTATTTTCGCCATTTTTTTCTTGCCTCCAAAGAAATCTGCTCAGAAGTAGCTGTTCTTCATATATTTTCATCTACACTTCTCCCCCCCTTCCTTTCTCTCCCCCTAACAGGGAATAATTTCCTTATTTATTACTTCCTTTCCTTCACAGAAAACCAAACACTGAGATTCTCTCAAAAGCCTGATATTTCCTTCTAATTGCGACCCAGACAAAAGTGCTATGAGCACTATTCTTTGCAACATTTCATTTGGACTTAGAGACTCCCACATGGGCAAACCCCCCCAGGTCAAACTATGCAGATATCGGAGCATTTCAGAAGGAAAGAGAACATTGTATAGGATCTGACAGGCCATTAGAAGCAGCTAATAAAACTATATTTTGTTTGTAGCGATTTGTTACCAACCCATATTACAAATTTGCCTGCTTTGAACTTTACGGGAACATTCATGCCAGGACTTTTATATACAACGTGCGAAGGAAGTGGAACTATTGAACTGTTTAGCTCTGCTTACTGTGACACAAAGTTGCCAGAAAATCTTCCCAAAGGGATGACACAAATCAGCTTTCAATGCTGTAGAAGGTGGTTAAGTCATATTGAAACCCATGAAATGGGTAGGTTTGGGTTTTTGTTTTGTTTTTTAATCAGTACCAGAAAGATCATCCAACATTTATTGCTAAGTTTCTCTGGTTTTAGATATGCTTATAAGTTCGCCATATAAAATTCAGAGATGTTATGACTTTCCTTTCTTAAAGATTTCTGAATTAAAAAAACAACACAAAAGACATTTCACCCCATATTAGTTTGGGCAATTCTCTTTTTCAGCCTTTCAAAATGGTAATTTTTTTTGAGTGGATGAACCTGTTTTTTGAGGAGGGGTAGGGGGAGGAAGTTCTATTTTTTTTTAAATCTAAACTTTTTCAAAGATGAACTCACCCAATAACGACATTTAAATGCTAATTCACAAATTAAGGTATGTGGCCAAATATTCTGAAATTCACTATTAATGCTATCAACCCGTGGTTAGAATAATAAATATACCAAACACTCAGCAATACATATACCCAATATTTTCTTCAGATACCACGGTGAAAGGGGTAGACAAAGGTTACTCAGATGCTGAAATTTTAAACAGTTTACATAATGCATATCACATTCAACAAATCTGCAATGAAATTATTAGATCAATGCATAGCAAGTAACTCTAAACGGCGAATATTCGGGTACGTAGAGGTAAAAAAGCCCTGCCCACAGTTTAACAGCTACTAAAACAGTTACATTTACATTCACATTAGTTGTTATTTATATAACTGGTGGTCAATATCCATTTCATTGCTTCCTCTCCCTATCCCCAAAAAGCATACATAAAATTTAAACCAGATGTGAAATATATACATCACCAGTCACTGTCCTAGGTTTTAAAAATAAAACTTTTAAAAGGCTGTAAAAGAAAGACTGATAACACAAAGCCTACTGCAAACCATTTCTGAATATTACAGCCATGAAGGTGATCAGAACTGCAGAAAAACCTAGAGAGAAAGAGAGGCTGAGTTTGATCTGCCTATCAAGTCATGTTGTCACAACATGAAACAATTTTATATTACCTTTCTATTTCTGAATATTTGATTAACTGGGTATGAACCGCTCTTCTCCTTTTAGGAGTTGATGACAGTGTCACGTGTCATTGGAAAAAATGCAGTAAGTTCTTAGATTTCACATACAAACTTCAGTTTCTCAATAAGTTAAGCATACTTAAGATACCTGCTCTTCCAAAGCATCCCTCTACTAATTTAAAATGATTATGTGCCCACTGAACTGTATGAACTGTCTTGGAAACAATTCTGTGCAATGCTGTTCAGAGCCACAAATAACTTAGTTTAATCAATTTGCCTTTTTTAACCTGAAAATATTTCACCTGGTTTAAATCTGTATGGGCACATTAAGCTGATTTACTTGTTATGAAACAACCAAATGGGACAAGGCCAAAACATACTGGCTAAAGACCTCCAAAGCACAAACAGCTATGATAATTCTGCTAAGCACATTAATTTTTGGCACCTCCCCCCCCCCCATACACAGAGATAATAAAGCTAGCCAAGATTCAGCACAATCTAACCAAAATGCTCAAATGATAACCAGCCCTATACCAGGTACTAGCTATCATTCCAGCACATATCTTTGTAGATTGTACTAACGAAATAGAATTTAACTTGTCAAAAACTATATCAAGTACCTTTCCAGATGTGTTTTAACTACACTGACAACAAACACATTGTGTTTGAGGTCTGAAAGTAATAAATCATGGTGGCAATAGTTTCCTCACTGCTGCCATAATATCACTGAAATAATGCTAGTTCACAATCAAAATATCTTGTGGGCAAGAAGCCCTTACAGATGAAGGCAGACATTAAAAAGACCCTGAATAAGACTCATTTGAAAAAATGCAAAATTCAGAAAGTTAAACATCTATTCTCTCCCCTCTACACATGCACAATTCCTCACAGATGCATACTCAAATCTGTGTACAAGTTGGTAAACTCTCTGCACTCTGGATTGCTTGTCAGCTATTAAGCACAATCATACCCAAATCTGAATCATACACTAACAAAAAAATCATTATATTTTAAAGGGCAAGTATGTAGTAACCCCTAACCAAAGTCTTACCAACTGAAATATTTAAGACTTCCTTTGAAGGAATGCCCCAGACAACGTATCAATCACTCATCGCCTGCTCTTCTCAACAGATGGAACCAATTGTAAAACCAATTATAAATTTGTCAATTTGCATTCCCAAAATCTCACCTGCTTATTATAATATCAGAAAGGTCTTTATAAAATACTTTCATTTTAAAATGTACTGCTTCTCTATAGCAATTACATTAGTTTCTTACTGGTAAGCTTGATGGTCTTTCTTGTTGTATGAGGTTTAGATCTTCATGGTTGGGCTTTCCTGGGGCCATAGGGGGTTGGGATCGGGTTCCATAGCCTTCCTGAGACATGTCCTGAGAAAACAAAAGTATAAACACCATGTGGTTATTCACATGCCACCCTAGTCAATTCAATCCATGTGAAGATAGAATAGATAAGTAACAACTGATTACTAGTCTATGGGATTTTTAAAAGACAGATCTCATTTCTTGACAACAACAAACCATCCGCGTGTCATTTATCCCTTAAAAGCTTTATAAAGAAATCAGTGGCAGTTAAATTTGCCATAAACAGGCAGAGGATTGTGTGCTTACCTGTGTTCCAATACCACAAGTTAAAACAATTATGTAAAAATATTTTTTTCAGGATATAGAGAAATTAAAACATTCAGCAGATGCTTAGACACAACAGCAAGTCTTGTAGTGATAATGAATCAGAAGGAAGATTCTACAACGCTGGATTTGAGAATCTACTGCAATAATTCTCTTATATCAAACTCCGATAATGTTTCTAATTTCCCCACCCACCATCAATACTCCCAGCACAGCTTTCCAATGCAAACTATTAAACCATGGTTGCAGAGTACTTTGACTACGTGAAACATGTATTGACTTAAATTTTCACAAAAGTCGTATACTTGTTCCAAAGTGGCTCCCACATCTGTTTAAGCATTTAGTGAAAGTCAAGAAGCCTTTCTCACTGTATGCAAGTCTGAGCAGTGTTATGCAACAGCCTAGGATCACACACCTCACATAAAAACAAAACCTGCTTACACTTAACAGATACTTCCCTATTGAAAAATCTCTTAGCTACTATACTTCATGCTACTAAGTTCCACAAAAAATCAAGGAGACTGACAGGATGTTAAATACCTATCTGAGCATGTTTAACGCTCAGCTTTCCTTGGCATGGCAAGTTGAAGAACCAGTTTCAGATTGTAGAAGAGAAAAATACATCACACCTGAAACAGTCTGTATTCCCCCCCATTTTGTTTGTTTCTCCAAACTACACAACAGATTGCTGGCTTAATTTGGTTCATTCCTCCTCCCCATCCTCTAGTTTTGATAAACAACTGAAAGAAAACAATTATTTAAAAAAAGAAAAAAGACTGCAGCTTTGGCTTTAATGTGTACAAGAAAAGCTTTACTTCACCCCCCGCCCCCCCCACACACTGAAAATGATACTGCTGCTACTTTTATAAAATACTGTTCATGCGTTCATGCAGGCAAGACCTTCTGATGCCATAGCTGCTACCGCCAGCATCCTGACTTTACAAACTAGCTGGCTAGAAAAGCAGCAGTTTTCAGTCTTTGTTTTAATGGCACTGCAATGGAGTTAGTTAGCTGTGTTAGTTTGAAGCAGACCAGGTAAATTTCAAACTTATACACTAACTAAAGTATGTGAGAGTGCGTGTGTGTAATCACACCACTCTCTTGTTAATCTATAAGGTGCAAACCTATCTACCCTGCCTTCTACATTAATGGTACTGACAGAAAAGTCAGCTAAAAACCATGCCACCCATCTCCATGTTTTTGTACATCACTGCAAAGATGTTGGGGGGGAGTGGGGGAGAGAGTTCAAAGAAAATTCAACAAGGTTAAAGAAAACAAAGGCTAGCAAAACTGATAGCATGTAAACCAGTAAGCTGGCCTATCTGTAAGCATGTGCCAAGTAAAACCAAAAGAAACTTAAAAGGCCAGCATTTCAATCTGGTTACCAGCAGAGGGTAACAATTAGGCTTAAGGGTGACAAAGGCTGATGACTGAATGATTATTATCCACCATGCCCCCCTCTTCCTTTTCCACCTCCCAGATTTCCACTTGTCACACAGCTCTCCTGCTGCGTAGACCAGCAGGTTCCTGTGGATTAACAGTGAGGTTTAAAATCAACAAATGGCACAAGGCCTCCATTCAGCAGCCTTCACCCTGTTACAAAAGAGCATAAAGGTGCAGGACAGCTTCACAATAGGCAAACAAATGAGCAAACCTCTGCTTTCCTTTTTATTTAAACACACACACTATTTGTTGTCATTGCACAGGCATCTATAATAAACCCAGGTTAGAAAACAGTAGCAATAGTGGATTTCCACTGTGAATTCAGCGCTCTATTCCCTTTTCATTTTCCCGTTAGAGCTAACAAACAAGAACCTTTTTTTTTCTTCTTTTAAATCTCCCTAGTGGCAAGGAAGATAAATGGGATATTCAATTTAGGAGACATCATCTCCGAAACAAAGTTATTCTTCATTCCAAACAGACACTGCAGCATTAGGACAATTTTCCTGGGAAATGAAACATGTTTTATGTTTTGAAAAATCAAATAAGAGTTATTAACTCTTTATAAAAGTACTATCTATGCCTGTTCCAACATGTTTCCTAGGTTTATTTGAAAGATCATTTCCTACTGAAATTTTGTGGAAGGGAAGCAACGTGCTTTCACAGGAACACACACAGCTCAACTGAACTGGTTCTTGTTTGGTCAGTAAGCGACTATCTAGAGGGCTGCCTTCCTTATGTTGAAGAGCACATGAAAAACTTTGAACTGAAAACAGCTGCAGTTTTAAAATACACTATTTAGCCACATAATTTTAAATATGACATCAGGGTTTCCTATGATGGCCCACCACTAGTGCTCTTCTATTCTGATCTTGGAGAGCTCAAATCTAGATTGAGGATGCATTAGCAGCCAGATATGGAAATGAATACTGAAGACATCTGTGCCAATTAAGCAATGGACACCTGTGTACTCCAAATAGGACTGAGACCACCTACTCATTTAAATATACACCACTGACAATTTGGGAAGCAGCAATCTAGAGGTGGAAGACACTATGATAGCATTATGAGTTTCAAACAGAGGAGACTAACTTTGTGAAAATTATCTGTTTTACAAAGCTGTAACTGGAAATCTAGAGAAATAATCCAATGTACAAATTGGTGTTGGCTTTATAATCAAAGGAAAGAGTTCAATTTCATTCTCTCTCTGAAAAACAGGAGGGGCGAAATCACTACTGCTTCTTAGAAGAGATCTTGGGCAGTTACAAAATATTTTGAATGCACAGAATATAAAAAACAGCTAAAGCAGACATTGGCAGAATTAAGAGACGTGATAAAAAAGGACATATCTGAATAGAATATTGTGTCATGGCACTAGAAATGCACGCAAGTGGAGTTTTCACTTTCGGTTTTGAGAGTGCAATGCTCTATTTAGAATTCCTCATGTTGTTTTTTCAGTCAAAACTGTAACCACCAATGACATCCGTTTGCTAAACAAAGCTTATGATTTTTGTGAATTACAGAAAAAAAATTCCCATTGAAGGACAGTGTGCATTCGCCAGAGAAAGGAGAAATGCCTTTCTTTCTTTCTTTTTTTTTTTTTTTTAAATAGTTGGCTAAAATTTCCACTTGCTCAGACCTACCTAAGCCTGGCACAAACCCAAATGTACTACGGCTGTTATAAGATAAACTACTGGCAATCCTAACATATCTAAGAGTAGGGTTTCCTGATAAGACTTGAGGAAAAGAAGTGGGATACGCCTTCAAAAAAAGAATAGTATCAGTATATGATTCATTATACTATATTTTTCATGGTTAATTACATTATAATATCAATATTATTAGTAATTATGATGATGATAAGATGTACATCCCACTATCAAAAGGGTTCAGAGCAGCTTACAATAAACAACAACAGACAGGATTACTCAAACAAGATTCCAAGGACTCCAAGCACTCCTTCCCCACCCAAACCCCGCAACGTAAGAAAACCCATATGTCCTAAAAGCAGCTGAACTTCAGATTTCTTAAAATACACAGATTTTTTGGTTGCATCTTTTCTAATTGCCAAGGTGAACACAATGCAAGAAACATCAAAAGATTACATATGCTGCAAAAGGTAGAGAAACAGCTTAAACATACATATTTGAACAGGGACGCAGAACGCAGTTCATACACATTAGTATTAAATTTAAATAGCAAACTGCATATTAGCCACACAATCGGGTACGGTTGTTTACTAGGTGGCCATTTCCCTCAACAAACATCTACCTGTTATACTTATTCAAAGAAATTGTTTATTCCACCCAGCAAAGTCAGTCATTTATGTACCCTGAGGACTATGGATGTTTGGGAGAATGCATGTACATGAGATACTCTCCCTTTCTGCAGCTGTTCTGTAATTCTTTATCATTTAGTAAGATATATTATATTTTCCTTGTCTAAAAGACTCTGTTGCATAACAAACCAGCATGAAAGTTTGGTTAGTCAACTGCAATGGAACCATTTGAGAGGCCAGCAGAGAGATGAGCTTTTATGCACACAAGGTTAAGAAAGTGAAAGCATAGCACTGATTAACTGGACCTAGCTAAAAGATGTCAGAGGTGCACTGAAAGAGATTTTGGGGGCCGATACTACTAGCCGATTTAAGGAGGCAAAGCAGCTGATACCGATCTGATTTGTGATACAATAGCTGGTAAGTCTGTTGTAGTGAAAGGGGAGGGGAGAGGAAAGGAGCATGGCGGGGGCAGATCAACATCCCCCACAGTGAGGGAGAAGTGGGGCTAGGGTAGGCTCTGCACAGCCGGGGTGGACGGGCGCAGGATGGAGCTGTGGCTCATTTGGGGGTCAAGAGGAGGAGGGTAGAGCCACAGTTCAACTGCCCCCATCCCCTGGACGAACTGTGTCTCTGTCCTATGCCCGCCCTGCCCCAACTGGGCAGTGCCTACCCCAGTCCCAGCCCCACTCTTCCCTCAACACAGGACCTTTCATCTGCCCTTCCCTTCCCTCCCTCCTCCCCTTCCACCACAACAGACTTACCAGCTGCACGTAGCTAGCTCTCCATGCTGCCAGGCTCTGCTCCTCGCTGCCTGCACGCTGTGCTGTGGCTGTGTGCAGGCATAGGCATTTATTGGTCAAATTATCAGCCATATTAGGCTGATTTCCAGTATAGTCAATTTTCTTTATATCGGTGTCAATCTGAAAATCAGACCAATGTATCAGTGCACCTCTAAAAGATGATACACCTATAGAGTATATTCTCTCATTCTCTGTATGACTGAATTAACTGGTGATGTTCATAATGGTTTCATGAGAGGGGAGGAATATAGTTCTGCAGAAAGAGAAAAGGGCTAATTATAAAGCAGATTAAATTATTTTTATTAATAAAATGGAAGCATGATGGAATGAATCTTTTGGGAAGACCCTATTTAAAGAAAAGGCAGGTAAGAAATACCACCTAGGCTTCATTTTATTTTTACTGCAGCAGATTTTGTGCAACTGAAGAGCCCTGATGTTTCTTATGAAGATAAAGAGGACACCAGATAAATAAGAGGCCACAGAAGTGGAGTTACTTATAAGAAATGTTACACTAGACTTCCACTTTAAAAACCCATTAAAAACAATTTCAGATTGTGTCCTCAATTTAGTTGGTTGAACCTTAGAAGATGTCAAATGTACCTTGAAGCTTTGATCTCCCCAGCAATATTTTCAACAACAAAACTGAAAGCAAAGGTAAAAATCTGTTCTCAAGTCACCTTCAAAATGGAGGTCAGGACTCAGAATAACAGTAAGGAGTTGCATATAGATACCCCTACTTTGCAGGATCATTTCACTCAATTGTGAAAGGATTCAATGTAAGAGAATCAAAGCAGGCCACTTATTAGCAGGTAAAAGGATACTCATTGTGATTACTTCTCTAGGCACTCAATTCAGTCTGTACAATGACACATACAATGCTAGAAGTAGATATATGCAAACACATGCTCCCATCTCTTCATCTTCCACTTCAAGAATAACGTTAAGAAGAAAAGAGATTATTTATAGGACAACCAGATCTGATCTAGTATATCTCCACATACAGCCAACTCTTATCCAAACCGTGAGACTTGCATTACCTCCACAACTTGCTCACCATTTGTCCAGCACAAATCCTAAAACTGCCTGCCACCCCATTTTTACCAGAGGGCAATCAATCATTCAGCTGCCACCAGATTAGTACAAGCACTGGAGGCAAGGCAATACTGAAAAACTGTCATATCCACACCTTTAACATTCCAAATGAAAAGGAGTTAAAAATAAATACATTATATAAGAATATGAAACACAGGCCAAACCCCAAATATTGTTGAACTTCCCATTTTACAAGGCTGATGGTGTTCTATTCTTCCAAACATTTTTTTAAATCTTGTGAACTAAGCTAAAACAATGAATTGTAACTTTTACCTATCCATGTACGCCAAAATGTAACATCTTTGGCACGATGCCAAATATTTGGCACTGAAAAGATCCATCCATTTCTTTTCTGCCCTATTTCCTTGGACAAAAAACTTCCTTAGTATTTGGACACAAAGAACTACAAGCCAGGAACAGGCCGGGGGCGGGGGAGAGAAAATATGCTCCTGCTCCTAAAAAAAAAAAAAAACATTTTAAAATGGGATGAAAGGGACTTTATAAACTGGTGCCTCAGATGGCAAAATTACTTTTGGAAGCGGGGCAGGGTAAGATTCTGGCATTCACCTATCAGAAGCAATCTCTAAAAGCAGAGAACAATAAAAAGTATGTAAAAGAAACAAACAGCCATCATAGAAGGGCTGCCTGCTGTATCATTGGAAGTGAAGGCACTCTTGAAAATACTTAATTACAGTGTGTCAAAATGACTGAACAGAAAGAAGCCTGCCAAGATTCTTACTCCCTATCACAAGGTGACCAGCTCTTTAAGAGCATTCAATTTTTGCCTAACACATGACTATTCAGTTGCCTCTAACCCAGACATTCTCAAACTATGGACCACCACTGATCTGCTAGTTCCATTCCTGCGGTCCCCAGAAAGGTGACACAAGGCTAAAGCTGAAAAACATTACACCCGACTTCCCAGAACTTTGCTCAAAAAAACAGGCGCTTCCATCACATTAGAAAGGTAAGACTACTGATATTAAAATATGAGTTGCGTGCTTTGATTTGTAGAACCAAAAAAATTTAAGTGGTCCACCCAGACCCTCAGCAAGTTTCAAGTGGTACGTGGAAAAAAAAAAAAGTCTGAGAACCACTGCTTTAACCTGTAGCTCCAAGGCCAGGGACCAAATTAATAAGGAAGAAAAAACATAAAACCCACAAGTAGCTCAAAATTACTTACCTGAGCTGCAGAGCAGGCAAGCACATACCAAAAGCTGAGGGTCAAGCAAAAAACCCAGTTCACAGATAGGGTGTCAAACATACAGCCCCCAGAGCTGCTCTATCTGGCCTACTGCACTACCAGTTAGCAACCGAAATTCAGAGGCATCACCAGGAGGAGCAGCCTGCTACAGAGTCCAGGCCTATTGTACATAGCAATCAGTGGCAGGAGGATAAGTGAAGGCTGATACAGCCCCAGTTGCCCTCCAGACACTTTACCCATTGGCACTGCCATGGTTCTACCTCTTTAGCTGCTGACCCTATGCTGGAACTGCCATCACCTTGTACTCCGTGCCAGAGCCAGAGATGTCACCACAATGGAGCTGGCGCCATGTTATGGAGTACATGGAAGCCAGGTGAGGTTTGGTATTTCAACAGGGAAAATCTTACCAGGAAAGCCCCAGGAAAAAGTCCCAGGAAAAAACCTACAAAATCTTCTAGCCTATGTATCATTTTCAGACCAGAAATCTATGCTAGCGTTTTGGGGTTTTTTGATTTGTTAACACAAAGACTTAAGTAAGCTTTTCATCCAAGGTAGCTACAGTTTCAGTTTCCCATTCCGGAAAGATTTTGAAGTTAAATTTTGAAGTTTTAGAGAGGTACCCCTGAGAACCACTGCCCTAGGCTGGCAGTTCAACAACATTTTTGTTCTCTGGACCCAGTCCTTCCTACATAAATCTATACCCATACATACACACATACATACATATGAATAATAACTTGCAGCGTTTAGTTGTGCTGACCTCACTTTCCCTTATTTTGTTGGAAGAAACCATTCACCCTGACATAACAGCAAGTTAAAACCGGGTTAAGGATTCAAATACAGCAAACTAAACAAAAACTTCACAATTGCTGAGCAAGGCAGAACTAAAAATCCTCCTGTTTTTTAAACTTTCTTGCTGCACAAGCAGTGAGTTTGTGGGTCTCAGGGACCCAGGTAGCATCCTGTGCTACACTGCCTGCCACCAGGCAGAAGACTCTCTCTGAAACACAAGGCTTATTCACGTAAATGAGGTCACTGCAGTGCCCCAAGCTTACAGTAGAGCTGAAACCCTGAAGACAGCTTACTGAATAAAGTGAAAAGCTGCACCAAGAGCAGCTGCTTCCTTCAGGCTAATCAAGCTAAGCACCCAAGGATACTATTTCCTTACTTAGGAGTGGGGAATGCTTTTTCAGCATTTTATGAGGCTGACTTTCCTTAACTATGCAAGAGAGTAAAGCCAGGACTTTATAAAGATTCATGAAAAGCTGTAGCTATGTAGAAGGGATGAGGTAACACCAAAAAAGCACCATCAAAACTTCAGTTTATTCAGCACAGATAAGGATGTTGAGAGGGTTTTGTTTGTTCCTTTGAACGTGCAAAGCAAATTACAACCACCTTTAAATCACAGACTAGGAGAAAACTCCCCAACTCATTCTTTACTGCACCAAAGCAAGAGTCTTCTAAAGAAAGCTTATAAGGTTTATCTGATGTTTAGTGATAGGAGAATCACTGGGTGAGGCAGTAGTTTTTGAAAGTCTCATACAAGTCTGTAGTACCTCTACTCAAGGAGGCTCTCTCAATTGCTCAATGCTGTCTGATTATGTTTAATTGTGGGTGTGGCAGTTCTGAGGCTTTATCATTTCCTCTTGCTGTAGGATCCCTGAAGTCACATGGTAACTGCTGCATAATAATCTTTTAGTCCAGCCACTAAACAGGTGGGGAGTGTGAGACCGTTCAGGGGAGTCAGAGAATAAATTTGCAGAAAGAAATACCCAGCTACAAAAGCATTTTAATGCTCTGTATAAATAACACCAACAGAAGCACACTGGTTCTTTGATCTTTGAAGCAGAGCATTCTTCTTCATCACCACCCCCTTCAAAGTGTGGACCCAAGGAATTGTGGGGGGAGGGGTAGAGGAAAGGGCATAGGAGCAGGAGGGAATGCAGATTTCAAACAAACTATGGTAAACCCTCATTATTCACAGTTTTAAATATTCACGAATGCCAAACCTGCATTGTAATACACTTAAAGGAGCTCCTCTTGCCATCGCTGCACTCCCATCATCACCAGAGCAGCCGTGTCCCCCCAGACGGCATTCACCAACACTGCCTTATTTGTGGATTTCGCCATTCGCAGGGCATACAAGAACATATTATCTGCAAATGGTGAGGGCTACCTGTATTTGAAACTACTGATGTCTTACTGACCCTCACTGAAGACAATCTAAGTCAGCGCTTTTTCATTAAGGAATGGTGAAGAGACTGCTGCAAGTTACAAGTTCTGGCAAGAAGGAAGGATACTATAATACACAAAAGCTTATCTAAATCTATCCCAAATATGCAGATTACGCTCCAATAAACGGTATTGCTCACAAAACCTTGCTCTAAAACAGGGGTGGGCAAAATATGCCCCATGGACCAGATCCAGTCCACCAGTTGATTGCATCTGGCTTGCTCGCTTTTTCTGATATTGGTAAGTGAAGGATACTTGCCAGTTGTAGTGCTACGTATAGTGTTTGAACAATTGAGTGTTGCCCAAATTGAGAGGATTCGGAACTGATTTGGCTAATTTGGTCTGGGACACGAAAAATTTTTCAAAAAAGAAAAAATAAAGCAGCAGTTTCCCCATCAGTGTGTTTTCTCAGTATGGTCCATGTTTTATAGTCATACTCAGTGCTGGCTACATTTAATCAGCTTCATAGTTGGTTTCCATTACTGAGCACACGTTGCTTTTGGCAACAGTTTAATGATGGGTAAATGTATTTAGTGTCTTATTTTGATAGACAATGTATTTAATGAGGTTTGCTTGTATGCAAATATAAAATAAAAGGGTTTTCGCCCTCCATGCTGATGGGAGGAGGGACCTTGTCTTGTATTCAAATAAATACAGTATGTATGGATGTTGGGTTTTGCAAGGGTATCGGACAATCAAGGATGGGGAACGGAAATGAAGACAGATAATCTTATCATTCTTTCAGAATTAGAATCAGTGTCGATGAAGTAGGCCAGGGGTGTTCATCCTTTAGCCCAGGGGCTTTCAACATTTTTTAAAGGAGTATACCCCTCCTATGGGTACCCCTTCTGGACTGCACCCCCTTCCAGCTGGGCAGTGAGGGGGGTCTGACGTCAGTACCCCCCACCCCACCCAACTGGCTGCACAAAAGTTTGCAGGGGAGGAAACGGCTGTGGGAGGGGAG
>NW_017728943.1:114498838-114522377 GCF_001723895.1 Crocodylus porosus
GCAGGGGTGGGGGTGGAGGTGGGGAAGAGGAGGCTGAGACCCAACAGGCCGAGCCAAGCCATGCCAAGTTTAACTCAAAAAAGCCAACAAATAAAGACAATCTATTGATGCTCTTAATAGTTTATAACTTTATGCTGTATTCCTTATTCTAATTTCATTTAATTAGGATTTTTTAAAGATCTGTAATGTATTTATACATACTTGCTCTTGAATGAAATTACAGACAACTAAGGCTATGTTCAGCAATCAGATAAGTATATCATGACCATGAAGGCAAGGACTACTAATGATCAGGCAACCTCTAAAAACTCACTACTTTGTTTACTCCATTCTTCGAATGCCAATAATTAACCTAAAGTTACTTCCTAGGTATTAACTGTGCTCTTAAAAAAACTCAAAAACCCACTGATGCTATTGTGCAGCTGAGGACAGGCAGAAAGAATCCCTGATTGCTAATATCCTTTAAAACAAAATCATTTTTATCAGTCTACATTCCAATAGTTTTATTATCAAGTTAATTAATAGACTCCTGTGCTAATATCTAAATGCTAAGCAATTAATGGCACTGAACTATAAATGGCCCTGTCTTTGCTCTTGCAGGAAATTCTTATAAAGCAAATGCAGTTCTATCACTTCAGTGATTGAACACAGGCTTTGCAAGGTTAATATTCCCAAGCAGTTGCAGAATAAAGAGCTGTTTTAATTAACCTTCTGTGATTTTAAATACTTGGAACCAGAGTTTAGAAACTTAAAATAGTAATTCTATAACAACACCACCACCACTTCGTGGATCAAAGCCAACCATGAACCTGATCTGAGAACTTCATTTAGTTTTTAGAAATACATTCTCCACAGTTTCTAATCATTTAAGATGGATACATTTTCACATTTTTAAATCCATAACAAGGGTTTAAGTATAATATACTACATTTTTTAAAGATTTTAAATACTTCTGTATGTACTTTTTCAGGGTTATTTACTCACAAATTCTAAAAATAAATTTCAGGCTGTAAAAGTGATCAACTGTAGTGGTCTCATCTCACTTCAGGACTTGGCAGGTAGAGAAATTGTCATCAAGTGAGTTAGGTCACTCATTGCCTAGCAAATCTACAAAATAATTGCATATCACTATCTGTCTATAGAAGAACAAAGAAGAAAGCATCAGGTAATCATTTTTGCACATATTCAGTTTCTTTCTGATCCAACACAATCTCACTCCAAGAAAGGTCAAATCCATTCTGCCTTTTATTTTTATTATTATTTTTATTATTTCAGCCTCCAGGTTTAGGGCTGTTTTATTTACATTTAGCTTATGCAACACGTTTTCAGAGAATGTAAAAAGTTAATGCATGCTGCACGCAAATAAGATGTGGGAACAAGGAACAGGTTACTGTGAAGAATGGTTTGAAGCAGGGTTGTGTGTTGAGTCCAATATGGCTAAGCAAGAACTCCTTTTCCCATTCCCTCCTACATCTTTCAAAGAAGTGAAGACTATGTTCCCCACAACCAAAAAGCTTAAATTAATAGAAGCGTTAAATGTGGTTAACCGATTTAAATATCCTGGCTCAGTTATTACAATTGATGGAAGACTTGGAGAAAAACTGACAAGGTTAGAGCTTGCAAGGTACTTTAATAGAAGTGTTATGTGGGGTGTGGAACAGAAATGTCCTCAGGGAAGCAAAGTTATTGGAATGTATAGGAGGGCATGTTGCACTGAATGGCAAAGATGTACACCGAGGGAAAGAGGTCCAGGGAAAAACCAAGAAGAAGATGAAAGACAAAACCTGAAAGGACATTCTTAGAAGAATTGGTTTCTGCAGGGGAGAAAAAAAAACAAATCACAGCAGAAAGAGTCGTAACATTGGAAGAAACATCTGGAGTTAGCTTACTGCCAGACTCAGTGAGATAATGAAAACTGTGATTGACAATGCTGATGTAGTATTTCACTAGCACCCAAAAAACCTACTCAAGACTAGGACCCCACTGTACTAGCCAGTGTACAAACATGCACAAAGACAGACTCTGTTACTAATGTTAACTAAAGGCTATCATGAAAATGGTACAGAAGAAAACAAAATGACTAGGATAAGAATTTCCAAGAGTCATTGCCAAACCAATCCTCATTGTGTTCTGATCAGCCTTATCTGACTACCCCACTACCCAGCCTGGTTTGACTACCCAGAATACACGCACAAAAGGAAAACACCTACAGCTCAATTTTGGTGGCATACTGGTATACACAGTAATTTCCTATTTGCTGTGATTCAGAGATATCCCTTCATGATTTAGGGCCAAGAAAGGCTTCTCTGGCCATAAAAAAAAAAAGTAGCTACATCCGTGCCTCATACCTCCACAGATGCATCTGCTAGTCCATATCACCACCACATTCCTTTCCTGGTGTTCAGGTTTGAATTTGCAGGAGTCTCCTCACTTACATTTCTTCCTGCATCTATCCCTTTAGGTTACTTCATTCTGGAAGATAGCCCACCGAGTCTGACAAGCTAGCACCTGCTATGATGTTACAACACAGACATAACTCACTGAAGAAAAAAATGGGAGTTTAACACAGACGCTGAAACAATACAAACCATAGACAGGATATACTGAAATGTGCTGTATAAACATACTATTCCCTCAGTAGACAGTAAGTCAGCTTTTTCCAGTACTAGGGCAAGATCTAGTAGAATTGGAAGAATCGTATTACTGAAATGGCCAGATCTGATTACGCCATTCTAATTAGTGGAATAACCAGACAGATGCTTAATATTTTTTTTTGGTAATTCAGAAGTTCTCCACACTATAACACTTTACAAAAGCAACAGTCTTACTGACTTGGAGAAGGCTGCAGCTGGGTAAGTATCTAAAAACATTGCATGAGTTTAAACTGCATCATAAATCTGCCTTCCTTGAAATTAAAGAGCGAGACAAAGAGAATCTACTTTAATTTTACATGCATGTCACAAGTGTGACTCCTAAATGTCCATGGTCAATTTTTTTTAAAGCACTTTGGTAGTCAGAAAACAGAAAGCCAACCTGACAAAATGACAACACTCTTTCTGAGATACTGGCTACTTGTGGCTTTTCCAGCCCTATTTCTGTGGAACCAACAAAAATTAGACCCATAACAAATACACAGATCACTGGGTGAAATGCCCCACTGAAACCAATCAGACTTCTGCTATAATATCAATACATTCACTGTTTTGTTACCTTAACTTACTGTTGCTTGTCTACTGTAGAAACATGGACTAGCAATAGCAAGATCAAGGTATCAAAATGCTTTTATGCAGTTCTTCTTGCTGTATTTCTCTGGCTCCAGTTCCAGTTTCCACAGAAGTCAAACTGAAAAGGTTGGCAGCAATATGCACATCTGAGTGAGAACTTTTAACAGCGCCACTCAGCTGTTGTATAGCTGTTTGCTTGCTAAGCATCAGAAGTGCTGGTTTGCAAAAGCCAACCAACAAACACACAGTAAAAGCAAAAAGTTGTTTTTGGGTTTTTTTAGTGCTTCACATCTCTGGATGAACAGTTTAAAGTAGCTACTGCTTCTCCTACTTTTAAAGAAGAAAAATAAATTGCATTTCCTTCTAAAATGTTAAAAATAACCTTAGCATTTCACAACATCGATAATACACTTCCAACATTGCAGTTAGACAGGACTTTGGTACTTCCTGGGTTGGTGAAACCACAGAAGCTTTGTAGCTTGCAATACCAAGAACCACCACACATCTTATAACTGATAAATTTATGCACACATGGATGTCTCCATATACAGAGAGTAAAGGGCAATAGGCTAAGAATATTTTATGATCATTTTAAATCACAAGGTGCTACATGTGTTATATGCCAGGTCCCACATACTCCGCAACAACTTTGACCCAATTCTGCATAACCCTGGAAATTCTGCACCAGTGGAAAGATAGACAGCCGGACAAAACGAGGTACATGATGGCAGGGCATAAATGTTTTTTCATAAATCATTCCTGGCTTTAAATGCTTGTGAACAATACAACCAATCCTAACTCACAGCAATAAAAACCTTCCATCATGCCATCCTTAACATGTAGGTTGAATATTTACAAACACACATACATGAGCATGTAATATTAATGCAGTTAAACCTATTGAATAAAAGTACAGCAAAAGGAGCAATGGTAAATTAATTACATTTAAAAACAAAAATTTCTAATCCATGTTCCCTAAGCTCTTACAGTTATTAATATAGGGTTTTTCACATTTTAGACAGATTGCTGAGCTGTATTTTGTATGTTGCATTTACAGTTATATTCCATAATTAAAAATGACCATATTTACTTGAATCTAAGACAAGGAGTTTCCCCCCAGTCAGCATGAGGTGGAAGAACCTAAGTCCTGGATTGGAGTACCAGCCTGGGGCAGGCAGCAGCTCAGCTCTGGCTTTGACCCCAGCCTCAGGGCCAAAGCCAGAGCTGAGCTGCCACCTGCCCCAGGCAGGAATGGGACAGGGAGGGAGGTGGAGGGAGGGGGACACAGCCAGGGGATAAATCAGAGGAAAACATGGTGGGGACGGGGAACCTGCCTCTCCGCCCCTTGTCCCCCATGCCTGTGCCTTCCCCTACCACCTGCATACAGGGCAAGGGCAACGGCAAGGGTCACAGCATCTGGAAGCAGGAACAGGGCGGGACACACGTGCACGCACATACATGAAGCAGGGAGCATGTGGCAGGGGTCTGGCTTCTCACCTCCCACTGCTGCAACTTTAAGACAACCTTCCACTAATTAGATTCTAAACATTGAAAATTATAATAAATGTATAGTTGTCCATGTATTGAATCTAATTATTGGGGTGTCATCTTAAATAAAAAGCTATCTTGGATTTGGGTAAATATAGTATGTAAACACTGTTATTTTATCATATATAGTTTTCATTGCTCATTTTATTGTATTGTTTTGGCAAATGCTGTAAATAAACTACTCCCCCTATATGGGTGCCCACTTAAATAAAAATGTACATTTACAAGACATCTATAGTGACCCAACAAATCTGATCCACTGGTTTTATGTGTAGAATGCTTCAAACTTTGCATTAAAAAACAAACAACACACTAAAGAGTATTTACAGTATATGGGGAAAAATAATTAAGTTTTGTTTAGATTTTAAATATTTTATTAAAAAAAATTAATATAATCAGATTTTACCAACCTGTTCCCTTTTATTGATAAACATAGCCCTACTTAGGGGTGCACCGATAAAGACTTTTTTTGACCAATACCAATGGTCAGTACTGACCTGATTGCTGATATACAGCCCAGCAGCTTAGAGAGCAGTGCCGAGCTGGTAAGTCTGTTGAGGGGGACGGGGAAGAGGGGAAGGGCAATGTGGGGCAGATCGAGGCCCTCAAGGTAAGGGAGAAAGTGGGGCTGGTGCTTCCCAGCCAGACTGGGGCAGGGGACCAAGCCATGAGAGGCTCATCTGGGAGGCACAGGGAGGAGGGGTGGCTCCTGCCCCTGCACACACCCCCAGGGGGAGGCATGGTGGGCATTGTGCCTCCCAGATCTGTGCATAAGGTGAGGGTGGGCTGCTGCTGCACGCTGGGGCCAGAGGCAGTGCCAAGGCCACACTCCAGGCAGGCAGTGCGATGCTTTGGAGGACGGCTATGGGAGGGGAGGGGGAGGAATGGAGAATTTTGGGGTGGCTACAGCCTACCCTGTAGCCCTCCCCTCCCAGGACCACTGCCAGGCCCAAGCACGGCTCTAAGCCCAGCTCCCCCGCTGGGAAGAGCCCAGTGCCACCCCAGGCCCGAGAGCGTCCTCAGCCCATGCACAGATCTGGGGGGTACATGCTCCCCCATGGGTATGTGCAGCAGTGAGAGCGCCACTTCTCCCTCCCCACGCCCCCCGGACGAGCCACTTGCAACTCCATCCACTGTCCCACCCTGGCTGTGCAGCGCCTGCTCCTGCCCTATCCCAGCTCCACTCTCCCCATCACCCTGGGAACCTGAATCTGCTCCCACCATGCCCGTTCCCTCTCCCCCACCTCTTCCCCCCTCAACAGACTTACCAGCCAGATGCTGCTCTACACGATGCTGGACTGGCCCCAGGCATGCTGCAGCTGCGCTCATGCTCACAGCATTAATTGGCAACATTATCGGCCACATCAGCCAAAAGAAGGTGATTGCAGATAATGTTAATTTTCCTTTTATCAGTGCCGATACTTTATGGACTGATGTTTTGGTGCATCTCTAGCCCTAAATGCTGAATAACTGGACTGTCTCATTAAGGCATTGGGTAGAATCATAGTAACTATGGCCGCAAACCTCAAAATGCATATGCAGCCTTTTAGGGGAGACAGACAGACAGAGAACCTTGCCTGAATGCTGCATACAAACAGCCTGCCTCAAAGACCTGCCACACTTTTTTCTTAAACTACCAGTGCTGCAGTAGGAGAGAAAAGATCAGTTTACTCCTACTCTGTTCTAGAAACGCACACAAAAAATCCTCAATACCTATTTAAAATTAAAAACCCCAAATGGCATCAATGTAATACTAACAAGTGAAAAATAAAATACTGTTTTCATTCAACTAAGGCTGAGTCCATTATTAGCTAATGGCTCCATTTCATCTGTCAAGCAAATGTTGTCACCCCCAAATCCTAAAAATAATACATCTCAAACAAAGACAGGATCTTTTTTGTATACACATATTACATAAACAGGAAAATACATAAACAAGTCTGTTTCAGAATCTAGCTAGAAAACATAATAATCCAAAATATACATCTCACTACCTTACCAAAATAATGTTTAATGATGTCAGTTTAAGCTAGCAATTACATGACATTCTTGAGCAAAATATCACTTTTACTCATTGCAAAAAGGTTTAAAGCTGCAAAAGCAACTGAAGCATTTATTCATTTATATGCCATTTCAAAATGAAAAACAGTGCCAAAGGCAACGATTGTATTGGTGTAGCATATTCCATTTAAAAAAAATAAAGCACTAAAAGGTAAAATAAAAGGCATCCCATGTGCCAACTGGCAATATCTAATGATCAATGAATCTGTTAGCTGCAATAAACTTGGTTAAAACAAAGCACTTCCTTTTAATGGTTTTTACACAGTAGACACCTGAAATGAACGGGGGCGACTGCTGATGTCTCGCACTATTTCTTTATACAGCAAGCTGTGCTATATTGCTGTCAACCACCCCTCATGTACCCACCCACTTAGCTCCTCCCCCTCACACACACAATCAATTTAACACAAATTTAAATAACTTGTACTTCTACTGTTCAAGTAAATTCCACCCCCCTTTTCTTATGCAGGAGGAGTGCAGTTACCAGACTGTCGGAGACAGTTCTCCAGATTATTTTACCCTTTAGTTCTATTGATGACATAGCGTGTTGCATATGAGTGAATCAATGTCTTAGCAAAGGAGCAATGGTTTCACACCTCAACAATACGTGAGAAGTGAAGAAGAGAGCTGACTGAAAAGCATAACATTAAGTGCTAAACCCAAGTACAGAAGCTCAGCTATATTCTGACTAAAAGAGGTAAAAGAAAAAAAACCAAAACATTTATCTGAAATTTCTTGTCTATTTTCTTCTCTGCCCTTTCTGGCAATAAAATACTATTGCATAACACTGCAGGATTCTACCTACAAGGAAGAAAGAGTGGGGAAAAATTCATCACCTAGCCAGAATAAGCCCTAGCTTCATCTACCTTTTCAGTTTCAGAATCTCCAAAACAAATACATTAACATCAAAAAGGGAAAGAAGAAAGGAAATCGGTATGGGAAAATGACAACAATACCCAACCATTCTAACAGGAAATACTTTTTCTTAATTCTCTCTTCTTCTCTTACACATCTTTTTCAATTGCAGATAATACAATAACAGAAACAGGTTTATTTACCCTTCACACAGCTTAAAAAAAAACATTTCCATCTACTTCTTACTGAAGTTGGAAGCATGCTGCAAAATTCTGCCAGCACACCTACATTGGTTAGGACTATGAACAGGCACGTACCTAGCTGATATAGCAAAGCTAGAAAACACCCCCATCCTAACCGAGTGACAACAAAAGAAGAGGGTTACCATTTTCTTAGTTTCTATCATTTAGGGAAGCAGTGCAGGAAAAAACCCAACCAAATAAAAAGCCTTCTGCCGCCACATGCCATATCTCCAAAAACAGGCAGCATATGTATGGTGGCAATGATACAATACGGTGGTAGATCAGCAGGGATATACAGATATAGATACATTAGTGGTGCTTTCATTTAAATGATGGAAAACTGTGGATTTGGGGTTCCTTTTTTCTTTTTTAAATGAAAACTCTGGATTTTTTTTAAATCTGAGAAAACCAGGATCCCTAAAGATCAGTTATATACACAAGTGCTGATTGGCATTACAAACTGGTCATGTTTCTAGTAAACCAGTAAGTGGAGGAATATTATCCATCTGAAGTTTCAGTCCTACGCAAGTCACAATAGAAAATGGAGTTCAATGGGAGATGTCTTGGGACTGGGGGATGCCCTTCATTTTAGGTATGCTTTAATATCAGGCAAGAGGGATTTTCATAGTTTCACAGTTATTAGGGGCTGGAAGGGACCTTTACAGATCATCAGGTTCAACCCACGCCCCCGCACTTGGCCAGGAAAGGCTGCTGGGATCAGATGACACCAGCAAGATGGGCATCAAGACGCTTTTTGAGGATCACCAGGGTGAATGATTGTACCACCCCTGGGAGGAGCCTGTTCCAAACCTCGGCACTTGACTTGTAAATAAGTTTTTCCTTATGTTGAGGCTGAAGTGATCCTCAATCAGCTTGGGCCCATTATTTCTTGTCCTCCCCTGAGGGGCCTTGAAGAACAGATGCTCCTCCAGGCCCCAGTGTACACCTTTCATATATTTATAGGCTGCCATCAAGTCCCCTCTGAGTCTTCTCATCTCCAGGCTGAACAGTCCCAAGTCTTTCAGCCTCTCTTCATATGACCTGGTCTCTAGGCCTTTAATCAGATGCATGGGCCTGCTTTGGACTCTCAAACTTCTCTACATTTCTCTTGAAGTGCGGCATCCAGAACTGGATGCAAAACTCCAGCTGGAATCTCACCAAGGCTAAGTAGAAAGGGAGGATGACGTCCTTAGCTTTGCTCGAGATGCCTCGGTAGATGCATGCCAGTGTTTGATTAGCTCTCCCAGCTACAGCATCGCATTGGTGGTTCATGTTCATTTTGTTATCTATCACGACACCCAGGTTTCATTCAGATGTGGTGCTAGCAAGCATAGCATTGTCAAGCCTGCAACTGTGTTTTGGATTATTTCCCCCCAGATGGAATACTTTACATTTCTCCATATTAAACAACATCAGGTTGACACCCACCGACCTCGTGAGCCTTTCCATGTTGGCCTGTATTTCCAGCCTGTCTTCAAGCATGACCATGCTCCCCCACAGACTGGTGTTGTCAGCGAACTTTGCTAGTTCACTTTTTATACCCGGATACAAATATTTAATGAACATGTTGAAAAGCATTGGTCCGAGTACTGAACCCTGAGGGATGCCACTGGCCACCCTCCGCTATAATGACTCAGTTCCGTCAATCAATTCTCTGGGTCCTACCATGGAGCCAATTACCTAGCCAACAGACCATAAAGTAGCTGAGGCCACATTTTCCCCATTTTTTCATGGACTTCATTGGACACCAGGTCAAAGGCCTTTCAGATATATGACATAAACCTCATTTTGCAAGTAACTTGATAATAGAAGGAAATTAGGTTGGTCTGGCACGACCTGCCTGTAACAAAGCCATGTTGATTATCCTTCAAAATACTGCCTTCTGCTAGCCTGTTTGTCATGATAATTTTGATAATTTTCTCCACGATTTTACCAGGGTTTCAAGTCAAACTGACTGGCCTGTAGTTCCCCAGGTCCTCCTTTCTCCCTTTCTTAAACATAGGCACCATGTTGGCCTTCCTCCAATCTTCTGGGACCTCTCCCAAATGCCACAAGTCTTCAGATAACTTTGCCATTGGTCACACAATGACACTGGCCAGTTCTTTTAGCATCCTTGGGTGTGGTTTCATAGATTTCATAGACATTAGGGCTGGAAGGGACCTCAGAAGATCATCGAGTCCAGCCCCCTGCCCCAGGGGCAGGAAGTCAGCAGGGATCATAGGATCCCAGCAAGATAACATCCAGATGTGTCTTGAAAGTGTTCAAAGTAGGTGCTTGAACCACCTCCGCTGGCAGACTGTTCCAGACCTTGGGGGCTCAGACAGTAAAGAAATTCTTCCTTATGTCCGCCTGAAACGGTCATGGAGGAGTTTGTGACCATTTGACCTTGTCATCCCTTGGGGCGCTCTGGTGAACAGTCATTCCCCCAGATTGGTAAGCACCCGATAAACTTATAGGTAGCCACCAGATCACCCCTGAGCCTGCGCTTTTCCAGGCTGAAGACTCCCATAGCTCTTATCCTCTCTTCATAAGGTCTGTTTTTCCTGACCTCTGATCATGCACGTGGCTCTCCTGTGCACTCTCTCAAGCTTTTCCACATCCTTTTTGAATTATGGAGCCCAAAACTGGATGCAGTACTCCACCTGCAGCCTCACCAAGGCAAAGTACAATGGGAGAATGATGTCCTGGGATTTGCTTGAGAAGCATCTGTGGATGCAAGCCAGCATTTTGCTTTACTAGCAGCAGTATCACATTGAAGGCTCACACTCATCTTATGGTCAATCATGACCCACAAGTCCCTTTCGTCCGTAGTGTTAGCCAGCATAGCACTGCTAAGCCTATAAGGATGCTGCACGTTTTTCTTCCCAAGGTGGAGAATCTTGCATTTTTCAGTGTTAAACACCATCAAGTTCTCATCTGCCCATTTCCTGAGCCTGTCAAGGTCAGCCTGGATCACCCTCCTGTCCTCAGGTGTGGACACTTTACCCCAGAGTCTGGTGTCATTGAACTTGGCCAGTCCACTTCTGATACCAATGTCCACATCATTAATGAAAATGTTAAATAGTATAGGCCCAAAAACAGAGCCTTGTGGGACCCCACTGGTCACAGGGCACCACGATGATTAATTTCTATCAACCATCACCCTCTGGGTCCGACCACGGAGCCAATTCCCCAGCCAGCGGATTGTGGTGAGGCCGAGGCCAGTTTTGCTAAGAGGTGATCATGGGATACCAGATCAAGGCTTTTCTGAAGTCAAGATATACGATATCAATCTCCTCTTCTCCCTCGTCCTCATGACAGGTCAAAGAAATAAGATTGGTCAAGCAAGACCTACCCACAACAAACCCATGCTGGCTATCCTTCAGGATGATGCCATCAGCCAGTCTGTTAAGGATGGCCTCTTTGGTAATCTTTCCTAAGACCTTCCCCGGGATAGAAGTCAGGACGATGGGCCTATAGTTTGCCGGATCCACTTTCCTCCCTTTCCTGAAGATATGCACCACGCTGGCCTTCTTCCAGTCTTCAAGCACTTCACCAGAGCACCAGGAGTTCTCGAAGGTCCATGCCAGTGGCTGAGCTATGATGCTTGCCAGCTCCTTGAGTACCCTGGGGTGTAAACTGTCAGGGCTGGCTGACTTGAAGGTGTGCAGCCTCTCAAGGTGTTCCTTCACTAGATCAGCATTGATGGGGGGTAAGGAATCCCCCTCACCCAGGCCTCCCTGTCCCGTAATGGGCAGGGGTGTCCCATGGGACTGGTGAAAGACCGACGCAAAGTACCTATTTAGCAAGTTGGCTTTTTCCTGGGTGTCAGGTGTCCCATCTGGTTTAGCAGGGGTCCAATGTTGACCTTGCTTTTCTTCCAGCTCCCCACATACCTAAAAAAGGACTTCTTATTGTCCTTGATACTTGTAGCTAATTGGAGTTCCGTCGCAGCCCTGCCTTTCCTGGTTCACTCCCTGCAAGTCAGGACCAGTGCAGAGTAATCCTCCTTGGAGGTAAATCCAATCCTCCATCTTTTGTAGGTCTTTCTTTTTAGATGCAGGAGATCCACTACTTCCCTGGAGAGCCAAGGGGGCTGCTATGCCCTTTTCCTGCCTTTCCTCTGAGACAGGATGGACTTTGCTTGCACATCCAGGATCGCTCCTTCAAGGAGTAGCCACTCATCCTGAACTCCCCTCCCCTTTGGGTTGTGGCCCTTTAGGGCCTCCCTGACAAGCCTCCTGAGCTTGTTCAAGTCAGCTTTCCTGAAGTCAAGGACTTCTGAATTGCTGACTGACTTGCCAGCTTTACAGCAGATGGTGTGGTCACTGTCACCCAGCTTCCTGATAATCATTAGGTCACTGATGAGGTCGTCCCATGTTGCCAGAACCAGGTCAAGCAGCGCTTTACCTCTCGCCAGCCCATCAACTTCTTGTTTCAGATGCAGCTCATCCATGCACAAAAGAAAGCTTTGCAACTGCTCGGATTTGACTGAGTGCTCTTCCCATGAGATGTCTGGGTAGTTGAAGTCTCCCATGACAACCATGCACTGGGAGCATGCGGCCTCAGCCAATTCCCTGGAGAACTCCTAGTCAAGGTCTTAATCCTGGGCTGGAGGTCTATAGTAGACTCTCACCATTGTGTCCCCTGTGCCATGCTCCCCATGAATTTTAACCCAGAGGGTCTCCAGTCATACACCCTGGGCACCAATCTCAGCTTGCAGGGACACATAGCTTTCCTTGATATAGAGAGCTACACTCTTGCCCCTTTTGTCCACTTGATCCCTCCTGTACAGGGTATAGCCATCTATACTAGTGGTCCAGTCTTGGGTGAAGTCCCACCAGGTCTCCATTATCCCAATGACATCACAGTTATTTGTGTTAAGCAGGAGGACAAGTTCCTCCTGTTTATTTCCCAAGCTACTGGCATTTGTGTACAGGCAAGCAAGTGTCCCATTGGGGGCTCTTGCCTTGCCCACAGATTGTACCAGCGCTGGGGCAGGGGTGGGCTCCCTTAAGTGCCTTGGCCTGCTGGCTTTGCAAGGGTTGCTCAGTGGGCTAGCAGTGGCGGTAGTCCCCCCATCCCCTGGTGGGCTTAGCTTAAAGCCCGGTGGAGCAGGTCAGCCAGTCCGGCTGAGAAGAGCCTCCTCCCCAGCAGGGAGAGGTGGACGTTGTCCCTTCCCAGCAGCTCACTGCCTCTCTGACTAGAGTGGCTGTGGTCATGGAAGCCAAACCCTTCCTGATGACACCAGTACCTCAGTCTTTGATTTACTACCTCAATCCTCCTTTCTCTCAGCCCATAACCCAAAACTGGGAGGATCAGTGAAAACACTACCTGCACCCCTAGCCCCTTAAGCTCCACTCTCAAATCCCTGCAGTGCTTCCTGGCCTGACTGGGAGCGCTCTGAGCCATGTCATTTGTGCCCACATGGATAAGGAGCATAGGGTCAGTAGGCCGGAGGAGCTCAGGGATCTTCTCTGCAATGTCTCAGATATGGGCTCCCAGGAAGCAGCAGACTTCCCGGGCTAAGGGATCAGAGCAGCAGATTACTCCCTCAGTCCCCCTTCAGATAGAGTCTCCCACGACCTGAAAAAGTGACAGGCAGCCCCCGCAGTCGAGAGCCAGAGGCTCCATCTGCATGGAGCCTGGAACCACGGGCTTTCTCTAGGTGGAGGTCGCTGAGGTGCCAGAGGGGGAGGCAGCAGACCCTGAGGGGGCCCTCAGGTTGAGGCACGTGCCCATCTGCATCATGCCGCTCTGCTACAACTGCAACTGTCTACCTGAGGGGGTTCAAAGGCAGGACCTCTGGCCCTCCCGCTCACCCTCCTGCACAAACTCCCACCCTAAATCGTGCACCAGGCCCAGAAGCATGCCTGTTTGTGAGGCTCCGGTCACGTGGCTCCCTGAGGGGCTGGGCAAAGTAGGAGCTGTGGGGGGGAGGGGGGTATGACCCTCCCTGCCTCCACTCAGCCTGCTCCCAGCTGGCTACTTCCCTCCCACCACAGAACCCTGCTTACCTGCGGGCAGGCTGGGGCTTGTCAGGGGTCCTGGGGTGCAATGGGCTTACACCGACATGTCTCGTTCCGGAGCTAGGTCCCTAACGCGACTTCTACCATTGCCAGGCCTTTTTTAAACTGCCCATGTACAGAAGGACTGGCCAGTGCCGCGCTGTTCTCGGGGAAGCTAAGGGGGAGGGCCCTTCTCCCCACCAAAGGAAGGGACAGGCGAGTGCCCCCCCACCTGGCTCATGTGCCAGGAGGGGGAGGGGGAGGCACCGATATAAAGAAAATTTACTACATCAGTGATCAGTCAATAATTTGGCCAATGAATGGCCTGTGCACGCACACAGCCACAGTGCAAGACGCAGGCAACAAGGAACACAGCCAAGCACTGTGGAGAGCTGCCTCAAGCTAGTAAATCTGATGTGGTGGGAAGGAGCAGAGAGAAGGAAAGGATCATGGGGGGGGGCAGGTGGGCTGGGGCAGGGCCTGCCCAGACAGGGTGGGGCGGGCATGGGATGAAGCCGCAGCTCGTCCAGGGGGGTGACTCCTGCTGCTCATCCAAGAGGGCGGGGGGGGCATGTGCCCCTGGATCTGTGCAGGGCAGGCTGGGGCTAGGGCTGAGTCAAGCTCTTCCCGGTGGGGCAGCGCTGCAGCCACAAATTCACCATAGTCCCTTCCCAGCACAGCCCCCACAGGAAGAGCTTAGCACAGCCCTAACCCACCCTGCCATATCCCTCCTCCCCCCATCCTCCCAGACGAGCAGTGGGAGTCACTGGGAAAGTGGGGAACCACCAGATCAGCAGCTCCCAGCTACTCAGTGCACAGAAGCAGGATCCGCTCCCCCCAGACAAGCCGCAGCTCCGTGCCACATCCGCCCCATCCCAACCTGACAGCATTTGCCCCAGCCCCACTCCTCTTCCTCACCACAGGGGCCTTAATCTTCCTTCGTGCCCTTTATGACAAACTGTGCTCTCTGGGAAGAAAAAAAAAAAATCACTCCTGCTCATGAGTAGAGACAAACAAAGCATTTTTATGACTTACGCCTGAATATTAGGAGCTTTTTAGTTTCCAAACCTCAACAGATCTTTTGAAGCACAATGTATTCCACCCAATATAAATACATTATTTGTTTAGCTGCATAATAAAGTTAGAATAGTCCTGATCCCCCCCATCCCCCATCCAATGGTTACATAAACAATACATCAATTATCCACTTATCAGTTAAGTGTGCAAATTAATGTGCAACAGTTTATGGCTCAAAAATGATGGAAGGGAAGCAACTGTCAAAAGTCTGTTATTAGGAACTTTGAAATTGAGGGCAGCAAATTAGCTTCAGAGCTGCCATCTCCCCTCATTTTTAAGGCTTCTGCTAGTAACCCCAACACTGACTAGCTCCCATCATTTTAAGACTTTCAAAAGCAGCTCTGGAATTGACAATTAGAAACCTTGAAAATGAGGGGAACTAACCCACTTTGGGGCTGATGGTACCATAGTATTGATGGTGCCGTGCTTTGCTTAAACTAAAATTGGATAAGTCCTTACACTAGGTAAAGCTATACATTTTTTCCACCCCAAAGCCATGTACTTAAATAGAATACTTACTATTATTTGATTTCAGTTTTAAAAACTTTTCAATTTCAACATGAACTTTCAGTTTTAAACTAGAAATCGGGTCTTGGCTGATACATAAGACATGGGAGACCTAATCTCTCTTTGCCATCCAACGTTAGTGGAACCAATTAGGAAGGAGAGAACAACTTTTGAAGTGGCCTGCTGGATATGGCTTAGAAACACCATGTCCAGCAGTGATCTAGAAAATGCATGTGGCAAAGAATTTCCCTCTTTTTTTCCAATAATCATGCAATCTGCCTTCAAACTCCATAATGAGACTACCACAGTAGTGTAGCAACATTTCAAAGAATCTAGAACTTCTTTGTTACTAAATACACCTCTTCAATCAGCTGCTTATCTATCTAGAACAGGTGGACTTGGAATGTGAGAACATTTGTACAGAACAAAAAATCTTTCTTAGGCAGAGACCCTTAGAGTCCAGAAGACAGAAAATCCAGACCATGAAAGTCTAGTTAGGGACAATGAAAATGGTATTCCCTGGCAGGTTCTTGTCATTCAGCTATCACTGGAGGATAAGCTTGATAGAGTGAAGCAACATTAGATGTCTGGAAATTTCTGAAACATCAGCTTCTCCTGTTACACCGGGGATAGCTGGAGTGTTGACATGAGAACAAGTACAACAAACTTCTCAAAAACTTGGCAGCTTAGATCCCAGCTGTTGTACCTTGCATTGTCTAATTCTGCTCAAGTTCTACCAATTTAGTTCCTAGATAAAACAGCTTCTATACTGAAAATGGAGTTCGTTTATTCAAGCTTGTGGTATGCTGAGATGGCCATTATGCTTGCCAATACTCATTGTTTCTTTGCGCCTCCCCCAGTAGGTATGAATCTATCTATTGTCTCATCTTATTTAGATGGTAAGCTCTTGCTAGCAGGAACCATACTTCTGCTCAATGTTTGGACAGCAGCTAATGTAACATGGTCTCAATCTATGGGCAGGGCTGTTAGGCTCTACACATGTAAATAAATATAATAGAAATTTCCTTCAGTTCCTGACCCAAGTATTTTCCTCAGAAAAACCCTAGTAATGACTGCCCCAGCCTGTTCTTCTTGGGCTCAGTGTAAGTACAGGGGACAACTATCATCTTTGAGAAGTCTCTAAGGATATGGCCAGTCCAAAAAGAAGTGCTTGCTTATGCCAATTCCATTTCAATAAAAATGGATACAATGTAAAAAAGGTAATGGGGAAGGGTAGATAAAACAGGTGAAATCTACACACTTCCAGGGTCAAAAGAAGCATAAGACTAAACAGGATAAGGGATAATTGACAGTTTGTTCTGTTTTTATCCTGTTTCCCATTAGCCAGAATTATAGAGCAGGAAGTGGTAGATTTTTAAGGTAAAATGGGAAAAGAGAAACTAAAGCTTATAATACAGAATTTTTTAAACTACAAACCAGTGAAACTAGCTTTTCCCACTGTACCTAATCCTATGAATTCTGTACCCCTTCTAAACCATTCTACATTCTAAAAATTAAATACTGAGATATTTATCCCTGTTGCTAAAATCTAACTGAAAATAGACCTATATTTTACTTATTTTCAAGATTGCTACACTTTGAAGTTACACTATAAGTTACAAATCTCCAATTCATCAGGAAAAGTGAAAATACAGCTCCTGACTTTTTTGCCAGTATTAATCTTTGCATATTATGCTACTTATAACTCTGAAATATCTTTACCGCAGGTTACCAATGGAGACAGGACTCTGGAGCTTCAGTTCCCAAACCACAAGCTTCAACTACTCATGTCTAAAGGAATAACTTCTTTAGATGTTAACATCCCCTTGATGAAATGTTACATAGGTTTAAAATAACTCAAAAGATGGAAGGGTCAGGTGTTTTAAACACCATCACTGGTAAGCTTGAGAACTGTATTTCATATACTATACAGTATCGGAATAAGAAAAGGTTAATTCACAATGGAACTTTTGTACATGCTAGGATTTCTTCATCTAATGATAATAAATCAGTAGAAGTGTTATATTGTCATTTTAAAACCTGACTAAGGACAGCGCTAGCATGGGGCCTACAGAGTCACTTAGCATTTTTTTTCCCAGGCAAAGGTTTATGCTTCATACCAAGAATAGCCCCAAATACTATGAATGCTGCCTGATGGGAAGTTCACCAGTCAGTGGCAGAAAGCAATAATACTACATCTAGTCTTCAGGAGCAACGTTCTTTTAGCTTCCCAAGGATATTGAATATATTTTGGTTTAATTTGCCTCTCTTGTTCCTTTCTTTCTAGGCTGCACTTCTGTGGCTAACATTGTGGGAAAGTATGTAGAACTCAGCTTACATGTTGATTTACATTAAATGAAGGGAACTGAGGTCTATCATTACACAATACATCACACAGGAATTCCTCAGGTTCTATCATGTTGAGCCATCCTTTATTACTTTAGACCTTACTTGTTAACAAGATCATCTTTTTTATTTTTTAAAAAAACTTAGGCAAACAAATGCCCTCATATCTGTAGCAGCACTGATGAAGAGAAATATTTAGCTTGGGTAGCACAGCTAGAAATAAACACAAAACAGTCTGTCATGGAATTAGGGTTATTTAGCACAGCTGACCAGACATACTGAATGAAGAAAATAATGTGTTGTTTGAAATGTTTGTTCTCTCCCCACCAGCTCCCTTGAAACAGCAGCTCAACAAGGTCTTTTTCTAAAAAATCCAAAATAAATCCTATCAGATGCAGGAGGTATCAGAGCATGACTTGCAAAGAATTCGAAAACAAGAGACATGTTCGTCTTTTGCCTTCCTCTCCTCATTTATATATTAAATCAAGGATGAAATCTGTTACCTCTTGAAAGAGGATGGGGTGATCAAATGAACGCAAAACTTTGACAGCACTACATAAACACCAAGACTTTCTAAAAACAGAATGTCCTAGTTTTAAGTTCTAGAATAGGTTAAAAAAATAAATAGTAACCATTGAGAAAAATATTCCATCCTCCAAACATTATCCTTTTTTTTTTTTTTTAAAAGAGTGTTAGGGCAACTGGTTTTTTTTGTTTGTTTTTTTTTTAAGAGTGTTAGGGCAACTGTGAGCAGGGTTTGAATATGCTTACCTGCTGTGTCTGGTACCTCTGCTGGGCCTGTGACAGATACTGTGCCTGGGGTGGCAGATGCTGAGGCTGTGGCTGCTGGTTGTAATATGGCTGTTGGCCCTGTTGGCAGTAGCCACTTACACCTTGCTGACCATACTGAGGTGGCATCTGTTAGAAGATCCAAGAAAAGCAGACATGAGTCAAGAAGTCAAATCATACAAGACCAAGCAAGGTCACAGTTGCACAATAACACCTGAACAGAATTATTGCCCTTACCAACAAACCTGACCCAATATTACCAGCTCTTTCAGTCAGCAGCTAATGAAAGACTTCAGATGCATTTGCAAAGTATCGAATTCAGTACTAGGTATACTTTCTCATCAATTAAAATGTTCAAGGAAAGCACTTACCAATGACTATTTGCTACTGTAACTTAAACTTGTGAACACCAAAATTGTGTATATCAAATTTTGAAATGAATGAAAAAACTGTTTGAATAGAAGACTTTTCTCCATAGACACTGCTGTACAAGGCAACCTTATCATAGGAATCGCTCTGTTTAGTCAATTAAAAAGTAACGTGATGAAAGAACATAATTTTGAGGCAAGATTTTACATGAGAATACCACTGTTACAGTGACAGGTACAGTACCCATTTTTGTGCAATGGCAAACTTTTAGGATTGGGGTTGGGTTTTTTTGGTATGATACAAATTTTCTGAAGAGGGCTTATCCAACTTCCTTAGTGAAAAAGAAAAAGAAACGGTCTCAGAGATCAATCTTTCTAAGACTCGTCCTCTTTGCCAAAATAGAACTTCTGAAAAAAGCAATCATTCAAACAGTAATGTAACATAAATATATATAGCCTACTGGCCAAAGGTCCTGCAACAAATCAGTGCAAGTGTCATGGACTGACCCATTACCCATAGAAATAACTGAAGCTATAAATTAAAGCCTATTACTTAACATGTCCAAAGTATTTGGGTTTGTGGTATCTTTGTGCCACCACAAGTTAACTTGTAAGTGTACCTTTGAAGTTTAAAAGGTTCTTGACAACAACTGAGGCTGCAATGATTTGAAAAAACATAACTCCCCCCTCTCACCTCCCACGACAGCAGGCTCCCCAGGCCCCTCCCACAACATTTCTCCACCTCTAGAAACAGGGCCATGAAGTTGAAACTATAAGCAGGAAGGAGAGATCAGACACTGTTGCTGCCATAGTGGCAGGAGCAATAGTGGGTATTGGCAGCCAGTGAGGAGCCTGAGGGCCATGCATTAATCTCTCGCCCCTAACGTAGGCAATTAGAGCAGACATGAAGTCAACCTCAGAAACATCTAACATCACCAGCACAGGTTACCTGCACTGAAAGAACTCTAGAATGCTTTGCATATACTCCCCAAGTTACTGCCACTATCAGAAACTGATCTAATCTTTTTGATTTTGCCACAAACTGGCCAGTCAATCTGATTACGTTTTGTTAAGTCCTCAGCACTCTGTCAATATAAGAACGCATCTGCTACTTCCATTCTTGTTCCTTGCCTCATGTACTTGCTTGCACTTTACCATCCACTCCATCACTCCATCTTTTCTTTCTTTTTCCTCCTTCACTCTTATGCATCTTCCCACCTTCTTGCAAGGTATACCAACTACAATAACAAGAAAACCAACACCAAAATATATAGATGGCAAATATAAGCAATGAGAGGATTTTATTTATATTTTATGCCCTCCCAGCTTTTCCAGCCACAATCTTCCTGTTTTATCACTCGTTGCGTTACGTTTACTTTGAGACTGCATGCTTTTCAAAGTAGGGTTCCCTTTTAAGTTCTGTAAAACGCCTAGCTCAATTTTTCTCAGCATTTTAATAAACAATAGACAACACTGAAACTGATTTTCCTTGCCTTTCAGTGAAAAAGCATAAGATACTGCTGGCAAACAAACTTAGTAAAGAGTGTGTTGTTCTGCTTTTATATTATACATAAAATACTCTTAATAAATAAAAACAGCAATTAAAATTTCCCCAGAACAAAAAAAATCTGAAGCCAAATGCATGCTCTGCTTGCAATAAATGACCTTAGCACCAGCTTTCTTTCTAAGGTAGCTCCTACCTTTCATTCTTAGACCCATATCTTTTGTAGCCCTTACAACACAGATCAAAATTCAAAAAGCTTTACTCCTCTTGTGTCAGCACATGAATTCCTGGGAGGGTACAGGGAGAATAGATCAGAGCTTGAATCTATTTCTAGGGGAGCAGAGAAACTGTAATAATTATACCATGACTCCTATCACACTTGCGCAGCACAAATGGCATTATATTTTGGAGGAGTAGGATTGACCATCAGTGATTAAACTGCTTTTGGCTGCTAAGAAAAAAGAAGGGAGGAGAATAAAAGAGAAACCAAATTGGCAGCTAGAATGAAGAAGTGAGAGAAATCCAATTAAGCATACAACTCAGACCATAATCTTTCATCCTTGCCTGAACAAGGGTCTTGCAGCTGACATCCTTTGTTGAAGTAATACCTTGACAAAAATGGAACTTTCAAGCAATTTTTGTATATCCAAGCCATGGCTAAATTCAGTGACTTAGGACAAGGCTTAATAGACGGCATTATGGACATTAGCATAATTTAAAAAATAAAGTATAACAGAATTAGTATTTAAGCTCAGGTATACCAGTAGTTGTAGGACAAGTAGTTGCAACATGCAACAGCTGGGATAGGAAAGCCTGGCCAATGCTTCACTGAAATGATCTGTGCCCAGCGACAGCGAGTTCCACTTAACCATTTGATTACGCCATATTTAGGCTGAAAATGAGGGACATATTGTAGTGACACTGAATTTTGCTCTTCTGCTGGATCTTACATAGCCATTTCAGGTGCTCAACAGGAAGACAAGCCCAGGAAAACCTCACTGACTGGCAAATCCTGTCTTCAAAGAAGTACAGATCTTTACTGGCTCAAGAGATCAGTCTCAAAAGAACACGTTCTTCCCACTGAAGGCTTTTGTCTGATAGGAACTTTTGGACTATTTTGGGGGTAATAAATTACAACACCCTGGCTGTTATAAGCAGAAATCAGGGTTTTCCATTTCCCACAGAAAAATATAACCCCCCTGTAGATTTTCCCTTTTACTGGAGAAAAATACAGGGTTTTATTTTTAACAGAGAAATGCATGGATTTTGCTCTTTTGTACAGAGCTCTCTGCAGGCTGGCAAAGGTCCAGTCTGCAAGGTTAGAGGTGGGGGGAAGGGGCAATCAGGCAGGGGGCACCATGCATATGACCACCAGGCAGCCTAGAGACCAGCTCCTATGCTGGTGGGAGAGGGCTGAGGGCAGCTCATCTGGGGGCTGCAAGGGTTGCTCCCTACCACTGTGTGTACTCCTGGTGGGGGCAGAGAGGGCACATGCCCCGCCAGACATGTGTGCGGGGGTGGGTACAGGCTACATGCTCTGGGCTCGGGCTCCCTGTCCTGCTACCCTCTCTTGGGGCCTCCATGGCCTGGCAGGCAGCACCTGGCACGTGGCAGGGCAGAGTGGGGCCGGGCCAGAAAGCTCCTACCGCCCCTCCCCCCACGGGCTCCACTCTGGCTTTGCTACCTGCAGGAGAGGGGGAGCTGGGTTCCCTGCTCAGGCTGCAGCAGCCACCCATGGGCAGCAGCCAGGGGTTCAGGCATTGCTGCAGGGGGCTGTGGATCTGGGTCCCTGGCCCCATGCCCCTGGCAGCTGGGGGCCCGCTTCAGCAGGATAGCGGGGGCAGGGGTACCAACAGGGCACCACCACGGCCAAGGGGCTGTGGGTGGGGAGTGAGGAACACCAACATGGCTTGGGGACTGTATCTTGGGAGTGAGGGGCCTGGATCTGGGTCCTGGTGAGTTAAGGGGGCAAAGGGAGCTCAGATTTTCCATGATAAAAAACCTAAAATCAAATACCAAAATGTATAGGTACTTTGAATTTATTTTACTAGAATACCTGAGGCACTGGTAGGCTTCCAAATTGCTTTAAAATGAGACATATATCAATAAAAAATTGTGTTTGTGTGGGTGTGTGCGTGTGTTAGTGGCATGTCATTTTAATGATGCATTTTGGGGGGGGTTTAATCAGAGCATTTGCATTTTTTTTTAAATCAGGAAAAATCAGGATCCCTGGTTATCAGAGATCTCTCTAAAAAAAAGATACAACTGAACTCCACAGAGCCAGAGCACAAGAGGTGGCCACTGACTAACAGAGTGGGCTGTTATGCTATGAAACAGTGCATGTAACCCAAAGATCAAACTAGGGAATGAATGCAGAAATTAATGCAACCTTTTTAGTGACAATTATTTTCTGTTTTCTTAATAGCTATGATACTGAATTATGCATTTGGCAAATCCTAGTGAACAGGATTCCCAGAGAAATTATGTTTTCATGCAATTATGTGTCACACTACAGCACGTTTCCTATGTCAACAACCTAGCACATCATATTTTAATTCTTTTTTTATTCTACAGTGGTCACTAATAGTGACAGTTATAACTCAGGCTGTCATATGCTTTAAATTATAAAATTCTGATTTCATACTCTTGTGGCTTTCTGAAGCATGAACTCTTACACAAAAGTTCAGAAAGCTTGAACTATGACAACATAGGGCGGGAGGGTGGGTTACTGAAACTCTGATCAACACCTTTCTTTCCATCTTGAGTACAGATTTACTTTTCTCCATAAAAAACTATTTTTATAATTTAGTTACAACAAACATGGCTGAAATTTGAAACTTGAGATATAAATTAAGCACTGTCATCAGAGAGAAACTGGTTGGGAGGAAGGAGGGAAGAGAGAAGGAAAGCAGGGAGCAAACCAGGAAAGCCAAGGCTGCAACTGAACACCAACTAGCTTCAAGCATCAAGGACAACAAAAAGTCCTTTTTCAGATATGTGGGGAGCCGGAGGAAAAGCAAGAGCAACGTTG
>NW_017728943.1:114522477-114524623 GCF_001723895.1 Crocodylus porosus
CAAGGTCTGGAACAGTCTGCCAGCGGAGATGGTTCAAGCACCTACATTGAGCACCTTCAAGAGTAAATTGGATGCTTATCTTGCCTATGACCCCAGCTGACTTCCTGCCCTTTGGGCAGGGGGCTGGACTCGATGATCTCCCGAGGTCCCTTCCAGCCCTAATGTCTATGAAATCTATGAAAATATTACAAGCAATTGGGGGCGGCGGGGGGAATCTTTTTGGAAAATTTCCAGTGGCATACTACCAAGAGTTAATATAGTGAAGTGTTGTCTCTTTTGCGACATCACTGATCCCAGCTCATGCTTGCCTCTACAGGTACAAGCTTTCTGAAGGCTGCAAATATTTCTCACTTAAGAACATCGTGGTGCCAACAACTAAGATCCTAAAAAGTAACGTAAAATAAAAAATTCTGCATTAACGTTAGTGGCAAAAGAAACAAATCACAACACCTATGATTTTAAGGTGCTTTTATGGGTTGGGGGGGTTTTTTTGTTTGTTTTTTTTAAATAGATATTCTACAACATTCCGCAAATTTTCATCTTTCACTTTAAGTTATTGCCTTTACTTTTAGGAAGATACACAAGTCATGATACTTTTAGGAAGATACACAAACTTGCACAGTGTCTTGCTAGTTCAGATAGCTGTTAGATAGACAATAGTAGCAAAAAAGGGATTTCCATTCCTTCACTTTGCTGAGATATAAACTTCAAAGTCTTATTGGGACCATTTAAAGACCAACACAGGGCCAAATTAGGGCCCATCTTATAAGCTACCATAAGGACGAAAGATGTGAAGTGCATCCTTTTATGTTGGTACACCACAACACTGCTTCTAGCAACATACAGGATAGTAGGCTGTGCAAACTCACTAGGGGAATGTCTCAACAACAAGCTGCCATGTAGTAGCCTAATACCCAAGCTAGGTTTATACAAACTAGCTCAAGTTCTGAAAACACCTTAACTGCAACAGCATGAAGAAAGGGGAAGGTAAATTTATTCTGCTTCTCAGGATGGAACTCAGCATGGAGATCTGTATTTCAGATCACTTCCAGAACCTGAACTAGTATGTTTAAGGTCTCTCTATACTACATTGCAATCTACAATTTAGACAGGCCCTGGATCAATTTAGATGCACAAGAGACAAAGGGCAGAGGATGTAAAAACCACTAAGTTTGCACAATTTTTTAGAAAAATCCCCAGTTTGGAAGCAGACATTAAGGTTCCAACAGCAACAATAACTGAGCCATGTTGCACATATATAGCACCTTCTACTTCTGATTTATGTTGTCAAATGTATTCCATAAAATACAGAGGATGTGAAATGTGGCTCAGTTAATGTGGCTGTTGAAACCTTAGCATTTATGTTTTCTGATTTCTTAGCTGTGCAACCTTCACATCATATTAACATAGTTTTTTGCATGTAGCAGTAGTATGAAATAGTACTTATGTTTTATGTATTGACATATTTTTGATGTACTGGGATTTTGAATAAGTTTGCTATTCTTAACGATGAGAGCCAAATAAATAAAGACTACCACCACAAAACAGTCAATCATTTCTAAGGGAAAGGCAATATCTCTCCTTCCAAAAAGAACACTTTGATTCCCTTGTCATGAATTGATGAAAACTACCTCTGCCATAAATGCTAAATCTATGACACTATCAAAGATAACTAAAAAAGAAAAAAAACCAGGAAAAAAAATCTCTGCATAAAACCTGCTTCAAGGGAAGGTAAAATGGATGAGTAAAACAATAGGGATAAAAATTTCTCACACAAGAGCTTGTCGCAGTTGCTTTTTATACTGCACTACAGCTCATACTAACACTACAAAAATACAGATCATCCACAGCAAGATGTTTCTGTATTTTATATGCATACCTAACATACTGATATACAACACAGAACATTCGAGCAATCTTATTAAAGACCAACAAATAATTCAGAAAAGTTATGGTGGACTGCCAACTTTAAAGAGTATGCTTTTTTTCCATTAGTACAGACTGACATGACTAATTTGCTAAAATATAAATTATCACTCTCAATTCTGTTTTTCTTCCTAATGAACTGAAAAGAAAGATGGAAGAGTCAAGCTATCTGAATGTTTTAAGTACAGGTTAGAAATACTAGTTTCATAGTTTGTAGGGG
>NW_017728943.1:114524634-114546934 GCF_001723895.1 Crocodylus porosus
TAATCCCCACTATGTCCGGGCTGGTGTCAGCCAGCAGGAGGGTGAGTTCCTCCTGCTTGTTGCCCATACTACGAGCATTTGTGTAGAGGCATTTTAGGCCTCCTGTGGGTGTGTGTACTGACCCCCTAGTCCCAACTAGGTCCCAACTAGGTCCATCCCTACCAAAACTTCAGCTATCATTTGTAGAAAAATACGTAAGCCTATGTTTATTCTCATTTTTATCTAATAACAGCAGTAAGGACCTCAGCACAGCATTTCCTGGGGATTAATGACTGAGTGTGATTGATGGCCCAAGACAGAGTCCTTGGTCATCAACTCCTCCCAGCTGGTCATTAATCCTCTGGAAATAACCTATACCTTGATCATTATTTCTCAGATAAAAATAAATCCATTAAACAAAAAGCTACATACAAACATCCTTCTTCAGGTAAGAATTTGAGAGGTGCCTTTAAGCATTAAAAGCAAGGATCATGCAGGAGGTAGTGCATGAGTCTTAACAGTGAGTGATCTTAACATAGAATGCTGGATGAAACTTCATTCTTGCCTACTTGAGAACCAGGAAAATCCCAAACACAATTATAGATAAATTGGAAATGCTTTACAGAAAGGCTTTAATTCCAAATTTATTTTACCAATGAATCCAAGCAGTTGAGAGAGACGCATTTAACACATTCTCTCTCTTCTCTCCGTATCAAGCTTCCCCTTCTCTCTTCCCACTTTTTCCTCATTCAGCTACTTCCCCTTTGAATTTTCTGGATTTCACTTTTCCCCAAGCTCCTTCCCTTCTCAGAAGAGTAAAAGGGAAAAGGTCCTCTGCAGCCTATGAACTTCCCTCACACATGTTGTTCCAAAGAGCAGGTACCATGACATCTATGCTCTTTTCTGGTTCTATCCAGTCATGGGGGACTCACAACAAGACTCAAGTTTTTTGTTACACCATCATCAATCAGCCAGAGAAGGCTGATTATGTCTATGAAATAGTAAGTTCACTGCGTCTGTAGCAATTCAGGTCTTTATTCACTTGGGGAGAGAGGCAAAAAACTCATTCACAGATCTAAGGCATTGTCACTATACTACTAGGCCAATTCCTTTTAAATCCGCCTCTCTCCCATACTTATGCTTCTCCATTTGCCGTTATTCACATCTCTTCCCACCCCTATCCTCAGTCTGAGAGAAGTACCCTCCCTTATGCTGCTGTACTCTTTACATCTGTTAGCGCAACTAGAAAAAAATAAACTTGACTGGGTGCCTGTAAGCACAATTCTGCAATGGAGCAAGTGGTTTCAAGATCTCTGGTGTATGAGAACCATGGTTTCAACCTCTACCTATTTTCCTATGGGAAATATGGTGAATGCAAAGGAGACAGTAGTAGCCTCATAATCCAACCCTCTATTCAAACTCACACTCCAGGTACAAAGCCAGCAGTCAAGGGAATATATGATGCTGTTTAACAAAATTCTACTGGTTTTGCTCTAGACAGATGAAATTTAGTAACACTTTTTTAGCTAATACCACAATATTGCTAGCAGGCTTGTACTCTGAGTCAGCAGAATGCGACTTACTCTAAGTCATTTTGGGGCCTATTCCTCTATTTTTCTAAGGGATAACCATGCACTTAATCATGAAGAGCTTACCACATATCCAGCAAAAGAAAGGGCTGTAAATTCACTGTGCTTTCACTACAGGTTTCAATCCCTAACTATTGCCCACAGCATAGAAGGTCAACACACAAAAGGAAAAGGTACTACTTCCCAGAATCTCCATATCAGCTTTTAGGTGATTTCTACAGTCCAAATTTTGCTAGCTTCTGAAATCACAGCAAGATCAAAAACATACTTTTTAAGCTATAAGAGACTAAAAATTCCCCACAGCAAGATATTCAAAGGTAAACAGAATGCTTGGATAAACCAATTGGATAAGGACATTTATGTTAACATGACCAACTTAAAATAATACTGCATGGGAAGATGATAAATAAATCTCATGAAGTCAGGATTTCCACTACTGTGATATACCACTTCAGAGTCAAATTCCACAAACATTTTGAGCAGCAACATTTCACTTAAAAATGCACATAACCCTGTTTCTTTTGGGTTTGATCATGTGATGTTAGCACTAACAGACACAGATAAAGGCTTCCTGTAGTATGGAGGTGTCAGACTCACCAAGCCAGAGCCACAGGCAGGGTGAGTGGCGATATAAGAGTTAATGCAACCGCCAGTTGCCTCCACAAAGTCAACACATGTCCACAATGAAGTTCCATCACATCCCCAACAGAGTTCCTCACCCCATATTTCAGCAGAAAGCCCTACCCTTGAATTTCCAGCCCCTCCATGAGCCCTACACACCAAATTAAACAGCTCCAGAGGCTGTAGCTTTGGCACCACTAGAATAGTGGCTTTTCTTTCCCTTTTTCTACCATGTGGCAGATGGAAGGAACCAAGCTTCTAAAATAAGAATGTTTAGATAAATTTCAAAATATTGCCATTTACAATCATAATAATTCAGTTATGGTTTGAGCTTTCTCTCTATTTTTTTTATTTAAAGGGGGTAAGAAGGGGGAACCACACATACACACTGACCTTCTTTGTACTCAAAAAATGTTGCACTTTGATTTATTCAAACTCTGTTCTTTAACCAAAACATTACCTTTTAAGCTTTTAAGACCTAAACCCTGCAAATCAAACTTAACAGTTCAGCTACAGTAGATAATCACTTCTTACATAATTACAATCATTTTAGTTTTTATTATTTTTTTATTACAATCATGTTATTCACGCTATAAATTAGTTCTCATATTAGTTATCACAAATACATCTTGTACACCAGCTACTAAATTTAAGTATCTGTAAATAAAGATAATCCAACTGTTGAGACATAAGGGATCACAAAACATACACGAGATAGAACGGAACACACACAGGATACATTATAGTCAAAACATTACTCATTAAAAACTCACGATTCTTTATTTGTTTTTAAATGCTGGGCTGTTTTCAATTAGTGAAAAAATCAGGCATCAAGTTCATTTATCCATGGCCAAATTACCAGACGGTTTTTTTCCATATATGTTTCCATTAAACATAAATCTAACATCATGCTCTAGCACTGTGTAAATCCAGAGTATCTACTAATCTTTGGATGCAATGTGCAAGCACAGAATTGCTTGCATGTTCATATGCATTCCTTCCTCCCCCTCACCTACTGACCATTAATATTTTGTTTCAGAGCATTACACAAATATCAATTTTGCTCAAGCATTCACATACCCTGTTCTTATACACACAATGAAAGCCATCCCTCTAATTTACGGCCAGGCTGAGCTCAAGTCTAACTGTACACAAAATTAACACACAAGTGCATAATTGTGGTTTTATGCTCAAGTGCTCCAATTACGCACTTTAAAACACTTTACTAGGATCCATTGGGTACATTTAATATCTCTGATCTATAAAGCCTATAGAGTTCCTTTTGATGAGACAGCTGCACTGGAGGAAAATCTTTCAGTTAAAGACAAAGAAACTGATCAAGTTAGTTTTAAGATTTCACACAAAGATATGAATATGGAAGGATCTGAGGAGTGGAACAGTTTGTTGAAGGTATTTCTATCATGCCAGGCTAGATGGGTGAGGTTCTGCCCCCTCTCCTCCTCTTAGTGCAAGGTGACCCAGGTTTTAACACATGTTTTGTTTCAGACCACAGACTCTCCCCCCCTCCCCCCATGGGACTTTCATAAACCCATTCATGGCAGTGATTAAGGATTGTCACCATTAAAGTGAGAGCCCTAGAGCTTCTTCACTGCATTCAGAGATGCTATTCACTCTTCTCTCTGTATTTTCATCACCCAGTCTTCACTTCCCTAATGCCAGAGATATAATACTGTTGGTGAGAAAAAAATGTTAAACTGCACAAAAGGACACCGGCACCCACTCATGTTTAACATTCTGAGATTAAGACCATCACTTAAGAAGTCTCATATCCTGCCACCGCTGGGCAACAGTCTGTTCCATCAACCCAGCAGCTATAGTGACATCCAAAATAACAACTTTTTTACATCAACATGTACTCCTTTACAAAAAATCCCAACACAGAAGGAAAAGCCTCAGTATAACACTATTATCTCCTAAATCAACAAGATAGCCAACAAGTGCTTACATATGTGACAAAAACTGCATACTTTTGAAAATTATCCTCGTACAATAGAAGTTACATAGAAGTTAAGTCAGTAAGTCAAAGCCACATAAAAAGGCAATTCTTGCCATGTCTAGTGATAACACGGTAGTTTAGATAATCTACACAAATGTGCAGAGTCAACATATTCAACATTTTATACCTACTTTTCCAAATAAGTATATCAGTGAATCTCCACCAGGGAGCCATGAGATTCTTTCAAGGGTGTCAGAGTGTCATGCAAAGTTAGCACTGTTAGGTATGCAAACATGATTCACAAGAAAACCCAGAGATTTCCAAAAGGAATCCATAATGTTGCAACATTCTGATGTGTTGTGGTCTTTCTGAATGCTCTGCAACAGAAAGACTGCTCTATTATTTGTCCATAGCCAAAAAACAAGTGAAAACTAAGAGTTAGCAATTTCCAAGGGTGCCTCAAGCCTAAAAAGGCTGAAAACCATCCAAGTATATAGTAAACTCTTTAATAAACAAAGTGTCATATAAATATAAATCATATTACAAGCTCAGGGATTTACCACAAAAAAGTCACGGTACAGATACAAAGAAAAAGTCTGCAGAAGCTGATTTAAGGACTACAGTAGCCAGTGAACAGTTAGTACACTTTGGAAGATCCAAGCAACTTCTCTCTACAAAAACATAAAAGAAAATGTGGAAAAAACAATGTACTGACTTGCATACAGTATTGTATGTGTTTCAGAAACCAGGTCTGTGATCAGGGGTGTCAAACTCACCCTGGCCCCAGAGCTGGATCCAGACCACAAGGGCTCCTCCCAGCCCAAATCCAGGGGGCCAGCAGCAACTGTGGTGGGTCTACGTTAGGATAATACAGGTCACCCAGAGACTACATTTGGATAACAACACAGGACCAGGGCAGGGGCCAGGGAGTAGCTGCATGTTTATCACCCCGGTCTAAATTACAAGGTGCCCCTCACCATCATATCCGAGTGCTTCCCAAGAACAAAGCTAAACAAAAACAAACCTTCTCTCTTCCTTCCCAGCAATGCACAGCAAATAATTCATGTATTTTGGGGTATCGCTTGGCTGGGTTGATATAGTTGGATGGTTCTGCTTTGAGCAGGGTGGTGGGATTAGATGTCCCTTCCAGCCCTAATGGTCTATGATCCTACCTGAAGAGGGGCCTGTGTTTACATGCTAGCAGAATTCTTCTGGAAAACCCAAGTCAAAGATACCAGTTTTTATTTAGTTAGGAACACTATTAGTTAAATGGTCACTTCTTTAATGTGATCACATGTGCACAATTCTGTCTACTTTAGCTAAACAATACTTTCATTCAACGCCAGTTCTGTTTTCCTGGCGATGGACTTGTTTGGAACTAAGGTTAGTCTTTGTAATCAATTCCGATCTGGTCAGCCTTTAACCCAGGTTGCTTTCAGACTAGGTGCAAAGAACAACTTTTTGATTTTACAATTTTCAGTTACCCGTACATTTAAAATATTGCAAAATAGCAAGTATGTCACTAAACAGTTTTACAAACACTATTAAATCACAAGGTTTCTGTAAGTCTTTAGGAGTAAGAGGCAAGCTTTATTTTAATTTTTAACTTAAAAATTGGAACGTTCACTACTTGGTTCAGTCAATAGCAAATAGTAATCTTATTTTGTATGGCAATAGAAAATAGGAGAAAAAAAGCTCAGGAAGAATTGCTGTCTGTTTTGGAGGGAGCCACTTACCCATCTGCCCTTCTGGCCAGAGGTTTAATAGATTTCTATTTTTATAAAGGACATGAGGGGAGGGGTGGCTCCATCACTTTGCTACAGAAACCCAGCTGCCAAACTGGATGTGCCAAAGGGGAATTTTAGGGAATTTTAAAAAGATAACCTCTGCTGAGACTGCAATGTCAGCTTTGTAACCTCATGACTGGAACATGTGCAGTGAATGCTGGATTGAAAAAGCTGTGTTATGGGAGTTAGAAGAAAGAAAAGGAGAAAACATGAACAACACAAACTGAGATCATTACTGTGATGAGAAGAGGGCTGGAACTCAAAAAACATTACTAGCTAACTATGGAAAAAAATATAAAAACAACAATAACAACAAAAACCAGATCTATAAAGAAAGATCCCCTTGATTTGGATATTTATTAATAACCTATGCTCAGGTCTGATCCCCCAAACTTGATATGGCATTTTATGCTGATGCTTTAGTTTAAAACGGCTTACTTGCAATATACATTAAACACATGGGGCTAAACTGATCGAGGATATAAAGATTAAAAGTCTAGAAAATTTAAGAAAACATATAATAATGTATCAGTTCTGAAAACAGATTATTCTTTAAGTTAATCATCCAGTTCCAATTGTATTTTTCATCTCTCAAACTCTATACAACACTTCCTTTCACTTTAAGAAAACTATATTTAAAATCTGCAAGTTATAAATTATCTGGAATTTTTAAATGGCTGAAATTTAATGGAAAATACATAAAATTTAAAATTAATAGTATGTACTGCAGGGGTAGGCAACCCCCAGCATGTGTGCCAGAGCATGGCATGGGAAGGAATTTTGCTTAGTATGTGTGCCTCAGGGCAAATGGCAGGAATGGGGGAAAGCTGTGAAGGGCTCAATCCCTGTTGTGGCACTGCAGCCCCTTCCTTGCCATCCTCCCTCAGGCATGTGTGCACCCGCTGCCAGCAATGGAGTTGGGCCAGGGCTCTGCAAATCCCAGTGCAGCTGCTTGCAGCCTCCCCACTACCTGCTACAAGCAGCCTGGGCTCCGTGGCAGGCAGCAGGGGCCAGCCCAGAGCCCGGGCAAGCTGTGGCAGATGGCCAGGAGGTTGCAAGCAGCTACACGGGGGTCCAGAGTACCAGCCTAGCTTGTTGCAGGCAGTGGGTGTATACACGTCTCTGGGCAGATGGCAGGGAAGAGGTCAGAGCTGTGCTGCCACAACAAGGATTGGGCCCTTCACAGCTCCCCCCCACCCCATGGCACACCAACATCTTACAAATAGAGGTTGGGGTTTTTTTGGTACTCTGCCCAAAAATGTTGCTGACCCCTAATGTACTGTGTATATTATGTATTTATATCCCAGGACCACAGTACACACAGAAAAAAAGAGAGCTGACAAAGCAATTGACATGTTTATAGTTCAAGGTAAGATTTACATTCAAAACATAAAATAAAAATTAAAACCTTAAAAACTCTACAGAAATATTGTTAAATGCCAGCTTTTTCTTTTTTAGAGTCTTATTTGGAAAAAATAGATTTTTTAATTGAAGAGGGGCATGTAAACTTTCCATATTATTTTGCGTACTGGGAAACATTCCCAGTACAAGACCCAGTTACGAAACACCTCAGTCCCATGCATTTTAACACAGTAGTACCCCCTTTCCCTTCATTTGAAACAGAAAATAGATGGTAAAAGATGAAGTCATCATATGTCAGCTAGAAGAGAAATGGTAATGAATATCACTTCGCATTAAAAGCAGAAATATTTTATGATAAACTATTAATTACAGCCCTTTAAAAAAGAAGCATTTCAAAGTAACAGGAATGCAAGAAAGGTATAATAAATTACTCTATGATATTAAAAGTAACCTATGAATCTTGATAATCCAATTCCTTCAATATTAGAGATACATGCTAAATGCCACTAAATTGTTAATTTAAGAGAAGTCACCTTTACATTTATAAATACATACTTTTCTTTAGTTAGCAATTTGGGAGCATTTAGAAAGCATTTTGAGGGATTTTTTGAGGAAGAAGTTAGTATGAGATTTTACAAAATTAGTTATTTTTTGTTTATTCAGAAAGTTAATTTTATTGCGATAACCTGATATCATACAAGAAAATGCCTATATGTCGATTCTTCAACTGGATACCAGTTAGTATTTTTCCACTACCTTCTTTTTAAAACAACAGATGTGCAAGTATTTGGTCATAAACAATTTCTGCTCTGGCAAAATTATAAAGATGGTAATATTTGAGCATATTGTATAACTATGGCCCAATTCCTGCTCACTTCATTCAGATAATAATCCCACTGAAATCAATGCGATTACCCACCTGAGTAAAAGTGGCAGCATTTGGCTCAGTATACCTACATGCCTCTACATATGTAAATGAACAAAATAACTAAAATAATTAACACGCACTATAACCACTCTCTATATCAAAGAAAAAAACAAACTATGAGCAAACATGTAAATCATTTTCCCCACTGTTGCTTGTAACTGATCTGAAAACAACCTTGGTTTCATCTTGAAAACCCCCCCCACCTTTTCTACATTACCAGTACAGAGGAAGCCAGTTTTCAGAAAAGCTTTGGGAACTCAAGGTTTTTACTTTATCAAAAAGAGATTTGTCCGATGTACTGTAAATCTTTAACTCCCTCAATTGGGGACCAGGTTTTTATGCGTTTCAAAATTTATTAAGTCTGCCTGGCTGCACTCTCCTGAAAATTCCCTTTAGCTTCTTTTCCTGCTATCTAGTAAAAACTTTCTCAAATATAGTAAAGGCACATTGAGGAAGGTAAACAAAAAATTCAGTACGGAAACTAAACAGACAGTGTCGTGCATCTGAGAACTTTACAGAGCAGGTTAATGACTGGCTTCTCGAAATATGTGAATCAGAAATACTAATGCTGAATATTTATTTATCTCTTACTTCAAAAGTTTTATCATGTAAATAATATAACCTAAAAAACCACGTACATTACTTTTAAATCCCACACAGTTTTGAAGCCCTCAGCTTCTTCAGTTCACCCTTCCCATCCCTTTCTTTAGTTTTTATTCATTGTATTCCTTGCATTATTTCGGTTCCAGTCCTGCACATGCTAGTAACAGTTTTAACTTTACTCATGTGAGTATTCTTATTGATCGCAGTGGAACTAATCATGCAACCACAGCTAAGACAAGGGGATGTGTATGCTTGAATGAGGGCTTCATGTTGTGATTTCTTTGAGACAAAAGCAATATTCTGTAAAGCTTCACACTTTAAACAATAAATAAATAAAAATTAACTATGAATTTATCAGACTTACTGATGGACCATCAGACATCATTAGAAGAGGGTAAAGCAAATTTCTAACTGTAGAGGGATTGGAGTGTTGTGGCTACCCTGCGATTGGACACATGTACCACAGAGTCAGTGGATCTCCCGCTCTCTCATTCTCAAATCTTCCCCACCATGACTTGGTGTAACTATAAGAAAGGTATCAGGAGGTGGTACCTGATTGCAGATGGAGACATCCGAGACCTGTGTGGGTCATGATGTCTACAGATTTTCTGTGGGGCTTCTCCTCCCCTACACCCCATCCCTTTCCCCTCAGGTGTCTCTGTTGACACTTGGTGTGGACACCTGGCCATACAGGGTGCCTAGACTCGTTACCTAGACTGAGGAATCCAAGGTGGCAAGAAAGCAGTGATCCCCAGAGTCAGGAGCTCTAGGCTAGTCTATCCTGGGCCGAGCCCTTTAGGTAAGGTGGGGCTACATGTGTCACAAACCCCAGAGCAGCCCCTAAAGATACATGACCTCCTATGGTGAGATGCTGGTCAGGAATCTGTCTGGAGAGCCGTGCTGATGCAATAAATAACCAAGGGAAAATGGTCACTGCTATTTTCTGTTAGCCATTTTGAGGCTCCCCCTACCCTTTCTTTAAAAAAATTAATGTCAGAGGATATTAAGATATATTCTAACTTAATTTGTTATGAAAAGCACACAAGAGGACCTGAAATTCCACAAAAAAGTAAAACTGGAACTATACAGTTGTTCTTAAAAAGCATCACAGTTTCAACTGTATTAACGATTCCTTCTTATATGTACCATATTTTCTTATGCAAATATAACTCCAAGGGGAAAAAGGTAAATTGATTAAATAGGGGTTCTATTAAATCTGCCATTTAGAAAAACCAAGCAAAACATTAATTCCCCAACAAGCTTTGCTCTGCTATACTAAGACATATGTTGCAGTTGGCTAACTAAATTATTTCTGGGATGAAGCAACAGATTTATCAATCATGCGCAGAGTGTAGTGAATCTTATTATAATAAAAAGGGATAGTGGAACTTTATTAATTTTCACGAAATTGCAGCAGGGAGTCTTGCTGTACTTTTCTGAGGTGTGCATTCTATAAACTAAGCAAATGTATAAGATTTAAAGGGGGGGAAAAAAATCACGAATTTACAACACTTAACACTACAATAGCCAACACACTTTAGTAAATTTTGTAAAAGAAGTAGATTAGTTCCATGAGATTTCACTGCAGTCAAACTGCTAACAAATCTCTGCTGAAGAATGGCATGAGACCATTTTTTAAATCTGATTGAATGAGAAATATTTTGGTTTTTAGATTAGCTACATCAAATTAGTGAGTCCCTTCCTGTCTGAAAACAATTTTACTCCTCTACTTTACGTCAAATATACTTTCATCCTTGTGTTTTAATTATACAAACATAGTACATGTCAAACCACAAAAAAGTAGAAGATATGAAGTAAGCACAGCCTGACAATCAAGTTAACACCACCACTACATAAGTAAATCTGTAGTAACTATAATTTGCATGTGAACAACATTACTCATCACCTCTGCTGTTAACAGAATGACAAAAGAGAGCAGCAGGAAAATGCTGTGCTGTTCTTAGTTTATTAAAAAAACCCCACAACAATGAGTTGTTATTTTGGTAACCATCAAGGTACTAAGCCAAATTACTTTACATTTCTTCTGTAGGGAGCAAACCTCTATATATAAAAACAACAAAAAATACAACAAGAAAGGAAAAAAAGAAACAGACAAAAGTGAGACTTCAGACTATGGACAAGCCTTATATTCCAGAAAATGCTAGTATGTAAGCCAATGCATGACAATATAATGTTTAGGCACATTAAGAAAAAAGCTTGTAAATTCCACTGATCCAATGAACAGAGACACAGTTTTCATAATTTTATCATTTGTACTCCATGGCTGACTGATTGTCAGACCAATGGCAAAGCACAGGTTCCTATCTGAATGACATATGGATGCAACCAACCAGAGAGATGTTAGAACATTAAATACCACAAACAGACAGGACAAGAATACAAAAATCCAAATTAGCAGTCACACAACCGTTTACTCATATAGACTTCTCTTTTTTTCCGTATTACATTTTCACGATCTTTTTAACCTAAATGAATACTGCCCTCCTGGATAAGCAACCTCTCACTTCATAAAACTTAAAGCCACCCTAGGAAATGAAACTTCAAAAAAACAAAGGCAGGAAAAAAAAAAAAAAGAATGAATCCAAGGAGAAGAAAATGTAATTCTAAAATTGGGGTAATATAGCTTCCAACAGATGCACTAAAAATCAGTGTAGTTTTATTTTTGGGGGAAAGCCTTTCTTAAGACAGAAGTGCTTAACATGTTATATAAACATGTTTACTGCATTTGTAAGCCAAAATGTAATAATCTTATAATCAATACCAACATAACAATAAAGCACCTTGGTAATATTAAGCCATGTCTGCCACAGGAAAAAAAGAAAACTCTATTGAACAACTCAGAGGTCCAAAAAATTTAAAAAGCAATTTTAACCAGCAAGTTACTAGTGGTAAGCTTACCACTAACTCCAGCCTGCTCTGGCTTCCTGGAGTGGGGGGAAAAAAGGGAGGCTGTGCAAAAGTAGTAAGATGCCTATTTTAAAAAGAAAAAAAAGTGGAGATCCCTGCAGTGTTAATTTTCCTCTACTGGAAATCAGGACAGGAAGAACCCAGTGCCAACCACCAGTCCAGATTTTCTGTTAAAAATAAATCTTCCTTTGAAATACTCATTTGTAAACAAATCAAAAAACCAAGCCATGTGCAAACCTAGCTATGTGAAGGAATTAAATAAATTACAAGTGAACTAAACTGAGCTTGGAAGTACAGTTCAGATATCAGGGAGTGCACAATCCTCAATTATCACTTAGGGCTTTAATCAAAATACATCATCAGCTTACCATAACTTTGTGGGATGAACACTAAACTGATAGAACAGACACTCTGTACTAAAACAAAAAGAAGAAAAGCTAAGAGGTGTACATAACTCCTTGATTTTTTTTTTTTTTTTTTTTTTGGTATTCTAGCAGATTTTCATTTGAAACATTCAAATAGGTAAACAGGCAGGTGCTTTCTTACTGAATCCTGAACAAACAAATATCTAATAAAGGAAAACATTTTTAGAGCAACAAGGATATATATTTAAAAACCTCAAATGTATTCCTCCTGGAATTAATTTTTTGTCACCATATAGTTCAGTTGCTACCTGCTAAAGGTCTTTAACAATAGTATATACAACAAGGAAGGTCTCTTCAATTGACTTCATGAGAATTATTCTTCAGTCTCTCCTGTGCTCTATTTTCTCACTGTAGATGTCTCTCTAGACATGCCTCTCTTTAGCTCCATAGTGTAACATCAGGTTTCTTTTCTATTGTTCTGTATTTTCGTTTCCCCCTTTGTTTTTACCTTTTCAGTGCTGCATTTTGTTTATTACCACACAAATATTAGCAGTAATGTTCAACTGATTTTTGAAGAGTTCATTTCATTTTCAGAATAATGGAAGAAAGTTCTAAAAAGTGGAAGGTTAGCATTTGGCAAATGCTTCAATAACTGGTTAGACAGAGGTCCCTGATTCCCTAACAATGAAGTAACACTGAAAAATGACTCAGCAACATTATGGAATAATTTCAAGGCTGGAAGTGCAAATGAATCAAATACACCATTTTTCTCTTTCTTTTTTAATGGCCAACACTTCCATCAACATTGCACCACACTGTTTTCAAACAGAATTTTATAAACACTTGACCTGCATTTCCTCCATAATACAGAATTATTCCATATTACAGAACCATAGAAAATAAGGTTTGGAAGGGACCTCAGGAAGTCGTGTAGTCCAGCCCTTCTGAAAGTGAGACCATCCCAGCCATGGTTTTATCTACCCGAGTTTTAAAAACCTCCAAAGATGGAGGTTTGACTACCTCTCTGGATAGCCTGTTCCAATGCTTTTACTACCACCCCCATGAGAAAGTTTTTCCTAATACCTATTCTAAACTTCCCTTGCTACAACTTGGGACCATCGCTCCTTGTTCTGTCATCTGCCACCACTGAGAACAGTCTAGCTCCACCCACTTGGAAACCCTTTCAGATAGTTGAAAGTGATTATTAAATCCTGACTCAGTCTTCTGTTCTCCTGATTAAATAAGGCCAATTCCCTCAGTCTTTCCTAGTAAATCATGTGCCCCAGCCCTCCAACCATTTTCACTGCCTACTACTAGACTCCCTCTAATTTATCCACATCCCTTCTGTAGTGGGGGGCCCAAAACTAGGTGCAGTACTCCAGGCATGGCCTCACCAATGCTGAATAGAGCAGAAGAATCACTTCCCTTGATCTGCTGGCACCACCCCTGCTGATGCAGCTCAGTATGCTGTTAGCTTTTTTTGCAACAAGGGTGCGCTGTTGACACATATCCAGCTTATTGTCCACTATAACCCCCAGGTCCTTTTCTGCAGAGCTGCTGCTTAGCCAGTCAGTCCCCAGCCTGTATTGTGCATGGGATTGTTCTGTCCTAAAGACAGGATGTTGTATTTGTCCTTACTGAACTTCATGAGACTTGTTTTGGTCCAATCCTCTCATTTGTCAATGTCTCTGAATCCCAGCCCTACCCTTCAGTGCATCTACTACTTCTCCTAGCTTAGTGTCATCTGCAAACTTCCTGAGGGTGCGCTCCATCCCATCTTCTAGATCTGTGTTGAAAATACTGAACAAAACTGGCCCCAGGACTGAACCTTGAGGCACTCTACTTGATACCAATTGCCAACTAGACATCAAGTCATTAATTACTACCCTCCGGGCCCGATGATCCATTCAGTTTTCCATCTACCTTATGGTCTATTCATCCAGCCTGTGCTTCCTTAGCTTGCTTGTGACAATGTTGTGGAAGACCATATCAAAAGCCTTGCTAAAGTCAAAGTGAATCACATCCACCGGTCTCCCCATATCCACAGAGTCAGTCATTTTGTCAAAGAAGGTAATCATATTGGTCAGGCATGACTTGCCCTTGGTGAATCAACACCAACTGTTCCTAATCACCACTTTCTCCTGCAAGTGCTCAGAAATCGATACCTTGAAGACCTGCTCCATGACTTTTTTAGGGACTGAGGTGAGGCTGGCCAGTCTGTAGAGTTCCCTAGATCCTCCTTCCTCATAGATTTCATAGAGGTAAGGGCTGGAAGAGACCTTGAAGATCATCAAGTCCAGCCCCCTGCCAAGAAGCAGGAAGTCAGCTAGGGTCAAAGGATCCCAGCAGGATAAGCATCCAAGTGCTTCTTGAATGAGTCCAGAGTTGGTGCCTGCACCACTACTGGAGGGAGTCTACTTCAAGCCTTGGGGACTCAGACAGTAAAGAAATTCTTCCTTATGTCCAGCCTAAAAAGGTCTTGGAGGAGTTTTTGACCATTAGTTCTTGTTATCCCTTGGGGAGCTCTGGTGAACAGGCATTTCCCCCCCCAATTCTGACACACACCCCTTATGTACTTATAGGCAGCCACCAGGGCCCCCTTGAGCCTGCGCTTTTCCAGGCTGAAAAAGTCCCATAGCTCTCAGCCTCTCTTCATAAGGCCTATTCTCTTGCCCGCTGATCATGCACATGGCTCTCTTCTGGACTCTCTCAAGCTTCTTGATATCATTCTTGAATTACGGAGCCCAGAATTTGATGCAGTACTCCAGGTGCGCCCTCACCAAGGCCGAGTACAGCTGGAGGATGACATCCTGAGATTTACTTGAGAAGCATCTATAGATGGAAGCCAGAGTTTTGTTTGCTTTACCAGCTGCAACATCACATTGGTGACTCATGTTCATTTTGTGGTCGGTCATGACCCCCAAGTCTCTTTCAGCCATGGTGCTAGTGAGCATTAACACCGACGTGTCTATAAGCATACTGCGGGGTTCCCCCCGCAACCACCACCAAGGTGGAGTACCTTGCATTTACTGGTATTGAACATCATCAGGTTTGTATCCACCCACCTACTATGCTTATCCAAGCTGGCCTAGATCACTAGCCTGTCCTCAGGTGTGCACGCTATGCCTCAAAGTTTAGTGTCATTGGCGAACTTGGCCAGCGTGCTATTGACACCAAAGTCCACATCACTGATAAAGATGTTAAAGAGAACTGCTCCAAGGACACAGCACTCCAGCCCATCGTTCTTCCCTTTCTTAAGATGGATACTATATTTGTCCTTTTCCAATCCTCTAGGACTTCCCCTGATTGCCATGAGTTTTCAAAGATAATGGCCAGCAGCTCTGCAATATCAGCCAACTCCTTCAATACCTGGCCCCATAGACTTGTACACATCCAGTTTTTCTAAACAGTCCTTAGCCTGCTCTTTCACCACTGAGCACAGCTCCCCTTCTCCCCAAACTGTGCTCCCTGGTACAGTAGTCTGGGTGCTGCCCTTGCCTGTGAAGACTGAGTTGAAAAAGGCATTGAGTACTTCAGTCTTTTCCTCATCCTCTGCCACTAGGTTGCCTCCCCCATTCAGTAAGTGACCTACACTTTCCCTGATCTTCCTTGTTGCTGACATACTCGTAGAAACCCTTCTTGTTACCCTTCATGTCCCTTGCTAGCTGCAACTCCAGCTGCACTTTGGCCTTCCTGATTTCATCCCTGCATGCCCAAGCAATACTCTTATACTCCTCCCTAGTTATTTGCCCAAGTTTCTACTTCTAAGCTTCCTTTTCGTGTTTTAGCTCACTGAGAAGTAACTGCTAAGCCAAGCTGGGCTTCTGTCATACTTGTTAGTCTTCATGCACATCAGAATGATTCTTCCTGTGCCCTCGGTAAGGTTCCTTTAAAGTACCACCAGCTATCCTGTACTGCTTTTCCCTACAGACTGGCTTCCCTGTGGAATCTGCCCATCAGTTCTTTGAGTGACTGAGTCAAAGTCTGCTTTTCTGAAGAACAGGGTTCTTATTCTGCTGCCCTTCTTCCTTTCCTCAGGATCCTGAACTCAATCATCTCATGGTCACTACTGCCCAGGTTGCCATCCACTTCTACATTCCTCACCAATTCTCCCGTTTGCCAGCAGCAGGTCAAGAGCACATTCCCTTGTTGGCCTCTCCAAAACTTGCACCAGGAAGTTCTCCCCAGCACTCACCAAAAACTTCCTGGATTGCCCATGCATTGCTGTATTGCCCTCCCAGCAGATATCAGGGGGATTGAAATCCCCCAACCAGGGCCTCTGGGAAATTTCCGCTAGGTGTATGAAGAAAGCATCATCCATCTCATCCTCCTGGTCTGGTGGCCTATAGCATGACATCACCTTTCTTGCTCTCCCTGCTGACTCTAACCCAAAGACCTTCAACAGGCCTGTCTCCAGTTTCATACTGGAGCTCTGAGCAATCATACAGCTCTTTTACATACAGTGCAACTCCTCCTCCTCTTCTCCCCTGCCTGTCCTTCCTGAACATTTTGTACTCATTCATGACATTACTCCAGTCATATGAGCTATCCCACCCTCTGTTCTTCCAATCACATCATAGTTCTGTGACGGCGAGGACTTACAATTCTTCCCATTTGTTTCCCAGGCTCTATGCGTTCATGTATCAACGTCTGAGGTAAATAGCCAAATGTTTTCTCAGGAAGCATGAAAAGGTCTCCCCTGTTGCCCCCTTTTGCTTATGCTTCCTCCAGGTCACCCACTTTCCCACTTACCTCATGGCTTTGGTCTTCATCCCTTTGCACATCATGTCTCTCAGAAGCATTTCTCCTCATCTGGGATTCAGGTACCTCAGCAAAAGTTTTAGACCCCACACCTTTTTAGTAAAATGTTTTACTTTTTTTTTTTTTAATTTGTTTCCATCAGGCAACTTCATACTCCAACATTATTTTCATCTGATCTCCTGCATCTTCCTTTCACCTTACTACTGGCACACATTTTCTAGGTTAGGAATGCTGAAATATTAAGGAAATCAAATGACTTAAAAATACCCACCCTAAGCATCCAACTCATTCATTCCCTCATCATACAATTTAGGAGGATAAGATTAATATTTAAATGACAGATACAAGGAGTTTAAGGAAAATACATTAGGCAGCTAACATGTGACCAACAGCAGTATAAAATTATTTCAATGCAATTAACACAAATGAGAATCCTCAACACTGAAGATGGTGTCATGGGGATGAAAAGAAAAGAAATGATGGAGAAACAGAATAGCCAGTGATATCCGCCTTAAAATACTATCTTAAAGAATTATCTTCATGCCCTCTAAGCTAATCCATCTGTATGCTCAGTATTAGAAGATGATACTCATATGAAAAGATCCATCAAAAAAACCCTAACTTATCAAAGACAAGGAAAAAGAAAGCAGCACAGCTAATGGAGAGCAACTCTGAGCCAAAAGCAAAGCAAGCATCCTCTGGAATAGTTGCCACTATCTCCAATCTTCATCATGCTAAAGAAAGAGACCAAATTCCCAATTAAAAAAATGAGGGAACTTTAAAAAAGCCTTTGGAAATGTGCTGGAAAACATGCTCACAATTTTGGATATAGCAGGGAATAAGGGGAGGAATAAAAAGAGGTATATGGCAAGATTACAGAATAAAGACAAACAGGAAGCTAAAACTGGAGTCTTTGTTAGAATCTAAAATTAAAAAAAGATATGGATGCTTGCAATGTTCCTCAGAGCTCCTCTTTCTTCAAAGTAAGAGAAGCTCTGAGAATGTGGATATTTTTAAAATGCAAAAAGAGCTGGATGGAGAACTGCATTTCCATCTTGTAGATAACTGACTTCAGTTTGAAATCTGTGTTCACTGAGTTGAACAAATCCCCCAAATTTTGAAATGCTCTATAAAATAGAATCAACATTTATTTTAAATCAAAAAGCTCCATTTTAACCTTTTATATTTTAAAAGGTACACAAATATAAAGTTAAATACGTAACATGTACTTTAAAGAATAAAAAGGAAATGTTCCATTATTTACAGATTGAAACAGAACACTTCATTTTTTATCCAAAACAAATTAATCAGAAACAACATGATTTCACAAAGTGTTTGTGTTTTAATGAAACAATACTTTCAAATAGAGAACTAGTCTAACAACAGTCTTTCTCGCCAGTTATTTGCAATAACTCAAAATATATACTGCATTCCCACTGAACCACACATGGTAGCGAGTAGGTAGTATGTACAAGGGTTCAAAATAAATAGGGACTTGCACTGCATGACCTTTTGGGGTAAACAGGTGAGTACTTGAGAAAAAATATAAAATGTTATTCACCTGTTTGCTTTATGGGTCTCCATATATCTGTAAATGGCCACATTCAATTAACTCCAAAGTAAATACATCTTTCTTTCATAGTAAGAAAATTTTAATAAAGTCAGAGTGCTATCTCCTAAAATGTGCTGTGGCACTGCTCCAGGATAGCTGTTTATTTCCTCCTGAACATGAACAGTTGAACAGGGATTCAGTGGATCAAACAAACTACTTATCACATAAAATGAATGAAAACTGAGGTATGGTTATACTAAATAAACCAGTCTCCTCTCTCCACAATTACACAGAAAACTAAACTAGAGGCTTGAAAGATATTGGTGAAAACATTTTCAGGTCAGAACGTAATACAGTTTAATTCTTAACATTTGGGCTGCGATGCTTCAGGGTTTTTCCCAAGAAGAGATTCCAATTGAGTCTTGAAATCTGAATGAAATAAAACCTGAAAAGCAATTGCTCATTCCCCTAAGGCAGCTAAACCCTTTCAAAATATAATTTGAACTCCTTCTGACCAACCGGGTATTACAATAAATAAATATGGCTCATCTAACACTTACCAGTGGATACTAAAAACATTTGTTGAACCTGGAGGATTTTTTTTTTAAGTTTTAAGACCAATATCCACTCATCCATATCCTCTTCTGCCTTCTGCCCCAATTTGTGTAATGGATTGAAAAGACAGAGTTCTACTGTGCTGTTTTGAACAGTTGTAGGAATGAACAGCCTTTTTTCCCCATAATCTGACTGAACAAAGGAACAAAGTAAGGGTTGCCCTTCATCTGACCAGCTTTTTCCACTGGTGATTGAACTGTATACATAATGGAATGACAGAGATACAATGACTGAACATGGGATATGTACAAAGAAACAAAGTGTCACTATGAAGGCAATGTCTTGTTTACTATTTTAAAATATTTTTCTATACATAAAAAATATAACAAGACTGTTTCTAAATTAATAATATAGATGAAAAAAAGAGTTATATTTCCGGTTGCAAAGTTAATGAGATGAAAATGAAAGCCCTCTAAGAAGATAATTGAATGTTGGGCATTTATAAAGGAGGAAGGTTTCAGGTATCAGGATGTAAGAATTAAACTGAAAATAAAGGACATGCAGAGAGTTAATGATAGTTTGACAGACCTGATTAAAGAACACTTGGATAAATGGCAATCGTTGACTATTATTGCAAGATTATGATGAAATTATTTAAATGACTATTCTACCTAAACTTCTATTTCAACAGCTACTAATTGTCATCATTATGAACTGCTAAATATACCCCTCAAATTAAAATTTACTTCTTCAGAGACCCTGTTCTAGGAGCTGCTTGTACTACAAATTGTTTGTTATATTTTGTTATGGTACAAGAGAAAACTTTAGCACTAGAAGATTTGAGATAATGCGCTGTGATTTAGCCTTTCTGTGAAGAATTTTGTGAACTAATACACAGTAGAGTGCCTTATCCTTGTATGCCTATGGATACAGAAAATTCTCCAGATAAATATACTGTATAAGTTTGCACAAAACTTAATTTCATATCATTGATGGGCTTCCAAAAACTCTTAGGATTAAGGGAAATAGATGAAAGGAGGCCTCATTTGGTAGAGGCAAACTTTTTGCAGATTGATCCCTCAAATTCTTTTAAAAAGGCATATATTTACAGTTCTCTACAGATGACATATTAGGTTTCATATTTATAGAAAAGCACATGTTTGTCCTTATTTCAGTCAACTTTAAGGAAAAAATGGTGAAATATCTCTTATTTATACCTCCAGAAATCTGTCTATGCTCCTGTTTTGTGGCTTAGATAAAAGATTCAGTCTTTTTGTGCACAAAGGCATAACTCTCTCAACAAATACTTCTGTCAATCTGATCCTATTTTTAATACGTTTAATACTGGGATAAGAAAGCAGGACAGTATTTTATAATTAAAAAGAAATGTCAGTCAAATATACTTGTAGTTGAAGACAAGATTTTGTGTGTGTAAAAACCCTATCGTTCTTTCCATTAAAAAGATAAAAAAAATATATCTATAACGGACTTTGGAGAAGCTGATGGAGAGTGTGAAACAAGTACCAAAGCCTTAGTAGTTCCCCATTTGAAAACTGCAGCATGAGTTCCCAAAATTGATTGAGAATTCAGAAGTGTATAGTATACAAGATAGGCTTTTGCTTTTAATTCATTATTCATAAAAGTTTGTTTGAAAGTCTTTATAAATTTCATTATATACAATACAAACATAGGCATACAATGTTAAAATAAAATAAAACCAGTCCGAGCAGCTAGACTCAGCCCAGCACACGCCAAGGAAGAAATATTTTTTTAATTATTCCAGAATTTTTTAAAAATCTGGTCTCTTATGATATAGGATGCTATGATGTACTACTACTAAACTGAAATAATCTATGAAAACAGACTATTTCTCTTACAATCATAACAATGGCACTGCTCCCCTCTTCCAAGAAGCTACAAGAAGTGGAAAATAAAAAATAAATAAAGCTGTAAACTAATTAAAAAATTCACTACTATTAATGCAGCTACACTACTTTTGGACACTACATTTTAAAAACATTTGCTATCTCCATCTGTCTTTTCTAAAGACATGTTCTGTCAGTGAGTCATCTTTTGGACACCATTTCACGTGGTGCCATTTAAAAAGAAACAAAACGAGATGTAGGAGGCAGCTTTGGGAAGCAACTTCTGCCACAATACAAGACAGATATTACAACAAATTAATGCCATAAGCATTAGCTTTTTCTGATATGTAAACTACAATGACATCTAGAAGAACTAGAAAGGAAAAATTAAATTGTTCTGCAAACGGTCTTATGGCCTCCATGCGTTGCTTTCCAGCATATGTAATATATTATGAGAAAAATCAATTGAAGTATACATCTCATCAGTGGATTATTTCTGTAATATTAAACAGAATATAAAATACTGTGAGACTATGAGACCATGAGACCTATGGAATTTTTCTTAAATGCTCTGGTCTGTGCATTTCAACAAGTGCTAAACCATCAAGCGAGTACCAGAGCAAGCCATCTATTTTATTTTTTATTACTGTGGTATTTTAGCAAACAACATTGCCACCTCAAGAAACATTAGAAATCATTGAGTAAGTGGCAGTCATCCTTCTGAACAGAGCTATTTAGGAAATTTCAAACCAAATGGTTTTGTATTGGAAAAGACAGTCAAATTTAAATTTCACAGAAGTTTCTCAGCTTCATGCAAACTTTTCCCAGGTCAAGATGGAATTTCTTTCACAAAGAAGAGAATGGAATTGATCACAGAATAACCAACAGGCAAGCATTTAAGATGCTCACCTACAAGATAACAAATCCAGATTCAAGTCACTGGTGTGCCTGATTCACAGGCAAAAATCTCAGCCTTCCGTACTTTAGGTTAGTGTCCTAACTACCAAACAATTAACTATTTAATTTACCTAAATAAAATACTACTCTGAATTTACTCCCCCACATTAGTTTCTATACACAGAAGTTTTATAGTTTTATTATAATTTTGCATGGATGGAAAATCCATGGATTTCCACAGATGAATCTTACCTACACCTCCCCTACACTACCGCAGGTGGTAGGGGGAGAGGTGATGAGGGGAGCAGTAATGCCACAGGCAGTGGGGACAGACACTGAGGGAACTGGTAGGGGGCATGTAGCAGGGCAGGTAGTGGGGGCAGTAAGAGGGTAGGCAGTGGAGGAGCAGTGGGAGGCAGGTGGTAGGGATGAGCAGTGTGGAGTTGTTGGGATAGGCAGCAAGAGGCAGGCAGCTTAACCCCTGCCACCTGCGTCCCCTCCCCACCACTTACCTCCTTTTGTGCCTGCCCCGTGCAGCCTCAGACCCCCAA
>NW_017728943.1:114547034-114591539 GCF_001723895.1 Crocodylus porosus
CCCACCTCCCTGACCTCTCTCCCCCCCTCAAAGTCTCTACCCGCCCTGCCTGTCCCTTCCCCCAACCTTTTACCTTTACTCCTCGATGGAAGGCTCCTTCCCTGCTGCAGCCTGGGACAATGAGCAAGGCTCCAGCCTGCCCCACAGTAGCAGCACAGAGCCAGCACTGCTGCTACAGGTCTGGACTGGAGCACAACCGCCACGTTCCAGGCTGCAGTGAGGACAGAGCTTGCTGGCACAAAGCAACAGTAAGGAGGAGTGCAGCAGCAGAGGAGAGAAGGGGAGAAGCAGCACAGGGGAAAACTGGGGGCAGTGAGAATGTGAGGCTATGGAGGAGGAGTGGTGGCAGGTACAGAGGCAACAGGGGTGAGACAACAGCAGTGGTTCCCACTCTGTCCCCAGCCCTGGCTTGGAACTTCAGCTGGAGCCACAGCTACAGCCTGAGCAGCTACTTTCTACCCCATTACCTTGCATCAGATTATAATGCAAGGGAATATTCCGCCCCCCATGATAAATGGAGAAAAATACCCCTCATTTTTATCAGTAAATACAGTATTTTAGGAGTGATCTTGCTGAATCTGTCCTGCTAGAACTACTCTGCTCTGTATTAATTAATATTTTTGTTGGGCTAGACCAGACAGGCATCCCTGAGCTGCTCTGCGGGCTGGACTGAAACCTTTGGAGTGGCCATAGTGCTAGTCCAGCCTACACACTACATACAACATGCAGCAGCATCTGGGGCTGTCATGAGGTGCATGCTGCCCACAGTGCACAGGCTAGACCCAGCAATGCAGACAGCACAGGGGGTTGGTCCAAGGAACCACATGTAGCCCTTGCACGAGCTCCCCCTGGGCTGCAGGCAGCACTGGGTTCAGCCTCAAGCCAGCACCAAGGGGCTGGACTGGTTGAGGACAATGCATGTAGCATAGGACCTGCGAAGGGCGCTGCACTGCATGCTGCCTCTGGGTCCAGCAGCGTGTTGCATGGAGTGTGTACCCTGTACCAGCCCACTGTGCCACATGCAGTGGGGCTGGGACATGAGATCGGTCCAGTGACCAGTGGGTCAGATCATATTGCTCCATAGGCTCAATCCAGCCCATGGGCAGTATATTTGACACACCTAGGTGAGAAAATGACTGCAGACTATACCAGAACATTTCTGTAGAAATCCCACATTCCATGAAAAGATATGCTAAAAGACACTGGCAGAGGAAGGATAGAAATTATTTGAAAGTCAGAAAGATGTTACATAAATTATTCTTACAAAGTTTGTCACTAGGATGCTTTCAGTACACCGCTTGTAAAAGCAAAGGAACCATGAGAAAGGTAGATATCTCATTTGCCCAATCTACTTTATGTATTTTCAAATGGTTAATTTTTCTTTTTTAATATTTATTGCCTAAAGCGCTACATTTCAGAAGATGCACAGGAAATATATGGATACCTTGTAAGAGAAACTAGGTTGTCATAAGCAAAATAAAAGTGCACCTTGGATATTTAACTATACTGTCATTATTGAAGATCAAGTTAAAAAATGAATGGATGAATTGAGGGTATATTCAGTGCTCAAAGCACTCTTCTGAAAGACAAGATAACAATTTGTTAGAGAGTATGCTCTCTGTCTCCCTCAGAGGGTTGCAAGATTATTAATCTTCAGAACACAAAGAAATGGAAAACTACAATTCCCAGTGTACCCTGCAGCCCATTCAATTACTACAAGTACATGAGTCCTTGCTAGGAGGTGGAAGATTAGTTTTAAGAAAACATAAAACTAGCCCTTATATGTGGTTCCCAGCTTACAGTGCCTAGATGTATTATTTTTCCACTCTCTACCCCTCTTGCAGAAAGAGGAACAGAAAATTAATGACCCACTAGGGGTCAAATACTATTTTTGTGTTCCTTTCCAAGAACAAATCTCAAGGTGATATAAAAACCTTTGGAAAAGATTCTGAGCACTACTTCATCTACATGGTGTTAAAACAGTTACTTCTCACTAAGAAAGGACATCCGTTACTAGATCCCTGCTGTTTGTACTGAAAAACAGGAGAAATTAAAAATACATTAAAATGATGAAAACAGCTTTGTTTGCAGATCCAAAATAAAGCTTTTGAACTGAGGTGCAAAGGGACATTTCCAGCAATTCCCATTTCTAAACTCATAAAGGCTCCTATAACCTCTAAGCATTTCAGTTGTGTAGTTGGGTACTAAAGGCACAAGCAAAGCTTCTCATAGGAGCATTAAATTTGGTGCAACATGAGATGCTTCTTTTCATATCTCCATCTACTAATCCAGGGCTGTCCAACTTCTGAGTGGCTGAGGACTGCATAGATCACACCCCACTTAGGCTGCATGTCACACAGGCACACACTGTTGTACTGTGTAGGCTCCCCACACCTCAAAATGGGTACCCCCACACTGCCTCATGCCAGTGTCCCTGCATCCCATGTTGCACTCCCCACTCCACAGCTACTCCATACCAGCACCCTTGTGGGGATCCCTGGGTCCTCCCAAGCCTTCTAGCTGTGAGGTCCTTTAGGCCTGCAGACCACACCACCCTGCCTTGCATCCGGAGACGGCAACAGGCAGTGGAAGCTGGAGGAGGGAGGGAGATTCCAGTGACTCTGGTGCTGGTAACAACAGGAGAGCAATAGGAGGAAATGGCACCTGAACCAGAAGCAGGGACGCACGTGCCTTCGGATCCATATGCAGCCTGTGGGCTGCAAGTTGGACAGTCTTATACGAATCTCTTACAGTTTCTTGCTTGACAAAAAAAAGACTGTGCTGCACTCTCAAGAAGGAAAACAATTATCAGCTCCCCACACAGCTTTGCTGACACACTTAAGTCTTATCTGTAACTGACTTAGCTGTGCTAGAAGTTCTGATCTCCCCCATGTACTCCTTTTTCCAGGAGAAATTCAGAGAAATGGGATCATTTTTCTGAAAAAAGCCTCCAATTAGACAGAAAATGAAGAAAGACAGTTCCAGAAGCTTCTGATTTAATTAAAGAGAAACCAGAGCCAAGGAATGGCAGTTACTGGCTGGCACTCAGCGGGGGCAGTGGCAGTATACCTTTGGTAGATGGACCAAGGATATGGCATTTTGAGCTATCAAAATCTTAACTTGCCATGTGCCAGACGTGTGCCAGGAATCAAATTAAGATCTGTTACATGTATATTTATTTGGAGAAGAACTTTTCCATGAAGGAGAGAGGAACAGAGCTAGAATCTGGTGCCAACAAATCTAATGTGTTGCTTCCATTTTGTCTGCCTGTCTGCTTGCAGAACAGAGTTAAATCTATACTACCTGACCTAGGACATATGATAATAGAGAGTTAATTAGTAGGAAGAAAGGTGGGAAGGGGACAAATTTATAGCCAAGCACCACAAGAAGGTTATCAATTTATCTTAGTAGCTTTTTACTGGAATAAATCCCACTTTCTAAGGGCCTCCTTGTTCCTGTCTATAAGAAACAATTGGGCAGTTTAAGCTAACTGCTTTCCATGTTTCATTTCCAAAAAACATTTTTTGTCAGTTTATTCCAATCCAAACCAAAACAGACCAATGTGAATAAAGATGATCTGTCCAAAAATTTTAAGAATTTTATTTTTCAATGTAGTTTCTAGCTTTCCTACTCCCTGAACAAAAACTGCTGCCCAAAATACAAAAAAAAAAGAGCAAACCCAAGAAATATCGCTGCAATGAACCCCAAGGTTTATGCAAAATAATTTTTTCTTGAGTTGCAAACTTCATTTCATTCAAGCGCTACGCCTGCCCAACTCTGAGACAAAAATATACAGACAATCGAACCACACTGTAGATGTGCATTGTTTCGTTGTTCTTTTTTATCCCATTGGACTTCCTACTCCAACCTAAAACACTTGCATTATGAGGGAGCAGAGCCGAGACACTCTGGATTCCACGGCTCATCACTCGCACCAACCTGCATAAACAGCAGTAACAAATCATCTCAGAAGTATTGAAGATCAGCTGTGTAAAAGACAAAAACCAATGCCTCAACAGAGCTCTGAACTGCATGAAATTATGTAACTAAATATGAAAGGTGTGAAAGTTGGAATGAAAATATTTGATGTGACAACTCTTCACCTCAACAGTGTTATACCCTACCCAAACTGCAATGAAGCAGATGGTCGTTTTCAAGCAAATTTTAGAGCTTCAAAGGACACTTGCAAACAAGTATATAAATAAACAACAGAACTTGTGAAGTAAATAGGCATTTACAACTTTTATTCTCCAGAAGTTTAGCTCTGCTAAATTTTGGAACAATTCAAAAAAGGGGATGTGATGTACAAGATGCTTCAACAGGAACTATTTTAAAGGTCAGTGATAATAAATAACTCCAAAGAGCTGTAAACTGTAGCTAAGCTGTAAAGTTCCTGTTCCTTCAAAAGAAGTGGCTTTCCGGCATTGCCCTACTGATTTTCTCTCTCTCTCTGCCTTTTCTTCTAATGAGGCTAAGTACTGGTTTTGAAACGTCAAGGGATTAAAAAGATCTACTACCATTACCAAGACATTTAATGAGATGTCAAGTTTACCTTGAAACTCCAAATGGAGCTTTCTCCACAACTCCAAATGGTTATAGAGATGGAATTTAAATATTTAAAAAAAGCAAAAATGAATCCCTTGCTTTTTCAAAATTGTGCTTGCTTCTTAGATGACTCTAGGCAGTTTTCCACTCGTCCAAGCAGATAAATCAATATCTGGGCCTACACAGTAGGTGATTTGTAGAATCTGTTTATTTCTGATTGTCATGAACAACTACATATTTTCTGTCAAAGTGTTTTTCCTGCTTGGTCATCTTTTCACTATCACTGCCCAATTTGAAATGGACTGCCTGACAACTATCATTAAAAACCAAACAAAAAGCCAGAAACCAAGCTTAAGATACTGGATTGTGTCATAAAGGGGAAAAACCATCAAAATGATCTACCCACTGCAAAAATAAATATGAAATTTGAATCTGCCTTGTATACAGAGTGCTTCTTGTGGCGTTTTCATATTCCAAGAGAAAATGCTAGATCCAGTTCCAATAATTTAAAAAAGCCAATCCCCAACATACATAAAGAAATTCGCACATAAATGATGCAATAATACATTTTAAAGAATCTGGAAAATATGTAGCTATATCCCTCTTGCTAATTCCTCACATCCAAACTATGTCTAAATTCTGAGTCATCATCACCATAACATTATTAAGATCCAGATTTTCCTCTGTCCACACAGCTAAATCTCTCATTCAGGCCCTTTGTCACTTCGTATCTTTCTCCTGTCTGACCTTCACTTATCAATTCTGCCCTACCTCATATACTCTCAAAATTCTGCTGCAAAGAGTATTCTCATGACTGTTTGCATCGATTCCACTTCAGCAGGAATAACCAACTGCACAAACACAAAATGGGAAGCAAACATGAAACAACAATGTTATATTGGTACAGAAGAAAGCCAACACCACATTAGGATGTATAAAACAGAAGTATCACCTGCAAAACATGTGAAGTTACCATTCTGTTTCTACTCAGAGCTGGTAAAGACTCACTTAGAGTACTTAGTCCAGTTATTTTTAAACATCACAATTCAAGAAAATGTGAACAAACTGAAAACAGTCTACAAGGCAGCAATAACAATCATAAGTCTAAATAAACTACATGTGGTAAAATACTGTAAGAACTGGGTTTGTTCTATCACGAGAAAAGAAGACTGAGGGAAGACATGATAACTAGAAGTGTATCGATACATCGGCCCGATGTCGAATCCGTACCGATATAAAGAAAACTGGCTGTATCAGACATCGGCCTGACGGGGCTGAGAATCTGGCTGGTAAGTGCCCATGCCACACAGAGGTGTAGCCCCACACTCAGGCAGTGAGGAACGGTGCCTGCAGTTGGTAAGGCTGTTGTGGTGGAAGGGGAGGAGGGAGGGAAGGGGTGTAGGGGGCCACAGATAAATGCCCCCTGTGGTGAGGGAGTAGCAGGGGCAGGCACTTCCTGGCACCTGGGTAGAGGCAGGGCGATGAGCTGGGGCTGCGCTGGGCAGTGGCACTGGGAGCAGAGTGGTGGAGAAATCTGGGGTGGATGTAGCATCCTCCCAGCACCACCAATGCCTGGTCTGAGCTCAGCCCCTGGCAAGAAGAGGCACAGCCCCAGCGCCTGTGCTACCCAGACCCGGGGGGCACATGCCCCCCCAGGATGCAAGGAGCGGTGGGAACCACCTCCCCACACCCAACAAGCTGCAGCTCCAGTCTGTCACCCCTGCCCCACCTGGGCAGTGCCTGCACCTGTCCCTTCCCTCACCCCAGGGGGTATTGATCTGCCCCCCTCCCCCCCACACACCCCCCCCGTTTTCTTCCACCACACTGGACTTCCCAGCTGGAGGCAGCTATATTGGAAATCAGATCAGTATCAGCTGATATGCCTCTTTAAATATCTGCTATTGGTATCAGCCCCCAAAAATGTCTATCGGTGCACCCCTAAATGTTAACTGCCTTCAAAATGTAAAACGTTGCTACAAAAATAGGATTATAAAATATCTCTACTGGCCATTTCCATTTGAGATGGACAAGAAGCAGTGGACTTAAAACTCCTACAACTGTAAAGGTAAGTTAAGTACTGAAACAGACCACCTAGTCAAGTTGTAGACTTTTCATCACTGAAATTTTTGAAAAGCAGATTAGACAAATATCTGTCAAGATTGATTTAGGCATAATTCATCCTATGTCGGTCAGGGATACAGACTAAATAATCTCACAGGGTCATTTCCACTCCCATTTTCAATGACTGACCCCATGGCTGTCACTGCATCCCCTCCATTGACTTCCTGTTCACGACACTGAAAACAAAACTACTTGTAACATATAAACCCCTTCAGGAATCATTTCCATCCTACTATTTGTTTTATCCCCAACTTTGCTCTTGAAAGGATGCCATCTCAATTGCCCATTTTTGATGGTCCATTATTAAAACTTTCCAGCAAGCACCTTCATGTTTCCTCTCATTCTGTTTCTTATATATCCCCAAAAATATCTACAACTGTACCTCATTATTCTCTGTCATAGCTCTTCTCCTTTGTGTTACCTACAAACAGGGAGAATAAGACTAGCTTTGGGACTCTGGAGTCAGACACCTGGATGATATGGCTGGCCCAGTGAAACTGACATCAGGTGATCACCACCTCGATACTTGTGGTGTTTGCTCACAAGAGGAAGCTAATATTGTTGCATCTACCATGGGATTTGAAGGAGCTTCTACAGGAAGCACTGATGGTACTTCTCCAACGACTTGACATAGGTCATATTACATCTCTCATACGTAGCTCACATTTCAGCTCTGTACAATAAGGTGGGGATCACAACTGCTTGATAAACCATGAAATTGGTTTTGTATCTGATGTTGCAATCTTTGAACACCCATTTCCTCAGGCATCTCAAAGCTGCACTTGCACATTTGGGACAATGCTGTATTTCTTTGTCAATGTCAGCCTTCTGTGACAGGTGGCTTCTGAGTTATACTCAATGTTCTCCAGAGCTTTGCTATGAATCAAAATGACCAGAGCTGGGGACACTGGGGACCCTAGTCTTCTGAATGTTAACAGTTAGGCCCATTTTCGTGTATGCCTCAGGAAAGTCACTGATGATTGCCTTAAAGTCTGCTTTCAAGAGAGCACAAACTACAGCATCATCAACATAATAGAGCTCAATGATTGAGGTCAGAGTGGTCTTGGTTTTGATTCGGATTTGGTTGAGATTAAACAGTTTACCATCCATTTGGTAGTTTAGCTCCACTCCAGCTGGAAGCTTGTTGGTGGTCAGATGTAGTAAACTCCCAAAGCAAATCTTAATCTCCCAGTTCAGTCAAGGTGTACGCTCAAGAGGAAGGCAGAGAAAGTGTTTCAAGGCAGTCCTCAAGGTCATCTTGGAAAAATGCAACATCCAAATCAATTCATGAGAGATTATCACCCAGAACTGTCCCAGATGGAGGAAGAATCTGCTGCAAGGGTCTCAGTAGTCTGAAATGTTACAAAGACAATAGGAGATGGAAAAGCGGGAACCACCCACCCCACATAGAAACACATGCCCTAGTTGTAGCAGAGTTTGTCAATCCCATACCAGCCTCATCAGCCATCTTCAGACCCACAGATAAGACAATTGTGGAAGATAATCATCTTCAACTGTGAGGTACTGCTGAAAAAGAAGAGTTACCTACAAACAGCTCAGTGATAGTTCAGAAATTGATTTGCTCTGTCCACTGCTTTCCATGCTGACCACTTAAATCTATTGTTTCACTGCACTCTATCTGTATGTCATACTTATTTGCTATGTATAGTCTTATATTTCCCTTAGACACTTCTTTGGTCAAGGACTACCTTTTTGCTATATGCTTATACTAGGGGATGCTCAACTCCCAGCCTGTGGGCCAGATCTGGCCCCCGATGCCATGCCATCTGGCCTGCAGGCTTCCCACATATGGGAGGAGAGCCCTGTGAACTGTGGCCTGTACATTAGGTTGGGCGCACAGGCCAACACTGGCATGCAATCCCAGCTGGGAAAGAGTGACACAGAGCCCCGGAACCCAATTCCAATCCATGTATCTGGTAAAACCTTGAGCAACACTTGCTTATATGATACCCAAAATAATAGGACCCCAACCACTAAGAACTATTATGGCAGAAATAAATATACCAAAATTATACTGTTTTCCAACGGGAAAAATATGTACACCACTAACTGTGAACTACATAGTGACATAGTAAAAGCGAGCAATCTTAATATTATAAATCATGGATAATGGTAGCAGATATGGACAGTTTCTCATTCTTTGAAAAGAAAAAAAACATTCTGTGGCAAGTTCTCTCTCTCACATGGCTTAAGAAAGTAGGACTGTATGCAAAGTTACACTAGGCTTTGTGATAGGCAACAATCTATTAAATCACTCCATACACTTCACATGTATTTGCATCTGATGTTCAGTTGCATTGTGTGTAGAGTAATAGGCTCAATCTGTCTGGATGGGAGTGAGAACTGGAGGAAAGAGAAGGCATTCACAGAAAGACAACATTTCCTAAATTGAGCAACTTTTGGAAAAAGCAATAGAAATACCATACTTTCTCGCATACATACCACATGCCCCCAGATGAGACATGCACTTTGTTCTGGAAAGAAAGAAGGAAAAAAAAGATTTTTCCAGTCTTTCCTGCCACAGCCTAGGCTCACCTTGCTGCATACTCCCAGGCACATACAAGAGAGCAAGAATCTAGTTCTCAGCATCACTCACCATCTCCCTGCAGCTCCAAAGTACAAGCTTTAACCCTGTCACAGCTGCTGCCCATATGATGGGGTTAATGCTTGAGCACTGGAGCTGCAAAGAAGATGAGTGACAGTGAGAACTGGGCTCTCCTTCATGCACTTGGGAAGGCAGCACAGCTCCCAGCAATCATTAGTGTCCCCATATCTCTATTCCTGTTGGAAATCAGCTTCCTTGCTTAAAGCACTGCAATTTTGGAGGGCTAAGTTCTGGGGAAAAAGTGAATTGTGACATGCTAGTAAATATGATACAAATAAATTAGTCACCTTTAGCACTTCTAAGGTGCCTTTCTTCCATAAATCTCAAAGCACATACAAAGTTAATTAAGAACTTAGTATCTGAGAGATTAGGGAAGTATTAACAACCCCATTTTATTGATGAAGATGAGTCACAGAGGCACTATATGATTTGCCTCTCCAGCTTTTGTCTGACATCCTTATTTTATTTTTATTACTTGTATTACATATAAATGGAGTTAAAATAAACACTTTCTTTTGTTTAAGTTTTGATAAGAGTTGCAGGGATTTTTAAGAAAGCAGAACAATTCTACCTAAAATTGCTATTCATATTTTTAATAAGTGTTGTAAATTATAACTATAAACTAATTCCCCATCCCCACTGGAAAACAGGAAAAGGCTTTAAATGAAAAAGGATAATCCTTATAAAAACAGAGCTATAACAGTTTATTCATTTTCTGAGAAACTGCAGGACAGTGTTTGAAATAACAACTGGAATATACTGTAATGTAGCTTGTGGGCATTAAAAAAATAAAGCCACTCATCAGTTATTAATACAGCCAGAGTAAATTGTTATAATTAAATCATAGTTTAATCTCCTAAATAGGTTTATGAGTTAGTTGTAACATGTTTCCCTGTGGACAGTTTTGGAAAGTAAACCACCAACGAAAAGGTGGTAAAAAAAAAATTTACTTTCAATAGAGGGAAAGATAAAGAATAACACATGTGAGCATGCATGCATTTGTATGTGCATGTGTCCTCTCTCTCTCACCCCCCCACCCATATCCCCCTTCCAACTGGGTTCAAAAGCAAGGTGGGTTAAATTCAACTAGTCTACTAATTTACAGCATACCAAGAACTCAACATAGGTAACTTTCCAACACACATGCAGTGAAATTAACACCTAACACTTGGCATAAGACTCCCATTGACTTCAACAGTATTTTTGTTTCAGAAAGGACTTTAGAAATTAGGAAATAATAAAAATATTATGCTACAACACACTTAGTATTTTTATTTGCCTTTTTTTGCATTGCCAAATAGTACCACCCTGTACATTAAAAAAGGGAAGACTCTGTACTAAATTACAAGTCAGGAATCACCTTAGCAGAAGAGGTCTTATTTTCAGAAATGCTGAGCACATATGGCTTCCACCAACTCCACCTATCAGCTCTGGGCGATCAAGACTTTTGTTTACACTTCTAAAGAACAAGTTTCCACAAATACCAAGTTGCTGATTTGTAATTCTCTTAGAAATTAACTTTTTTTTCAAAAAAGCTGTCATTACCCTAGTGATATTATTATGAATGAAACTGCAGAATACTACTGCTACTCCTGTATGCTTTCTCAATATTCATCAGCTAGTTGTGATACTTTAGAGGATGAAACAGTTTACTCCATTTTCAGAATTTCCATACCTTCTACATAAATCTTAATTACTTCTCTGACATCTAAGGAATGGAAAAACCTTTTCCTTAGTACTCTTCAGATAAAGACAAGATGAAAAGAATTATATTGGTTTACCTTTATAAAACTTCATGAATGGTTTCTGAAAGCACAAGATTTCTTTCTAGGCTTAAAGAATGAACATGTTACTACAATACGAGATTCTTTGTAGAAAGGAAAAACAAGTAGCTCAATTGCAGGGGCTCAACAGCAGATTGATTTGTCATTTGTCATTTGCAGAGCCTTCTGTTTTAGAGAACAAGACTATTCTAGAAATTATTATATTCATCACTAGAAGGAATTTTACAATATCTGAAAAAAATTTCAACTAGACCCCTGGAACCAAAATGTCCTAAAAGGCAACTACCAAACTTTTTAAAGAGCTAACTTCCAGTATTTATATAATCTCTCAAGAAGGAATATACAACAGGGCACTTTTTTTTAGATGATACAAATACAACTAAAAATAATCAATCTTGTTTAGGATCCAGAGATAGACTACACATCACAATCTTTGTTAAGTTGCTTCACCTCATGAAAACCTTGGATTTAAATCCAAGTTTGTCTAGCTTCAACATCCAAACATTGGCTTTTGCCATATTTTCATCTATTAATTTGAAGAGTAATTTATTATTAGATTTTTCCCAGTGTAGGAACTTGCACATTACACATTCTAGTCAAGTCATGCCTTGACTCTCTCTTTATAAAACCCCTAAGACTGAGTTTCTTGAGTTTCTCAAAACAAGACATTGTTTCCAACCCTTTGCAATCAATGTTGTGATTCTTTCCTGAACCTCTAGTTTTTCAACAATTCTCTTGAACAGTAAATGCTAGAACTACATATAACATTTTACTGTGAGACACATCAGTGCCAAATATGCAGATAACACAAACGTCTCTATTTTTACTTTAAGTCTCCCTGTTTTACACAGCCAAGGATCATATTAACCTTTTTTGGACACTGAGTCACATTATAAGCCCATGTTCTGCTGATTATGTCCCAAGCATTTTTCCCATTCTTGTAATTTACTCTGTTCTCCTATTGTAAACTGCCCTGGTCCTCTTTCGGGAAGCATGGCATACAAATCAAATACATAAATAAATACAACCCTCAAGACTCTTTTAGAGCCTCTGCTTTGCAGGATAACGTCTGCCATCCTGTAAGGTCTACATTCTCTCTTATTCATGATATAAAGTATTTAATTTTAATTTGGCCTTGCCGCTATATCCTTTAGTCATTTTCCCAGCGAATATTTCTCATTGGCTAGTAATTATTCAAATACCGTATTTACTCAAGAAAGACGAGAGGTTTTTCCCCCAATCAGCATGGAGGAGAAAGGGCCCTCATCTTATATTTGCATTCCGGGAAATACATACTGAGCAGTGCTAGGCTATGGAATCACCATGGTTTAAGAGAGTGCTGACTCTGCTGGGGGCCAGGCCACTGAAATATATGGTAAATCATAAGCCTTTTGGTTTTGGACTAATATCATGCACAGTTTGTAATATATACAAATGCTGCTTAAAAGTGTGTTTATGGAATACCTGTCCTGAAACTTACTGAAGTTTGCAAAAAAAAGGTAAAGTATATCAATTCCAGATGAGCTAAGCCAGTAGGTGCCTGTGGTAATTTGCATATATGCAAATTAACATATTTATTTCAGAGTTAGTGTTTTTTGCTCCCCTGCACTTCAAATTAGCTTCTGTTTACCTTCTGCAGCTTCTGCCCCTTTCCTCCTGCCTTAGTATTATGGGCATGTGCTCAAGGCAGGAACAGGAGTTTGAGCAGGGCCTTACAATAAGGGAAGGGCAAAGGCTAAGTGGACTATCTGATCCCCTCAGTCACAATTCTATATGCATCTGTATATAAAATATATGCACTGCAGCTTTATATAGTGACCTAGGACCGAAACGCCCCGAATTCAGTGGCAGTTGCAAGGCCAGGAAAGGGTTAATGTGCTCTTGACCATTAAATTTACATCCCTTCTAACAGCCGCTCTGCTGCACGTAGTCATAGGCTGGAGTCCCCATGTCTTCATTTTGACACTTCCCTTGTCCTGAGAGCCCAGGGCTTATGCCACACACAGCAGTTGTCCATGCCATTAGTGGCACACATGACATGGGCTGGCCACACCTGACCTAGTAAATCAAATTAAGATATCCCAATAAACTGAAATTAAAAGCAGTATTCTCTCACTATCTGCAGAAGAAGTCTACCATTATCGAACACTGATTTAATATTTCAACTAACACTTATTTCTGATTAGCCAGATTTCCAACATTTTAGAGTTTTAAAGAAGATTAAACCTTCAAAGAGCAAATCTGTACTGTTTAATATAACTTTTTGTTTAAACATAAATAATTCTAGCAGTTTGTAATAAATTTAAGCCTAATTCCAACCATATTAATTTTAATTTAAAAATATCTATTTTCAAAAAGCAGAAAGTATTTAAATGAAGAGGCTGTTTTCCAAATCATTAATACTTATTAATCAGTTCCAAATATGTGACTTTACATTTAGCCATAATGAAATGTACACTGCTTGGTTGTACCCTGCTTAAATTGAGCCTGCTCTGCTCTGTATCAGGGATCTCCTTCTTCCTGTGATCTGACCTCTTCCCACCACTTCATTTTGTGTCTCCTGTGATCTTTATCAATAATGACTTTATGTTTTCTTCCAAACTATTGGTAAAAATGTTAAATAGCCTAGGGGCAAAAAACAATAGCTGTGTACCCCGTTTGATGATTCCATGCTTATATATTTTCAGACCTTTCAGTTAGCCCCTTTGTATGCATATAACATATAATGAATTGCTATTCAAAACATACCATGTGTTGGATGTGTATTATTTTAGTGTCTAACGCTAAATGAGCTACCAAATAAAATGGTTCATGACAGTCTATACCGTGAATCCTACTGCCCTAATCAATCTTGTTATATAATTAAAAAAATTAAAGTTCATTTAACAAACCTATGTTTAGTGGCATTATTTAGACTACACACTTTATTCTTTATTAAGCAAGTCCCATATCAGCCACTCGATGATTCTGCAGAGGATCCATGTCAGGCTGATAAGTCTATAATTACACAGGTCATCCCATTCACATTTTTAAATATTTGCACAATATTAGCTTTCTTCCAGTCCTCTGGAACTTCCCTGTTCTTCCAAACTTGGTTGAAAATCAGCATTAACAGACATTAAGGGCTCCCCAGATCCCCAGTCAGCTCTGTAAAAACTCTAAGAGATATTGTATCTCGACATGCTTATTTTAAAATGTCTAGTTTTAGTAGCTAATGCTTAATTTCCTCCTGGCTTAGTACTTTAATGAAAAGCTATTTTGTACGCATGGTAAAATATACATACATCAGCTTCCCTCTCCCCTGAAAAGACAGAAATATTTACTAAGCACTTCTGCTTTTTTTTTTTTTTTTTTTTTTACGTATTTGACAATGTTACATTTCCATCTAGTAATGAACCTATATTATTGAAAGGAATCTTTCTGTTGCTACCATATTCTAACTCTTTATTGCCCTTATCTCTACTGACCTCTGATGTATTCTTCTGCTTCCCTTATCAGTTTTCTACATTTCTGAATTTCCACTTTATTTTCAATACTATCAAATTCCCCTTCTTTCCATGTTTTAGTTCCTTTTCTTTTTTGTTTTTTTAAATTGCCACTCTCTATCCCTATCTGAGTCAGGTGCTCTGTTTTAACACACTGCTTTCTTGACTGTAACCTTTTGGACATCTGTTAGAATATTCTCAAAAACAGCTTCCAATCAACATCCAGATTTTTCTGTTCAAATACTTTCCCCCAGTGGATTTGGCTCAAAAATGTTTTCAGAATTATGACTATGCCTTTTTAAGGCACCAATGGAAAAATCCAGGTTGATCTCTTGTGTGCCTCCACTTAAGCATCACAACACCTTAGTCACTTGAATCACCCTGGAGGGCGATTAAAAAAAATTGGCTTAGGTGCCTAAGCTCCCTATACAGTCAAAGGACCTACAGTCTGGCACCTTTAAGGGGTAAATCAACGAGCCAGATGCTGAGAAGGGAACCACCTGGAGCCAGTGTTTCCAACAGAAAACACTAGAAGCAGTGATGCATTTAAACCCCCACCTCACTCCTGAGCTTTGGTGCCAGCCTTAATGTTACATGTTAGGCACCCCTGTCCATTAGAGATCTAAAACGCATCTTAAATACAAGGCTGACTGACAGTGGCAATGGCAAGTAGTACTATTATCATTTGCAAAGTATTTGTCCAAATCAGAAACCTGGGTTCTAATTTCCTCAAACCCCATTTCCCCCTCCAAGAGAATACTCTAGACACAAGACTAAAGATCAAACCAGGGTTCACATTTCCTATTCCTCCTGTTGAAGCTGTGCCACCTATTACAGCATCAGACAACGCAATCAAGGAGAATGATTTACTAAGCCCAGCAAAAAGCACACTCCCTGTGAAAGATACCTTGAATTCTAGTCCTTACTCCAGGGTTGTTTCAGTTTTTCATTTAATGGTTATGTCATATCAAATGCATAATTAGTTCTGGCAGCAGAAACCACACCATCTCCATTCTAGCCTGCAACAGTGCCTAGGCAGGAGTTGAGACTGTTCAAACTGGGATGTTTCCATGCATGCTTGGAAGACCAGATTTAGGGGCCTAAAGCACAGCCGCAAAGCATATTGGACAACAACAGGCTTTTGGGCCAGGGACACAAGTTACACATAAACCAATTCAAGCGATCAGAAACTGGTTTACATCTGTAATAGAACAGCAGTTCAGTGCACATAAACCTGTTTCAAAATGGTTGAAACTGGTTTAAGATAAACCTGGTTGAATGTAACGATCAGATGTAACTGATTCAGGCCAAACCGGTTTATGAAACTTGTCCCAGACCCCTTCCTGGTTTAAGTTAAATCAGAGTCCCCCAACATCCCAGCATGCTTTTTAGCCCTGGGCTGGGATGTGCTGTCTGCTCCAGAGAGCAAGGCTGACCCAGCCCCTCCGCTCCCTATCTGGAACAGTGAGGACTGGCTCACCGGCTGGCTCCCTGGCAAACCCGGCTGGGGTCTGGGGCCAGGGAGGGGAGTTAAACTCCCCTTCTGCTGAGTAAAGAGTTGCCTTGCCCTGCTTACTTAGCGCTGGCTGTGACTGTGGATTACAAATCCTAGAGGCACCTCGAACCAGGAAGTGATGAGCAACCCTGCAGAGACCTGCTGCCATAACTGTGGACTGCAAATCCCAGAGACCTCGGAACACACAGCTCATGCCAGCTTGAGCCACTGCAGGCATGTGACTGCATTTCCTGATTGCATATGACTGCATTTCCTGAATCAAAAATGAATGTCTATCATTTGCTTATTGGTTCAATCTTTGCAGCTTAGACTAACCTGCAAAGACTGAATCAATTTATCCTTTGGCTTTTTGACTGTCTGTACTTAGCCTTGGAGCCACTAAAATAGGTTTGTTCTAAATTGTATTTTGCTGCATAGGGCAATCTATATTAAACCCTAAGGACATATATAATTACTGGTTTGGACTGGATTTTATCTACAGAACAAATTTAACCGAAGTTGTGATCACCTGTATCTATTAATTTTGGATCAGTGATCAATACCTCTTCAGCCATTAATAAGTTGTCTAAATATTAAATGCAACAGTTTGTGAAATCAAGAAACTGTCATCCATGGTTCCCCAAAATGTAGAGGATGTTTCAGTACTGGCAGAATGAAACCTCCAGAATATCACTCAGACTGAAGTCCAGGATGTCAATAAGTCTTGTTTTTCCCTCCACATTATAGTTGCTTAAGGTGTTGATCCTCCTGCTTTCTAATACAATTCTATGGACCATAGCAAACACCAATCAGCACCCCATCTTGTTCTCTATCTATAAGGACACTGATCATAATCAGCTGGTTACGAGTCGTCACTGACAAAAAAAAAAGTAATGCATTTTTCAATAAGACTGCTGCCTCCCTTTTGTCCACTCAGTCCTTTTAACATTCTAACCATGGAAATCTTCTGATTAGGTTTCTACAGTACTGACTACATTTAATTTATGCCCAGATAAGAAACTCCAAGTCTCTCCTTTACTTACCCAGGATCCTATCATTAGTATGTCAGCAATTAAAAATTTCTTCTCATCCTATACCCTGGTGTCTTGATTACTTTTGTTGTCTGGATCTTGATTTATTTCTAAATGGAATGCTCATTTAGACTGTCTTCCCCCGAGAAAAATGGTTCTCCTTTGAAGGAGATGCAAGACTGCTTTCCCTATAGACTACAATCCATCTTCCACAAAACCAAAATCCATTCTACCTTATATCACTTATCTAGCTATGGGTTCATTTCCAGAATGTTCTACCTCATAGTTTCCTTTGCTCCAAGCAAAGAAAGGATCTCTGGCGTTCTTTAATGCTCCAACCTTTTAGTCACAAAGAGGACACCAAACTCTACCACAGCAGATCTTTCTATAAAAGCAAGTGAACCATATTTTTTCCTTTATTAATACTAAATTAATTAATCCTACTGTGCCCCCTGAAAATTATCAAGATCTGGAATGATCACATGAGTTTCAACTTCTGTAGGACTTCCTATATTAACAGTCATTAAGAAAACTTAACTAATATTTCAGTTCATTATTCTGGCTAAAAGATTATCCCCAAATAGCTCCTTAGTGCCTATTCCAGTAAGCTAAGTTTGTGTACTTTCATATTTAGAACAATGTGAAAATATCACTGTGGTGCTCAATGAAATGATAATTATTTTCCTTGTGGAGATTTCCTTAAACCAAGGCAAGCCATTTTTGAGTCTTCTCTGGTCAGAGTACAGCATTCCAGCAACGTCCTCAATCAAAAAAAATGGGTTCAGTCCAATATTTTTACCTAGTCCTCCTGCCTTACAAACTTCTCCATAAGAACATTCAGTACTTTTTTCACTACTGAAAAAAATCACTGTCTCAATATTCAGCAGAGTTCAATTAAGAAATCACTTACTCTGAGACTAGCGGTACAGTAGATGTTTAAAGGTGTAGGAGCTAAGTGCTCATGAGGCCGTTAAACCAGGGTCAACAGGCAATTATATGCTACCAACAACTACCTTAGGAAGACTAATTATTAGCGTCTTATGAGATCTACCTAGGTAATTTTTCCCTTATAAATACTTGCCAAGAACTGTCAGAGGTAGAAGGGAGATATGTACCCCTTTGATAGCACAGTTGTTGATAACAAGCCAGCTGTTAAATTACCAGGACCTTTCATTGAAGAACTTAGGAAGTGGTAGGTGCAAAAAAGTATTGTCATCAGTAACATCAATGAATGAAACATTCCTGACAAAAGAAAGCTCCCATAAATCCACTTGTACAGAATGGCCACAAAGCTAAAAATGGTGTGTGGAACAACCATGGTCAACTTTGTCTAGGCTCAACAAGAGCTAGCCACCAACAGTGATATTCATAAACAAAAATAAGGCTCCAGGTGAAGTCTAGTTTGCAATCTTGCAACACCAAACATATCCTCACCACTGAAATGAGAGTTAATAAGCAGATATTTTGCCTGGAGTGGCAAACTTCCCTGCCCATTTTGCAAAACTGTTCTGTGGAATGAAGGCAGTAACCATGAGAGTTCTTGATTAACACAAGAGGGAACAAATAAGATCGCTTCAAAAATTTGCTGTTCAAAGGTAACACATAATCTAACTGTATAGTACTAATAATTTAAATTTTAGGGGGGGGATTGCTATAAAGAAAACAACAATTCGCATGTGAATTTTTTAGCTGGTGAGCCGTTAGCACATTTATTTAAAAAAAAAAAAATCAGCAATCTTGCATGTTGCAAGCCATATTCATTACAGGATAAGAAATACTGCTGAACACACAGGAAGAGCAAAAACCATACTCCAAAATCAAAGGCAGTGCAGTAATAAAAATGTGCAGATTTATGTAGGATTCATCGTAAAAATATCTTGAGGCTAATCACAAATTGTTCTAGCATCCTCAAGATTTCCCACTGCTACTTTCCCCCTTTCTTCTAAGGAAAAAAAGCAATGATTCAAAATGGAAGCTCAGTAATTATTTACAGCCCAGTATGTAAACTGTAAAATGACTGGAAAAATTCTTAGCACATCAACTTAGATATATCTAAGCAAGGCATTCTTTCCCTGTGGTAGGTGGCCCCATGTCAAGTAACTATGTGCTAGAACTTGTCCTATGCTACCTGTTCAAAGGGAACTGTGCAAGAGTATTTCAAGCTCTGACAGATACTACTTTGTGCAAAAACATTCACAGGAGTATTACAGAAAAGACAGCAGCGATGTTTCAGCAAACCCTGTGTCAAAAAAGGTGCTCTCCTGCATTTTTATTGACATGCAGGAAGTGAATAATCGTTTCTTATATAATCAGTGCTGATGCTTCTTTCTAAAGGTCCACAGTCCTTTGTATGTATTTAAAAGCCCCTTCCTTTTAAGATTTTACTTCCCTCCTTTCAAGAACAGGACTGAAAATGTCATATATTCTGAAATAATGCTACAATTTTTAAAGGTGAGAAAAAAGTACCCAATAAAAATTAGGGTTGTCAGTTAATCGCAGTTAACTTGGGCGATTAATGAAGAAACAAACTAACACTTTTTTTTTTTTTTTTTTTAATCGCACACATCGTTTTGACCAGCAGAGCAGACCAGCCGGAACACGTGCACAGAGCCCTGATCCCAGCCTGTCCCACGCCAGCTCCAGAATCACCCGCCCACGCTGAGCAGTGTCAGCTACCAGGCAGAAGCTGCTACATGGCATGAAGGAAACGCACCCCCTCTTCCTCACCACTGCCAGGTCCTTCTTGCTGCCCAGAGCCTGCACCCAGGCTGCCCTGTGGATCCTCTTCACTACTGTCACCGCCGCCTCTGGCCCGCCTAGTTGGGCAGCAGTGGCAGTGCAGAGGAGTCACAAGGCAGCCCTGGCACAGGCTCCAGGTGGTTGCACCAAAGACCCAGCAGTGGTGAAGGGGAGGGACCGCTTTTCCTTGGTGATGAGCCACAGCTTCTGCCTGGCTGCTGCTGCTCAGCATGGGCAGGTGAGTTTGGAGCAGGCACAAAGCGGACTGGAATCAGAGCTGTTGGCACGGCTTCCAGCTGATCCACTAAGGCTGGGGCAAGTTTAGAGTGGGCACAGGGCAGGCCGGGGTCGGGGCTGTGTCCTGCTAGCAGTGGCAGGGAGGAGCTGCAGGGTGCACAAGGTCCAAGCTGTTGGGTGGGGGATGCTGACTACTGTTTAACCGTGTAATGACAATTGTGATTAATTGCGACTTTTTTAATCTCGCAATTAATTGCAATTACTTTTTTAAATTGTTCGTTAGCCCTAATAAAAATGTAAGCTGTATTTTATAGCGTTCAACTAGTAAAGGATTAGTGAGTGCTGAAGTGTTCTTTCCTGTCCATCAGCAACTGTTTATAAAAGTTAAGGCAAGGGTGGGCAAAATGCAGCTCCGGGGCCAGATGCAGCCTGCCAGGCCATTCCATCTGGCCCATGGGGCCCCTAAAAAATTTAGAAAATTAATATTTATCTGCCCCTGGTTGCCTGTCATGCAGCCCTTGATGGCTTGCCAAAACTCAGTAAGCGGCCCTCCGCCCAAAATAACTGTCCACCCAGAGTTAAGGGCTTTAAATGGTAGTATAATGATAATCCAGAACTTGCATATCTCTGCCTATTATTGTAAGTTGGAACATGTCTACTTGATAGTGGACCATATCTGCTTAAAAAGCCACAAATGTATTTTCCTCACTAGGAATAACACCAAATGTAACCTACATATTTTGACATTCCTTGATTTTATTTTCTGGATGTAAGGATTTTCTTGTTTTTTCTAGTTTGATAAAAAAATATAGAGTAGTTGCAATCAAATGCAATCCCTGAGGCAATCAAATGCAAACCCTAGGACAGAGCAGTCATAATACTTTGAAAGTTTAACTTTTTGACAATCGGATCAAAAGACAATTCATAAAGATGAGCAAGTATTTAACATACGTGGAAAAACAAATAATAGAAAACATGAAATTAGAGGGATGAAGGGCAGGTCCAACAGATACAATTTAAAAAATAACTAACTAAACAAATAAAAGACCAGACATGTTATTTTAAGCCTGCAGTGAAGTAATATCAGAAAGCAAATCACTCTCGCACATGGAAAATAACATTATATAGAAAACTCCAAGAACAGAGGCCAAAACTGTTAGCATTTTCTAAGCCTACTCTATACCATTTGCTCCAAAGACTGTAATCTTACAATCTCCACTTTGGGAAGAACACATGAGATTTCTTATAACTTTAAGCTCAAGGTCTGAAAATGCCATTCACCAACTGTTTGGCAGCAGGTAGGATATAATTTTTCTGGACAAATGAGACCAATGCCATTGTTCCCTGAAGATTTTAAGCTTTCATAAAAAAAAAAAAAAACACCACAAGCTTTTTCAAAGACTTTTTTTTCAATCACAAACTAAGCATAAACCCACTAAGCCAGGAGTGCTCAATTCCCAGCATATGCGGCCAAGTCATCTGACCTGCGGAGCTCCCCCTGTGTCTGAAAGATTGGCAGCAGGGGAGAGGTGGCAGTGTTAATTGCTGCTCTCCTGCTGTTAAGTATCCAGACCGGTGGGGAACCCCACTGGCATGCTAGATCAGGCACACAGCGTGGTTTGGGGCCAATCTGGTCACACAAGACAAAATGAGACCTGATCTCAGCAAGTGAGGTCAGATGAGGGTGGCACAAGAACCAACCAGGGTGCACAGGGCCAGGACAGGGAAGCCTGGTACACAGTCTGGGCAGGAAAAGCATGGGCCCAGTCCAGGAGTGTAAGGCCAGGTAGGGACAGCATAAACTCAATCTGGGTGGGATTGGCACAGGCCTGATCCAGGTGCACAGAGCCAGGCAGGGGCATCACAGAGCCAATCTGGGCAGTGATAGAATGGGCCCAATCCAGGAACATGGGGCTTGGCCTAGACAATGTGGGACCCAAGACAGGTGTGTGGGTCTGTGCAAAGATGGCACAGTGCCAGGGGTGGGCAGCACAGGGCCTGATCCTGGGGTGTGGGGACTGATCAAGCCTATAGATTGGCCCCACACCACTCACTTGGTCCATGGGGACAAAAGATTGAGCACCACTGTACTAAGTGCTTCCTGAACAGGAAGGGACATTGAGTACTTCTGCCTCTTTTTAGTCACAGTTTGGCCAAGCAGTAGATAAAAAGGAATGGACTAAATATACACTGGTTAGTTTCCACTGGTGCTTTAGCACCCTGTTACAGTGACACTGTCAAAAATCCCAACAATTTTACCGTGCTGCTTGTTGGGAAAGCTAGGAGCAGCGGTAGTTGTCGCTGGGGAAGCAAGAACTCTAAAGACATCCACACCCACCCCCCGCGCGCACACAAATACATAAATAAAAAGCCATCCATACCTTACTTTTATAATTAAATATATTACTTCTGTAATTAAAACAATAGATTCCTGGACTGGCTGCCTAAACCGTGTTTATTTTCATTGACGTTTTCTCAAAATACAGGTTTATATTAAGTTTTTAGAAGCAGGAAGCGGAAAGCTCTCTCTGTTCTGTAGAACAGAGTAACAAGAGGTTCAGATTGCCCTTTGACATAAATATCAAAGCCAGAGATCATTTTCTTTTTCTCAAGCACATGTTAAAGTAAACATTTTAATTCATTTTCATGTGCACACACACTTCTTAAATAGTTGATTAGCACCTCTTATGAACCTTGCCCTTTAAAAAGCAGTGCAACATATGTAAAACTGCTAAGTAAAAACAGAAAAAAAAGGAACATACAGAAGCAAGACCTTAAATTTATCTTCCTACCACTCATTTTTAACGTTTCAGAGGATTCATAGGTCAAATGCCTAGAATCATTAATGCATGAATGTAAAATTTCTGCTTTAATTTAAAACAAAACATGTAAGCATCAAGTGAAAATGAAGCTCCAGGAAAAAAGTGGTAACATTCAGGCCAACAGAACAACTGCTTATACATCATCAGTGCTTATAGCTTTTAACACAGGGCTTTTTCCCTTTATGCCATCTGCACCTTATTTTAATTTCCTCTTAAAAAGAAAATATAAAGGTAAACATCACATTTTTTTTTTTACATTGGGATCTTCCTGTGTGCCTGAAAATACACACATTTCACAGCTCTTGGGGTAAATCCAGTAAAAATATTCACAAGCATATTACTCAAATTTGATCTTCCATGAATTTATGCAATTTAAACACTGGCTATATTAAATACAGTTGGAAAAGACTGTCTACTTTCCTAAAGTATTTGCCATATCTGCATAAAGTAGTTTTCAATTCAAAAAGGTCAAATTACTCTTTAAATGAATGCCAATTAAGTTAAAAGAAAAATCTAAGTGATTTTTTGGGGTGATATCTCTTATTGGACCAACTGCATTGCTGGAATACAATTAGACAAGCTTTCAAATGCAAGACATTTGAATCACAAGAATTCTTCTTTACACTGGGCGCATCTACACATGCAGTTGGCAATACACTCTGGAGCAGTTTGCACCAGAGTTAACTGTTCCTGTGTACAGCATCTTCACATGCATGTGTTACAGCAGGACTTTGAACTGAGGCAGAGCAGGCCCAGGCTGGCAACAGACTGGGGGGGGAGGGGGGGAGCTCAGCTCTGGCCTCCAAGTGGTGGCACTGGGACTGGCTGGGGCACAAGAGTGCTGAACATGTGGAGTTGTGCGACTAGGCCGCATGAAGAGGTCTGGCCCCATGCTTCCTGGGCTGACCAGGCACAATTTCTACTCACAGCCCAAGTCTACATGAGTGTTTGATCAGTTATTTACTCTGCCATAGTGCTGTCCTTGACAGTACTATCCTATGACAGAGTTAATTAGTTTACTTCATCCTAACACCAGTGCACATGTAGACTATGACACTTTGCTACCAAGCTAATTAGTCAAATTTGAGGTAAAGCGCATGTGTAGCTACACCCCGTGTCTTGCACTAGAAAGCTTGCCTAACTTTATTCCAGCCATGCAGTGAGTCCAATAAAAGATATCGCAACCCACAAAAAGCCTTGCTTCTTGCATAATTTCTAGATTATCACGGCTACATCATTCTAACTTACCAAGAGAAATGTAAGACAGTCAAAATACTGTACTGTATAAAGGACTTGATACTATAAGTTAACTCATAAGCAATATATCATTCACTCTTGTCTATCATCCTAAACATGTAAAAAAATAATAAAAATCTAAAATTATGGTTTGCTTAACTAAACATTTATAGGTACTGTATAGTATACCCTCCTAGGCCACAAAAAGGTGAACCAAATAAAGTATAAGGCTGTAGTTTTAAAACTTATGTTGAATTAGCAACATCAGCTACATTTAGGGCACTATGCTTGGTCTAGAAAATAAATCATTCTGTTTAATGTAGAGGTATTAGGTAAAAATGTATAAGAATCCAAGACTTTCCAAGTCACTAGTATTTAAGTTCCAGTGATATTTGGGCTCCTGTATATTTAAGTCACTTTGAGAAATGAAAGTGTCTCCTGAGTCACCTAGGGACTTTTAAAGATTTTACCCAACAGCTACAAGTTTTAAGTATTTTTATTTTATAAAATAAAAATAATAAAAAAGACAAAACTACTGAAATTTGGAAAGTACTTGTGCTTACTTTTTACAACAGGCAGCATAAGGCAATCAAACACAATAATGTTTGCACTACAGGCTTCAGCTGATCTCTTCTGTTGCCAGAATAAAGCACTGGACATATTCTGCTCTGGAATTCTCCATATTAAACCTCATGGGGCTGAGTCTGATCAGCAGCAATTAAGTGCAACTCAGTTGAACTCCACCAGGATGGGATTAGAACCAGGGGCTTTGCTTTGGGTGAAATCCTGACTCCATGGAAGTCAATGGCAAAACTCTCATTGTTTTGAAAGCTAGGATTTCACTTCTTATCTGAAGTTCAACTTTTAGCCGTGGGAAATACACTCCTATCATTTTAAAAGTTAAATACTGCCAACTCCCTTGCATCTACCAGATTAGTTCAGTTTATGGACAATTGATATGATCTGCTGATAAAATCTTATCAGCTATATGTAAAAATGTCAGAATGCCCATTGGGGACATAACAGTAAGCACAGCATTAAACGTATATATGTTGGCTGTGGATATAGTTACAATATTTTGACCACAAAAAAATTCTCTGATAAATACAATCAATCAGAGAGCTGCTACATGTCTAATATGAACATGTAACTGCAAATTATTCTTTACCTAAAACTTTAAAACCCTCTTGTACAGCCATTAACTTGCAGCTGTTAAACAGCACACCATGGCACGCTTCTCGTAAAACAGGACACTTATTTCATTTTGAATGTAAATGCCTCAAGTCGCCAAGTAAAATGAGCTGTTCATAACTAAATTATTTTCCTGCTTTACTCAGAAGACAGAAAACTGCCCTCTGTCCCTGACAATAATCAAAAACTAAGTTTACTAGCTAAACACTACTTCAAATGACAGCAACAACATCCTTGAGCCAAGAGAAAGTTATGCCTTGACACCACCTAAAAGAGCACCTGCAGCAAATGACCAACATAGGCATCTGTAGGAATTCTTCCCTCTTTCTGACATCACTTCCATGAGCACCAGTCTCAGTCAGGTCCATCAGCACAAACTGGATTATGTCTATCAAGATTTTCAAATTAAAGAACAATAACCAATTTATAATCAGCTACGCTTATTTTGCAAAACTTATTTATTATTCATTTTCTGCACAAAATGTCAAGTGCCGTTCACTTGGTGATCAATACAAAATTAGAATTTAACCAACATCTGTGAAGTAGTAAGTAGTAAGACAGAATCTGGCCTTATATCTCACTTCCAAGATAGCATTCTGCTACCCAACTGAAGGGGTTCTGCTTTCCTTGACACCACAGCAACTTTCTGCTTAGGTTACAGCTTTTTCTACAGTTTTAAAGAAATCATAGAACCCTCCAAAATGTTTCTATTTACCATAACAATACACTTCTGCTTCTTCAGGGATTTTCTTCAATAAACAAATGTCAGATGACCAGTGTGTTAAAATGAAGAGCTAAGCTACCATAAAGACCCCAATTTATGTCAAATTTGATTCTGTGATTATCTGTAATCTATGCTCACCTCCCTCCATAGAGTGAATAACATTCAATGGAAGGGATAATTCTAAAGGAGACAATACAACATAAAGGCTTATCCTGCCATGAGCTAAAGTAAGAGCCTTTTTTTTTCAATTTAGTCAATGAGGCTTAGCACCCGAGAGAAAGGAACAGACTAAATATTTTCCAACAGTCTGCATAACGGTTTTTAATGTTTCTCTAAATATAAAATACCATCTCTTTTACAAGACAAAAGACAACTCTGACTTTTTAAATCATTAACACATGAACACTGAAAGATCTTCTTTTAAAAGATAACCTGAAAAGAGAAACAAAATGGGGCTCTGGTCTTTTTCTTCCTTTATTTATGATGCATAAAAAGGAAGCCTTCAAGGTCTGCCCCCATACTAATAGGATTTTTTTTCCCCCAGCTTGTTATTTCATATACCATGTTTTCCCTAGGTAGATTATGCTGGATTGGTAGGATGACAGAAACATAATTCAAATGAAACCTTACTAGAAGGAGATATTTTTATTCTAACTGATGTCAATGGATATTAAGTATACTAGAAAAGTTGGGGGGAAAAGTAATCTTTTTAACAAGTCAACCACCCTCCTTTTACATAAAAGCTGAGAAAAGTTATAATCAATTATCAAGAACTCCACCAAGTCCTCCAACGAAAACATGAAATACCAGGTTTAACATTCCAAATATTTCCAAACTTCTGGCAAAAAATTTCCACCTTTTTGGGGGGTAACAAATATCTAGGCTTTATAAAAAGAGGATGCAAATCCCAATATTTCGCCCTTTCCAGGTCATTTAAGATTACAGACACCAGCCTTCCAAAATAGCTAAATCAGAATTCAGATTTTCTTCCTAGCTCCACACCTTCTCCCATCTACACTCCCACCAATATATCAACAACAAGCAATTTCAGAACAGGAACAATTGTAATCCATAATTTTATTGTAGTGTGAAGGCAACACACACACACAAACACAAGTGAAAGCTATGTGTGTAGCACTTGACTTGTTTTCCTTGTGTATATCCATTAGTTTCAAATTACTAGGTTGAAGCAAGTCATTATCCCTAACATCACCTCCTTGGCACACTTCAATCTTCTGGAATTAAGATTTCAGAAAGCAGCATACACATACCACCAGCCACCCAGCAGAAAATATGTTAGTATTTGATAGCTTTAAAATTCTACCTGCTGAGCCAACAGCCAATTGATTTCCTTGGCGTAAATTCGACATTTCCAATCTGGGACATTACCCAATATGAGCACTGAAAACTCCTTTCTAAATGAGGTAATCATATTGGTACTGCTATAGTTCTGGTTGACTTGCAGTTTCCAGTATAATAAACCCTTACTGTACATTCCCAGAGGTTTTATAACTTTCCTATACCTTTAAAAGTTACTTCAAGTTGAAACCTGTCATATGAGATCTCAAACCAGAAGGCAAGCTTCTCCTAATCAACCCCCAAAAAGTGCATGCACTCACACAAAATAAACAAACAAATAAGATCTGTCCCCAGATATTTGAATCTTGGTTTTAAAAGGTATAGACACCAAAGGTGCATTTCTGCACTATTGAGAATGTCAAGGGTTTACTCCCCATTCTAATTTTACAGTCTTTGGACATTTCAAAGAAAAGCTAGGGCTCCCAGGCTTCCAATAGACTCAGTGTAAGCAGGCTCAAGGAGGGGATCAGGGGTCCCTGCACAGTGTCAATTACAGGATCAGAACCAAAATTAGGAGTGAAGATATATTAAAGCTTTAAATGCCTAGTAAGCGTGTCTATTGTACAGATCCATGCAACTATTTCCTATTTACTATGCATCACAACGCAATCTTATTTACACAGTAAGATGTTGTTCCAGTCCATCAAGTACATAAGAATTTTTTAATACATCCTAAACAGCAATTATCCAACGATCAACAGATTAAACAGGCACACCACAGAATCAAAGGGACCACTGAATTCTCTCATATGTATATAAACTCAGGCTTTGCTAAAATTCTCTACCATCTTCTAAGAATTATTGTAGTCTGTCCCCTTCCCACTTTTTTTTAAGCTAAAGAAATCCAATTTCAGTATAAAGTACTATAGGCACCTCACATATGAAAAGTAATATTTGAGAAGTAAGGTACCATCACAGCCACAACTCTGTTTCCTAGAAAACTGCAAAATAAATATGGTCAAACAGATATTCGTGCATTAAAAAAAGAAAAAGGAAAGAAAAAATCTGAATAGACATGTTTATGTTGTTATTTTCATTTTAATTATTATTTTTAAAACATATTTCAATATTTTCCTGTAGTACTTGTAAAGCTAAGCACAAAGAAAAGTTAATTAGCAGTAACTGGCCTTCTTGTGAGATTTTGGGCACACATGCCTGATAGGGCTGCGTGATGCTTCGGTCCCTGATTTGATTCAGCAGAGATTCAGTGGCCGAATCTATGAATCCAAATTGAATTAGAGGACCCTTTAATCCCTCTGAATCAGTTCAGAGAGATTCGGAAAGATTTGGACATAGACACAGCTTTAAAAGTTTTTTCTAGATACCTCTAGGTAGTAGGGGCTTATGAGTACCTGCAATGCTGGGGTGCATGGAATGTCCCACAAGAGCACATGGGGGGTCCCCCAGCATGCTTGGCAGCAGACCTGGAAGTGGACCAGAAGCATGTCTGGTCCACTTCCGGGTCTGCTGGGAAGCGTGCAGGGGGGCTCCCCCACACCCTCCCCAGCTTGGTGACTGCTGCCTCCTGAGTTTGGAGGGGGAACCTGCGGCTGATTGCCGAGCCAGGAGCCCCCCCTGCGCACTCCCTGGCAGAGGACCAGAAGTGCTTCTGGTCCACTACCGAGCATGTGTAGGACCCCTGTACTCCTGTGGGATGCTCCATCTGCCCCAGAATCGCAGCAATCACAAGCTGTGCCTGCTACCTCAAGGTATGTAGAAAAAACTTTTAAAGCTGTGGCTCTGTCCAAATCACTGATACTCCGAATCATCATCAAATCTTCAAATTCAAATCAAATCAGGAACAGTGATCTGAATCAACAAATCGAATTACTGTCCCCAATTTGGGCTGAATCCAAATAGAATAACAGCCCATTTATGCCTGCTCCAGTGCATGCTAATGAGAACGCATCAATGCAGACTTAAAATTGAGTCTCCTGGAGTGTGCTAATTAACTTCAGCAGCTAGCACTACCCCCAGACAAACCATCTGTGGCTCTGTCCTGCTCCCTGGCTCAGTCCCACAGGCCCAGCCCCCAAACCTGCTCCACTCCCTCCATCATCATGGTGACCTCAATCTGCCCCCCCATGTCACCTATGCCCCTCCCCCCAATAGACTTATTGCTGCCTGGCTGTATTGGTGACGCATGCACACATGCATGAGGCGACCCTTGCACCCCACCTCTCCCAGCCCCAAGCAGCCTCTTGCAAGGGGAAACCCACAGTTTCTGCCATTTTTCCTTCTTTAAAGGAGAGAAACCACATTTTTCTCCTTTAAAAGGAGGAAATCAAAGTTTTTCCATGGCAAATGAAAAACCCTGGCCCCTGATTATCAGTACCAATTACAAAGAAAAGAAAAACAAAATAGAAGAAAAGAAAATTATGAAAAGGTGTCAAAATTCCTTTCCAATTATCTCCTATTTTATTAGCCATACTACAAGGAAAATATTTTCTATAAACATATTTGGTCTCATCTTCAACAAGTGCTCCTGAAGTGTGTGGGTGCTAAGCACCTCTGAATATCAGGCCACTTAATTTTACCTTCTTACCTTCTCTCTATAATTCTAGGAAATACGTAAAAAACAAGGTTTTATATAAAATACGAAACTGGCATCACATTTTGAAATTACAATATAATTTCTCTCATAAGTCCTGCCTAAGGAAGGATGAGCTCCCCAACATTTTATAGTTCTCTGGCTCACAAAATAAGGGCCTTACTACTGTGCATCACTGGAACCAGAAACAGAGAATCATGAAACTGAGGTTATAGAAAACATTATTTGATCTAAAGACATTACTTCCATATAATTTAAATAATGAAGTGCAATGAATTTAAGTAAATAAAGCCAGTTACTTAAGACCACAGACCATTAACGGAATAAACTGAATTAAAAACTTGCATATAAATGGATTTTAAATTCAAGTTTTGGATAACCATTCCTTTTCTGCTGGAGTTGCTACAATTTACTACAGGTACTGTTTTTAATTTACTACAGGTACCAAGTACTGTCCCATAAACAATCAGACCAGAACAGGAGGCTACATGCTTTATATCACAACACCTTCTCTAAAGAGAAATCTGGAGCACTGTCTCAAACATATTACCGCAAGGTAAAGGTGGACAGAGATTTACTGCACATCAGTTCACTGAAGGGTTAACTTCTGTGGATTAGTTCTTACTTATCACAGGGTAATAGCATACACACTGGAGACCACTGAGCAGCTGACATATTGTAAATCTTCAACCCTGCTTAGCTTGTGACAACTCACTTGTACATCCTGGATCTCTGAACTCAGGTTTTACCAAGTAAACAAAAACAGGAACATGGTATTTTCAAGCCATTCTAAAATGCTTGTAATTTCAAGTCTATCTAACTGCTCTATTAAAATTTACATATCTACATCATTGAGCTTTCCCTTCCTCCTCCCTCCAAAGCAGCATGGGTAAAGAAAGACAGGATCTTGGCACAGGTTTCAGAAGTCTTCATGCCCCTTTATTTGTAAAGTGCAAAAACAATTATAACGGCTAAAACTAACTGCCACGGCCCAAAATCTCTCTCCTGTGAATACAGTAAAAGTTATCCTGCATCCAAACCACTTGGAACACACGAGGCATCAGTGAGATCAAATGGATTCAGGAATACAGCATAGCTAGGGAAAAAAGGATGCTGCATTTGTTACTCATCTGTGGAGTTTTTTTAACCCAGGATTTTTTAATCTGACCACATTCCTCTTTAGGAGGCCTAGACATAGGGAGAAAAAGTTTTCCACGATATATGTATAATCCCATGGAAAAACTAGTAGGTAAAAAGATACAGAAGTCTCTCTCACATGGTACCAGTAGCAAAGGAAAAGATTCTTACAACAAGAATAAAGAGAATGAATGAAATAAACAAAATGCTAATTCTAGACAAAAAGATGCTTGAGAAGAAACAAGATAAATGAAGTTCCTGAGATAAGAGAGCCAGTTGAAAGAGTTTTGAAAAAGAATGGTCCTGATTGTCTATAGTGTCTATAATTCTTAACCAGGGTACTGTGCCACCTTGTGATGCCATAACATTCAATCCTTTTAAGGATGATGCAAAATGTAAGCACTGTCTAGTCTGTAAGCACCTACACAATTTACACTATAAACCCACACATTTCAAATAGGAACCCATAATGTCCAAATATTCTGGCCTGCTGTGGTCCAAGGTCTGCAAGAAAAGAACTACTCGATTATTTTTCTGTAGTGAAAAAAGAAAAAAACTAATGGCTGGCATTTTCCAAAGGGTGCCTGGAATCTATAAGGGCTGAGAACCACTTTTTTTTCCTTTCACCTTAAGTCCTGTTTTACAACTCGGCAAAGTATACTTTTAAAAATAAAACAGACCCCCTTTATTCAGTAGTTTTTTATACCCACTTTCCAGCAGTAAATAACTAATAAAAGTTCAAGACAGTAGAAAACTAGGTCCATGGAGAAATTTTGAAATAGACAGCAGTGTGCATATTCTGTAGCCAGTTTCTATTAACATATTTTAATCCAAAACTATTATTTAAGTCATTTAAATATAGGAGGTATTTAAAAACATGTTCCTCAATATGTTCTAAATTGTGGAATGCAGGTAGACAGCATTTCATGTGTTACAGTTTTTACATCTGTTTAATCCTTTGATGCCAATTCACTATTTGTGTATTTATAAAAAGATAACCTCAAAGAAGTGTCACTAAAAAGTTATACTGAGAGCTACATAAGAGAAAATGACTTATTTTGTAATTCCCCCACCATGAAATGAAAATCTAGCAATATTTTAAACTTCTATATCATAGCTTCTTATACAGAAAAAAACTTACCAAAGCAGTAAAAGTGTTTTAATTCCTAAGGGCAGTATTAATGGATATAAACATGAGTTGTGCCTACTTGACTGGATTCTAGACTAGTACCTACAACTACATCAAGGTCTGCCATTAAAACTACAGAAACCATGCAAAATATGCTTACCACCCTTCATTCAATGATTCAAAAGAGAATGCAGGGACAGGGCAATTTTACTGAACGAGGATTCCTGGCCCATATCTCTCAATCATGACCTTTGTAGATTCTTGGATAAGTAGCATAACCAACTCAAACAGCCAATATGGCTAAATATATATTAAAAAAAAAGAAATATGCTTTACCAGAAGCATCAGCACATTCATTCAACCCAGCTCCACAGCATCTGTATAGATTGGGCACTTCAGTGGAGCTTCATTCAATCAGCTATTAGCTAAAAGTGTCAAAAAGCCCCACTGTAACACCCAACCTATACAGATGTTGGGTAAGCCAGGTCCAATTAACTCAATGGCACCTCTGACCATGTGCTGGGCTTGGCGCAGAGGTATGCAGAGTTTAAAGTAAAGTGCTGTTTTTTTAAATCTGTAAGCAGCCTAATTTGATTATCCACTTTCTATTCTATTACAATGATTTGACCAAACCAATCTAAATGTATTAGATTCATACTGAACTTACTGGACAAGTTCCCTAAAAATGGACTAAAGCCTCAGTCCAAATGAGCAGTCTTCTGTGATTTTACCGCCAGTTTCCTAGCAGAATTTTAATGCAACAATTTGTGATGACCTCCTTTAGAAACACAGCTGTGGGTTAGAAACCAGAATCTTTAATGGTTAAGGGCTGGGGGAGGAAGAAATTTATTTTCATGCTATGTTTATTAATATTTTAACTTCCATTTAAGTTCTGGATGCCACCTGGGACACAGCCTTTCAATACAGGATCAACCAAGTTAGCAAGTAACACCAAAGCTTCCATGCGTTGTGTTTGGAATTCTATCCTTTGTGTATTTCAAGGTTTTTCCTCCCTGGTTAAGTAACTCAAACCACATTTCCTCTGAAATTGGGACAGTAATGTCATCAATCTAGATGTAATACCTCTTCCAAGTTTCCTTTAATTTCCTTCTACAGCATCCTTTAAAACATCATAGAATACATTCTCAATAGACACACAGTAATGTCTTAGGACAGGGATTTTCAACCTTTTTTAACAAGCGCACTCCTTCAGTCTCAGTTTCAGCTCATGTACCCCTTTATATTACAATTATTGGGGGGGCTGATTGTGTGTGCACATGTGTACACACACACCCCATCCACCCTCCCAGCAGATAAGACTGCAGGGGAGGAGAAAGGGCCGGGGGGGAGGAGGGGTGGGCAAATCAAGGCCCCTGCAGTGAGGGAGGGAGTGGGGCACAGACGGGGCAGAGGCTGGGGTGAATGAGGCCCTGGCCAGGTAGGGTTGGGTTGTGGGACAACTGGAGCCCAGGCAGCTCGTCAATGGGTGTGAGGAGGAGGGCTCCGTCCTCTGCATGGCCCCCAGCATAGGCCTGGGGGGCACATGCCCCCTGATCCGTTTGTGGGGTGAAGGCAGCTGCTGCTGTGCACTGGGCTTTGCGTGTCACTGCACCTGCTGCAGGAGCGATGCAATGTCATGTGTGTCCCACAGCCAGGTGAGCAGGGGGCATAGTGCAGCCCGGAGGCAGCAGGCATGTGGTGTCGCACCACTCCTGGGGCAGCTGTAGTGGTGCACAAAGCCCAGAATGCAGCTGCAACCACCTCCATCCTGCACATAGATCAGGGAGTACATGCCCCCCGGGCATCCACCAGGGTGCGCACAGCAGCAGGAGCCTGCACGTACTCCCTACAACCTTTTTAAGTACCCCTAGGAGTATGTATGCCCCTGGTTAACAACCACTGTCTTAGGATTCCCATCAAGCGCTGAAAGTCACAGATAAGGCTAATGACATCACTCCTTTTGCTCTCCTATATCAAAACTACATGAAGCTCAGAGCAGTTGCAAAAGAATTTTTTATTTTGCCATTTTATTAGACCTCTTCCTCCCTCAACAATGGTGCTTAAGACCTCTGAAGTTTAAGATGACTGCACTTGCATGTCTTTTTACTTTCTATCTGTTGTCTGAACAGAGAACAAAGCCTCCTTTCCTTATCATACTTTTTTGTTACATCTTTGGATTGGATCTTCATCAGCATGGATGAAGATGCTATTTTCTTTTAAAAAGTAAAAATAATTTCATTTAATTAGAAAACTTATTTACCTGAATTTGCCTGATCAGTCATTTCCATTCATGTTAACTGACTGTTTCAATTCTTTCCTTATTTCCTTTATTTCTTCATTTATCATGTCCAGCACCAGACCTGAAAGCTAAAATCTGTCAGTGCAGACAGCTCTAACCCAAAGCTACAGGACCCTGTAGCTAAAATTGATTCAGGATTCATACAGAAGTAGGGCGGAAAGGGACTTCCATAGGTCATGTACTCCCAACACCCCCTGCCTGAGGCAGGATCATCACTATCCAAACCGTCCTCTAAAAATCCATTGTCTAATCTCTTAGCAAAACTAGACAATCAACCCTGATGCAAAATAAGACATAATACCCTAACCTGCCACAGATAAAACAGGGCGACCATGACAGCCCACATTTTGCTGTTGTAAATGTTGTTAACATATACTCAGGAGAGTCCAGGAAAAGAACTATGCCCCCCTACAATGGAGAAAGGGAAACCCCCCCACAGTCCACACTAATCTGACCATGAGGTAAAATTCCCTCCTGACCCCAAATGTGGTGAACGACCTGCCCTGAGCAAAAGGGCAAGACCCTCTAGCCAGAAACCTCCAGGTTTAAGTATCAGCAGGAGCACTGACATGCCCCAGTCCCAGCCCCAAGCTTGGCCACCCACCAACCAATGCCTCCAAGAAAGACTTAGGAGAAAAAAAACTTTGACACAGGTGGTGGGGAGGACAGGGAGACAAGAGTTCCTTCCCAGCCCAATGCACTAAACAAGCAAAGCCCAGACACATGGCAAATACCCACAGGACAACACAGGCACAGCCATGCATAGGCCATCCTCATCCAGTGGCTGTTTGACTTCTTCCTGAATACCTCCAGTGAAGGAGAGTCCACAACTTCCCTAGTTTATTCCACTGCCTCACTGTTGTCACAATTAAGAAGTTTTTCCCCAATATCCAATCTAAACCTATTCTGCAGCAACTTCAAGCCTACACTCTGCAATAAAGAGAAAAGGTGCTTTTCTTCTTCGTTATGGCAGCCCTTCAAGTATTCGAAAACTGTTATCAGCTCCTCTTCTCAAGCTTGTTTTCCATAAGCTATGCCTAGCTTCTTAAGCATTTCCTTGTATGACTTGCCCTCCAAGACATTTTTGTCACCTGCCTCTGGACCCTCTCAAGTCTTCCACATCCTTTTTTTAATATATGGAACCCAAAATTGAACACCATACTCTAGATGAGGCCTACCCAGTGCTGAGTATAGAGATTCTGTGATGCTTCTATTGATTCATTCCAAAAGCATATTCACCTTTTGTGCGGCTGCATCACACTACAGACTTTTACTGAGTCTATGATCTACCAAGACTCCCAGATCCCCATCTGCAGTGCTGCCACCTAGCCAGGGCTTATCCATTTTGTATTTGTATCTTTATTTTTCCTGACGTGTAGCACCTTGCATTTGTCAGCACTGAACTTCATCCTGTTAGCTTCAGCTCAGCTTTCCGTTCTGTCAATATCCTTCTGAATTGTGCTCCCATCCTCTGTGTTCAAAATCCTTCTTGGTCTCATGTCGTCTGCAAACTTGCTCAAGAAGCTCTCAATGCCAGCATCCAAACTGTTAACTAACACATTGAACAACACTGGGCCCAAGACACCCCTGTGGAATTCCACTCAAAACCTCCTGGCATTCTGACATGGATCCGTTTATAATTACGTTTGCTTGTGGCTATTGAGCCAGTTGTTCATCCACCTTACGGTATTCTATAAATTTCCCCAATCTGTTTATGAGGTCATGTGGGACCTTGTCAAAAACCTTGCTGAAGTCTGGATATGCTGTATCCACTGCATTCCCTTCATCAACCCCAGTAGTTACTTTATCAAAGAAGTCAATTACAATTTCAATGACTTCTTCCTTCAAAACTCAGAAGTGTTTAGAGTTTTGGAGAATTCTACTCCTCTCATTTCACGGAATGGAGACTCCTAAATGACATTTGTATACAGATAGTATGCCAGAGAAAAAAACAGCTTCTACCACATTTCTTTATCCACTTTTCTTGAATTCTATCCAGGATTTATTCTAACATTTAAAAACGCAAAATAAAGCTGATTTCCCAAGGAAGCAATTTCTCCCTTCCCTATCTCCAAAGTATAGTACTGTCCACTCTCAAATTAGACCTGCCCAAAGCTGCAAATTGACAAGATTTGAATCAGTATAATTCATATGTTTAAGGTTGTATATCTCATCCCATCAAGTTTTCAGGAGTGCTGTATAATTCTTAGGACATCATTTTCTGGGTGCCCGATTTGAGATACCATAAAAAGCTGCCATTTAAAACACTGAATAACTGCTCTCTGAAACTGCTGATCTTATAAAGTAATATTTAAAAAGCATACACATGCTATGCAACTAATTTTAAACAAGCATTACTGGCCTTCTCTTATTTAATATTCATGTCACTGGAGTAAAATTCCAGCCAGGAATCAAACTGTGGTATCCTGAGCCAAAGACAACTTACCACTCAGCTGGTAAGTTGGCAATTCAATTTACAAACCTGCATTCCTGCATTTTAATCCTTTGTAGAAAGGTGGTAATATATGAGCAATATGTAAAGTACTGGATTCAGACCATTAGAGGTTCACAAACCAAACACATGAAGCTTTGGAGGCTGTCCAAAACAAGATTGTGCCTAGGTGGTGATGTCCGTTCAATAAAAATTCAATGTCATAATTACCCTCTCACTTTTTCCCTGAAGAGCATTAGTAATCATAACTGTAATGTTACTCAACCAATTATATTAATGCCATGAGAAGACAGATAGGGCCAGCAGCCAATCACTGTGCCAGGTCACTGCTTGCTGACGGATAATTTACAATTATCAAGCAATTAGCAAATGAAGTGAAAAATTCAACACATATCTATATAACATAGGAATAATTCTTTTAAAAATAAAAAATGTGTTTTAATAACTTTACTTTGGCTGTAGCTACACAGAGAATGGAAGGTTCCTTGTTCTGCCTTCCTGTCTGATAATAACTGTGCACCATTTACTAAACTGGCAAAATGCCTTTGCTATATTAAGCTGGCAACAAAGTATGTTGTTTGCTGCCTTTAAACCAAATCACATCTTCAAAACAAGTAGACATCTACTTAAAAAATAAATCTAATGAAAAAAATGATAAAATGTTACAACTCATCAGAAGACTGCATCTGAAATCATGAACTAATTCATAAAAAGCATTTTTTTCTGACAGACCATTATTTTCTATCCTTGTCTACATTTAAAAAACCATACTCAGCAAATTATTTGCAACTAGCTAACCTCAAGTAGAGAAAATACCCCATTTTCCATTTGTTATAAAAAAGTCCTGTGTTTACAGTGAAGTATAGAAGTCTCTCAGTCTGTACTAGCAAACCTAGCAAACACAATCTAGCAGAAATCTGCCAACACACTTTCTGGATAACCTTCATCTATTTTCCCCTTCAGAAAACAATCACTACATCTTCTCTAATATGTGCTGTGAATGTGGGTAATTAACCCTCTTAAAAAGGGTATGAAAAGGTCACCATCAAAACTGAAATCCAACTAAGGGAGAGAGTTACATTTATATGTCCTCTAATATCAAGTCAAAGATTTTTTTTGTAAAGAAAGACAGAAAGAGAAAAAGAATAAATACACAGAAAGCTCTGCAAAAAACAACAACAAAAACCACACACACAACTCTGATGCACAGACATGACAGGCTCTTGCACAATAGACAATATTGGTCTCATGTCAGTAAACTGGTGCTGTACTAGCTTATGTTCAGAGTTTTTCTTCTTGCAGATGAAGAAACACATTCAGTGTAGGAAAAGAAAAGGTGTGTATTTACGTGGACAAAAAATATCCAGAAAAAGACAGTGATGTCAACCAAAGAGAAACTTCAGTGGTGTTCCTCTCTTTAAAGTGCAGTCAACAGCATATTACTTAGTTTAGAGTTGAAATCTAATTTGAGTAAACAAATTTGGGCCATGAATATATAGATTTGTTTTTAAAATATCCCTTTACTTTCATTCTGAAAGAGGAAATTTGTTCTGACAATTTTCTTGTAGCCTGTACATTAACCAGAATGGCAGAGGAGGAGAGGAAAAGACGGGAAACCAAAGCAACACAGAAAAATCCTCTACATACCTGTTGCTGTGGATACTGCATTCCACCCATGGCTGCTGGGGTCCGTCCCTGCATTGCCATTGGATATCGCTGCGGACCTGGAGGGCCGTATGACTGCCCCGGGTATGGACTGCTTTGCTGTGTCTGAGAATGAGGGTTATTGCCCATTCCATATAACTGAGGTCTCTTCATTACCATGGGATCCATTGGGCTGCCCTGTTATTAAAACACAAGCAAACAACAGTTTTAAACATGCTGATGGAAGAAGTTATAAGAGCCATACATATTAAGGGCGGATTATATCTGCAATCATTCAGTAAAAACAACCCTTTTTTTTGAACACACAGAACAATGAGTCCACATATAAAATACAGTGAAACATAAGGGCTGTAAAAACAGAATATTCCAATTCTCACATTAACTGGAAAAGAGTTTGGAGGAAAAAGCCTATGGAGGACTGCAATAAAAGATATGAAACGCTTGGTGCAAATAAAGAGGGAGAAAAATGGCATCTAAATTTCTTTTATCTACATAAGCAACCTAAGTCTGATAATGATTTGAAAATCTAAACTTACAAAAAAATTAACTACGCTATAATCAACAACTCTAACTTTAAAAAAGTATTTTTTCCAGCTAAATGACTTTATGTAAGTATAAATATATAAGTCCTGTGCAAACCTTTTAACCTGAAGAAAGTGGCTAGCTTTTTAATTAAAAGGAATATAGAAACGGGGAAAAAGATGCCAAATGTTATCAAGTATGAGACGTTGCATTTCAGAGCACTTCCACTGAAATCATGTGCATTAACAAGCTTCCAGATCATAAGGCAAGTCATAAGCTACATTTCACATGCAAGCTTATTTGCTTCCCTGACAGATCTCAGGAAATCTAGTACTGGAATGTCTTAGGGTTTTTTATTAATTTTTTTGGCACCTCAAAACTTCCTAACTGGTTTCAACCACTATGCGACATACCACCTTCATCTTTTACAGCTAAGGACCTACTAAATCAGATCAATATAATACACTGATGAGTAGGGCTCTGTTAGCACCTGTTCAATTATTTTTCCTTCTAATGTGCATGTGCAGGAACACAAGTACACATTAATGTTATGCTTAAAAGTTGGGGGTGGGAACCCACCACAGTATTATCTTAACTACCATATTTACATGCATACACCCCTTTCCCAAAAAACTGCCATCCAAAACTGGGGTGGAAGTTTTAAGCAAGAAAGGTAATTTCTGTGCCAGAATGTAGGCACAGGGACTCTAGAACAGCTGCCAGGGGCTGTGCTCCCTTCCCCATCCCATGCAGGAGGGATGGCATTCATTCCTCATCATCTCACCCTCTGCCTGCAGCTTTTGACAGAGCAGCCAATTCAGCGGCAGCTGTGATAGGGTTATATCTCTAGCTGTGCAGCTGCAAGGAAAGGGTGAGTGGTTCTGAGAAGTGGACTCTGGCACTCCTGCATGTAGCTGGGAGCATTCAGCCATGGTGAGCCCATGCTCCAACAGGGAAGGCTCTGTAATAATCTCTTTCTTTTTCTTCATTCTGCCTTCCCAAAACAAGGTGTGTTTTATTTGGGGGCATACAGCATGTGGAAAAAATAGAAAAAGCAGAGTTTTCTTGGAATTTGAAAATTAGAAAAAGGAAAAACCATTACTTGATCCCAATTCTTTTCCCTCCAAGTAAAAGACAGTTCTTCTAAAGTTTTGCCAGTCTATATTTTTGAAACGTCCTATATCTTTCATTACTCCATTTTACATATTACTGTCTGCCCTAATAGAGAGTTCTGCCACTGTCTTTCCATGGACGTCTATTTTTCCTGATTTCTCCTGTGATTTATGTTCTTGCAATACACATACATTTTTTCTCCTTCTTTACACCCTTCAAATTTCTGTAGAGCAGATGCTTCCCACTCGGCAATATATTTATAGTCAGAAGGTACTAAATGAAGCATTTTATGTAGGATCATCTCACAGCTATGTGTGTACATGGGAAGTACTACCTCCTTGGACATGACATCTCTATTCATTTCAAAAAGCACACTGGCATTTTTTGCTACCATATTAAATTGCAAGCTCTTCACTAATTATTAATTCACTATTACTCCCAAGCTGCTTTCACCAAATTTCTCCTTTGATTTTAATATTGGATATTTTAAATTATTTTTGCTACATTATTACTCTGTATCTTTTCTCACTGCATGTCACCGAGTAGTGCACCTTTTCTTCTCTTTAAGCCAGAAATTATTTTCATATTCTCATAATGTTTGCAACACTTCCCAACTTAGCATTTTCTGTGATTTCCTCCTCCTAAATCATTACTCTACATCAACTAGACTTAACATTCCTGTAGTTTATTTCATTACAGTATTTCCTAACTCAAAACATTTTTATCATGATCCTCTTTTCTAATAGAATGCCATTTTTGTGTTTAAACCCATGAGACAGCATTCATATCTAAATTCATTTCAATTGCTAGTAAATTTCAAGTTTAACATTTTCTGCTACATAGTATCAAATACATTCTACAGTTCAAGTCACCTGACACTTTCAAAAAGATAGGCTATTTTTAGTAGCATATAACTTTGCCAAACTAACCATTTGGTCCAAGTTTTTTCAAGGTAGGTATCAGCTTGAGGTATCTGTATGACACTTGAAATGTGGGCAAGAGCAATTCAGCCATCTCTCAGAACAAGGTCAGAGAAAAAGATTTTTTTTTTATGTTCACGTTAAAAATGCCTAAAATCACTTTGCTGAGTAGCACTCCATGATTTGAAGCTGGGAAATTAGGTTGACAGGGTACTATGTGGGAAACATAGGGATGGGCTGGAAAGGATGAAGACAGAGACTCAACCAAACAGAAAGACACTGGTGAATGACTGAATGGGAAGGCAGCTGGGGACAAGAGGCTGGGGAGGAGGTAGACAAGAAAGGCTGGAGAAGATGGCTTTGGGTTTCTTTTGGAAGAAGTGAATGTCCCCGCTCATGAAAGAACATTTCCTTCTGCAAGAGAATTTGAAACTTCCAAGTCCCCCGCAGTCTTCTGCAGTTGGGAAGGGGCTGTGCAACTTAATGGCAAAATGTGCATAGCAACACCATTCACTGACTGGTCCATTTAGAGGAGAACAACCTACGAAAACTATCACTTAATACCCTTAAGAAAAACTACATATGTCTGCCCAGTAGAGCTGGAAGTTCCAAACCTGGCGATAAATCAACTGGGTGTCAATGGGCTCCTCTACACATGCAGGGAGGCTGTTCCAATGCACCATAATTACAGCACATCAGAGCAGACTCGATTAATTGAGTCTGCTAGAGAATGGTAATTACTGTGCTCCAGCAGACTACAGCGTCACACGTATCAGTGTCCCTGCACTGAAAAACAAACAACTAAAGCTTGTTTGATGAGGTTTATTTCAAAGCACCCCACGCCGTTTTTCAGGACGGGGTGCTGATAGACGTCACGCTCCAGGCGCTTTTAATTACCACGGCTCTTGGAGCTGCAATAATTAAAGTGCCCCCCCACACACACACTCCACCCCCCCAAAGCACATCTATAAAAACCCAAGGAGTCCACAAAAGATACTTCCCTGCTTACATTATTAAAGCTATTAAGTTTTATCACCCACACCAAGAAATGAAGAATGTTAAGATTACAAAATCACCTTTCAAAAGCTGGAGTTCCCAGAATTTAGTTTACCTGTGGAACTTTGATTCAGCCCCCTTAAGAATGTCTTCTGATAGTCTCTCATACCATTTTTTTCATAGGACCTTGGCCTAAATTCAGTTCAGAGGATAAACCTTCTCTGGGGATTGAGGGTCACACAATAAAAAGTTTCCAAAAGTCACCAACAGCATGGTATTCCTTTTCTGGATGCCTGACGTGAAACCCTGGGGGTTTGATTTGCCACGGTGTTGAGTGCTCACAGCTCCAACTGAACTTAACGGGAACTGCTTAGGACATAAAGAGTGGCATAACAAACACCAAGTGTTCGGTAAAATCAGGCAACAGACACCTCAACCTGGACATCCAAAATTACTGCATACATTTTATCTTAGCTTCTGTATGCCAGAGTTAGCTATATGCAAAGTAGGAATAATACCCGTTCTGTCTCAGGGGGCGTTCCAAAAATTAGTCATTGATGCACTTGAATAACAATGTCAAACATCACAGAAAATCCAATGAAGAAATTATTCAAACTTGCTCTAAAGAAGGAATTACTAATGTGCAGTAAACAAGGCTTCAGGCCATATATTCAATGACAAGTACAAAATGAAACACAAAAATACAACTCAGCAAGTACCTTCCATCCTATATACTTGAATGCATTAGTGAGGCGGAAATAATAACGCATGCAACTGAAGACCACACCATAATATATATATACACCTGACTGCAATTACTGCAAGGTCAGCAATTAGCAACCTCCTGCAAGGGCCATCAGCACACCAAGTCCAGTTGGTGAAAATGGAGGGGAGGTCATCATCACCAGTCACTCCTCAGTTCTGGAACTCCCTCCACTTGAGGCCCTCCAGAGGTCAAACCTGGGCATCTTTTAGAAGCAATATGTGATGGCAGGGGCCACGCACAGTCCTCCAGTACTCTGGAAACCCCACCTGACCCCGAACAGGCTGGGCAGAGAGCCCAGAAAAAGAGAGAAAACTTACTGGCAGGGAGTGCTGGAGCTGGAGCAATGTAAGGCACTGCCATGCTGGTTAATTAGCTCCCTGTCAATCAATATAGGTGGCAGTCAGCTGATGATGTCAGACACAGGCAGCACTGCGGGGGATTTAAAAAGCACAACAGTGCTGCAGGAGAGGGAGAGGGAGAGGAGACTGCCTCCAAGCTGACTGAGGCCAGGGCAGTCAAGGTCTCAGCGCACTGAGGCAGCAGAGCTCTCGGACCACAGGGGTCTGGTTAGGACAGGGCAGGAAAACCCCAACAAGTAAGGGCAGTTACAAACGCTCCAGCGCTGCTCAGGGGCCATCTAGAGATAATATTATAGCCCATTCAGTGAAAACATTCCTCCAGAGAGGATGCTTCTTTTCCTTCCTTATTTTTTTGGTATTGGATTTGTGTTCTTGAGGAGACCCGTAGAATCCAAGGGTCCCTGGCTCTGAGACCTGGGGCCAGCTCAAGATATAACACTTTGAGAGCAAGGTATAGGCAAGGGACTGGAGAAAATCCATGCTAACGTAGATGTATGCTGGTTGAACCCCACCGAGATGTGGTACCCATTGCTGACCACTGACAAGAGCGAAGAAGACCAAAACAGCTGTGGAAAGATCGCATCTCAACATCAACAGTTGGCGTGTGGACCGGGTGTTGGGGAAGCAAAGCCCCAACATCAACCACTGCCAAACCATGAATACCCTAAGTGGAAGCATATGCAAAGCACTGGACACTTCCCTAGAATTTCCAATAACATCAAGATGTGGCAGGAGAGTTGGGGAAAGGGCCCTGTATTGGGTACTCTCAGGACTGGTCATCTATCAAGCAGAAACATGACACAGTGAAAGACTTTCCTATTTGGGCAGGCATTTAGCAAACAAAATTAAATTGCAATATTGTTTGGGGGGCACTGTTTTTACAGGAATATTCTAGTTCCCTTTTAATTTTTGTTCTCATATCACTCCTGCTTTATAAGTTATTCCATCCTCTTACTGTGAACTACCCTGAGCTTTTATCAGGAAGGATGGCATGTAAGTTGAATAAAAAACAAACTAGCTTTCCTAAATAAGTATTTGAATCTGCAAAGATATTATTCACTGACATAGGATTTTTAATATAAATAAAAAGTTTGTTATGCAATTTAAAAAAAAGTTTCATAGTTTCGTAGTTTCTAGGGTCGGAAGGGACCTGAGTAGATCATCTAGTCCGACCCCCTGCCATGGCAGGAAAGAATACTGG
>NW_017728943.1:114592064-114599961 GCF_001723895.1 Crocodylus porosus
TGCTTTTTACCCCCTCGTCCAAATCACTGATGAAGATGTTGAACAGTGCGGGCCTGAGGACCAAGCCCTGGGGGACCCCACTGCCCACGTCCTTCCAGGTTGAGAAGGACCCATCCACTACCACCCTCTGGGTGCGGCCCACCAGCCAGTTGTCAGCCCATTTGACTGTGTGGGTGTCTACACCACAGCCCCCCCGGTTTCTTAATGAGAAACCTTCTTAAAGGTTTTCTAGAAAGAGTTTTCAATTAATAAATCTATGCCAACCCTATAATATTCAAGGTTCCTATGTACATTAGTCAGTATAACTATTGATTTTTAAATATCAAGAATAGCCAGCCTTTCCATACCAGTTCTCCAAGTCTATTAAAAAAATAATTGCTACTGTTGTCACAGATATAGCTAATTAATTCAAATAGTCTCAGGAACAACTGATGCATATACTTATTTTCATTTTCCCAATATTCACTTAGGCTGCCTACACACGTGCTCATTTTCGTTCTAATTAGAACCTCTCCAGTGTTCTCACCATCTTGTGTATTAAGCCCCTGCATGTTTTAAAATGGCTACAGGGGCATTTTACCTAAACTTCATTGAATGAGCTTCAGGTACAGCATTTTAAAACATGCAGGAGCTTAATACACATGATGGTGAGTTTTGTTTTGTTTTTAATTAAAGCAGCTGTCCAGGAACAGCCCTAATTAAAACATCCTCTCTCCCGGCACCACCCACGCACATGTGTAGGAAGCCTTAAAGACTATTAAAAACTGTTCGTACAAAAATTTATTACTTTCTGGTGTTCTTTATTTTAGTGTCACTGCAATTTTTCAGTATTCATTAATTTCCTTTCTTCTCAGTTATTACTGCATCTAAATTCTCTCCGGTACTATTTCCTCCTTGATAAATAGATAGGGCAGGGGTTGTCAACCAGAGGTACGCATTCCCTCAGGAGTACTTAGAAAGGATGTAGGGGGTACGTGCAGGCGGGCAGGGATGAAGCGAGCCCCAGGGCACAGCAGTGGTGTCTCCCCTGGCTCATTCACTTCTTACCCAGGGGAGAGGCAGGGGCATGCCGGGTGCTACCAGCCCGACATGGCATATCGCAGCGCCTCCCCACCCTCCACCCCAGCTTCATCTCCTGATTGGCCGCTGCCCTCAGCCAACAGCTGGTGGCAGGTGACAGCCACCATGTGCAAGCTCTCCCCCCATTCAGATACCCCTCCCACCCCTATGCTCACCCCAGAAGGGCATGGGGGGCAGGCACCCCCAGATCTGCATGTGGGCTGGGGCTGCGCTGAGCTGTTCCTGGCAGGGGGGCTGGGTCGTGCTGTGCTTGGGGCAGGCAGCAGTGCCACTGGGAGGTGGGATGGAGAGGCTACAGTGAATTCTGGAGTGGCTGCAGCCCCTCCCATAGCTCCCCCAAAAACACAACCCCCACCACCAAAAAAAGCCCAGCACTGCCTTGGCCCTAGCCCATCCTGCGTGCAGATCCAAAGGCATGTGCCCACTCCCCATGCCCTCCTGGGATGCTTAGTCACAGCCTCTGCCCAGCTGTATAGTGCCTGCTCCTGCCCTATTCTCTCCCTCGCTGTGGGAGCTTATAGGAGCAGGGCTACGTGGGGAGAGAGGGGGTTGCAGCCGCACCAGAATTCACCATAGCCCCCAACCCTCCTTCCAGCACCACCACCACCCACCCCAAGTGCAGCCTAGTCCAGCCCATCGGGAAGAGCCTGGTGCCGCCCCAGCCACAGCTTTCCCCACACAGATCAGGGGGTTCACATAGCAGCAGGAGCCACCTGCCACCCCTGCCCCCCGTACGGTTCAGTCCCGTGCCCTGCCCTGGCCCCTCCATCCCCCACCACCAGGGCAGCCCAGCCTGCCCTACACCACATGCAGATCAGGAGACACACGTCCCCCATGCCCTCCTGAGGTGCGCTCAGCAGTGGGAGCCACCCCTTCTTCCCTGCACCCCCCAGACAAGCTGCTCATTGCTCCATCCCGCCCCCCCGTCTATGCAGTGCCTGCCCCAGCCCCATTCCCTCCCACAATGGGGAGGCCTCAATCTGCCCCCCCCCTTAAAAAAAGGGAAAAAAAAAAAAGAAGGGGGTACACAAGCTAAAACTTTGAGTCAGAAGGGGTACACTTATTAAAAAAGGTTGAAAACCCCTAACATACAGGATTTAATCCTCTTTTCAGTGATTTGGCTAGCGCAGGAATGGCCAGCCTGCAACATGAGTGCCACAAGTGGCACGGGCAGCCTCTGTGTGGGACACCTGGCAGATCAGAGAATGGACAGGCAGCACAGCGGCTGATAGGGCAAGATGCAGGGAAAAGAGAAGACAACTAGGCAGGAAGAACAGGACAGGAAGCAGAAAGCAAAGGAGCTGGAGTACAGAGTAACAAGCATTAACCACAGCAGTAGACTGGACAGGAGGAGATCAGAGTGGCACTCAGGCAGAGCACACAGCTAATTTGTGGTTTGTCAAAAAGCTTGTCCCACTCTGGCCTAGTATTTGCCCATCTGATTTTTGGCTCTCCATAATTTTTCTAGCAAGCCTTGGGACGCTGGAGCTTACACTTTGTTTATACGCCCCTTGCCCATTTTCATTTCCAATACAGGTTTCTTTTAAATGCCAGATATTTATATAATTCTTCAAGTATCACATTGGGAAATTCTTGTTCCTTTTCTTTCAAAAGTGGTATTGTAATCTTTTATGCCTTTATTATGGTATTTATTGCCAGTCTCAATACATTTGCTTACATGCAATTTTAAAACTTCAAATGCAACAAGTGCATTTTTCACAATTTCCCCTTACTAAACCATTACTCAATGTTGAGTGCATTAGAACAGCCCATGCGAAATCCTGGCTCTAATAAAACAAAGGGCAAGGATTTAAATGGGGCCAAAGTTTCACGCCCAATCTTTAGATTAACAGTCTATACACTAAAATGCAAAGGATGTGGAAAGAAACACCACCTCAGAGGATTAACAGGGAACTCTCCCCCTACAACCACTGCTTCTCCAGTATACTCTTGTGTTCAAGTGATAAAAGAATGATAAGTTTCAGTACTATTTTCACCAACAGCCATATAAAAATGTTACACTTCCATTCCCTTGAACACACTCATTATCAGGGCCATTCGCAATATATTCTCAGTCAGAACTGATAAAAGCTGATCAACAGTCCTAATGTCCAAAGATTAAACCTTGAGGGAGAAAAAAAAAATCTGGCATCCCTCCCATAATGTACTCAGCATACTGCTGGATACGCTTCTTCTGCACACAACTCAAGAGCTGTACTAGGATTCATCTTCATCAGGTGGTAAGCCAAAGGTATGCTTGATCCATTGATCAGAGTTTAGACTTAAAGTTAAAAAAAACTCTTTCAAAACAGATGCTGAAAGATGTTAGAGGCTACACACAGCATCAGTGGCTGCCTGAAGATGCTGTCTCAACTGCTTAATAAGGCCACTAGCTCAGCTTGTAAGATGCAAAAAAACCCAAAAAACACCACAAAAAAAGAACAGATTTCCAAAAAGGCACCATCACTAGGGTTAGAAACTACAGGCACAAAAGTGGTTTTATTTTTTACCCTGGTTTTTTTATTTTTTTCGGGGGGGGGGGTAGAAAAACACAAAAGGGGTAACTCAGCTGAAACCCAGCATTATTTTTAAATCAGATGGATAAAGCAGTTTACTAGAGGACCAAAGCTTTAACCTGCAATATGGATGTTCTCCAGGAGGGAAGAAAAAATGCATTTTTTTTTTACAAAATTGGTGAAAAATAAGTATAGGTTTTCCTATGCCTGCAATATAAAAATGAAATGATTACAAGCCCCAGTGCTAAGTATATCCCAACAGCTAAAGGCACCACATTTGTGCCTGTAGCAAAAAAAGAAGTCAATGCAATGTATTCTCAAATATGTTTGCCCTCAGAACTCCTGAAGCTCCTGAGTACAATAACTCTGTTCATCACCAATCTACAGCAAAAATCTCTCTGTATTAAAAAAACCTGCCTCTCTATCAGTAACAAAATTGTCAAATCTTACAGCCAAGAAAGACGACAGCTGGAAATCACCTACTAAATTCCAAGCAAGTTCTCAATTGTAGCTCAAGCAATAAGCTATGAATTTATCACAAGATACAATCACAAGTATTCACTACAGCTGGCAGGGGCAGATCACTGGGGAAAAGGTAACCCATCCTCAAACAATAACCTGATCCATATACACACATACAGACTTGTCAGCCAACATGTCTGAAGTGGCAAAAGCGAGGAACTAAACTGAATTAGTGCAATTTAAACATTATTTAAGAAAATATGCATATGACATTTTAGAAATGTATAAATAAATATTAAAGTCAAGAATTAAACAGCAGATCTATTTTCTTGTACTACTGTCAAGTCTGACGGTGTATTATTATGACTACTGCAAAGCAAAATAAGTGATTTGTTTCCTGATTTTTTGTAAATCAGGACCTCTCATTTGATTCTTCAGTGAAACAAAATAAAGCAAAGGAAAAAGTTCAGACTCACAAAAAAGCATGAAAAAGTGTCACTCCATGTCACTGAATACAAAGGGCCAAAATCACCATATGCACAAGTGAAAACAAGTTTAGTGAGTCAGAAAGCTTACATTAGTAGAGGTTTAACCAAAAATACCTATTTAACCTGTCCTGCAGCCTCTCCTTGCAGCATGGGCCCAACTGCAGAAAGCTACACTAGTGTCTTTCACCAAAAAAAAAAAAAAAAGCAGAAACCAAACCCCTCTGCCTCTAAGGCCACATTGCTTCTGAAGAAAGAATGCATCAAAATCAAAATACTCACTGCAAGAATCTTCTGCATCATTTTTCTAAGCCCTTTAAATAGTTCCTAAAAACCAGATACCCAGGGAGTCAGACATCTCCTAGCTGTTACTCTGCAGATGAACAGATATAATAGCTACTGAGAGAACAAATCACAACAGAAACAATGACAAAAAGATGTTTTAATGAATCATGTAAGAGTTGTCTCTTTAGTTGCAACTGGAAGCGCAAGTAGAGGTTAAAGCAACATTAAAAAGCAATTATGTACATTTATCACACCCAATGGCCAAAACAATCCTAGGGACAGAGACAAGTTTACATGACTAAAAAGCTTAGCACTGTTGCCCTTAAAATGTTTTTTTTATTTTTGATCACTACAAATTACTGACACACTGGCTGAAACCCTGGTCCCAATAAAGGCAATGGGAGTTTTTCCACAAACTTTAATGTGGCCAAGATTTCACTCATGAACAACTGACAATGTAATATTTCCTTATTTCAGTAATGATTAAAACGTCAACCCTGCTTGTTCTTCCCAGCTTTCTTCCATCAGCCAGTTATCCACCTCCAATTTTCTCTTAAGAGAAATCAGTGACCTTTCTTCCCCTTATAACTAAGTTTGCTTACTCCAAAATGCTTTTCTGTATGGTAACAATATTTTCTGGTGATGTACAACCTTCCTTTGGGCCTGAGCAGTGACCAGTGTCATGGTTCAGTAAAGGAAAAAAAAACCCACGCATAAAGCTAGAGAGGAAATGTTAAAAAAAGAGTTTCCAGAAAGTATGTGTGTAAAAATGCATGTATATGCAACACTAAAATCTTCGTACCTTGAAAATTTGGACTGAAAAGAAATTAAAAAGATGTTGCCGCTGCTCTACACTCACATTACAGGTTGAAAAGACAAGTGAAAAACAATTCAGGGTTCTAAATACAGCAGAGAACACATCATCTGTTCTTCTGGACACATCTTCTAATGACCGAAGCATGAAAATCATACCCCTGTGGGATCAAGATACCATATCCTTGTTGAGTGGCAGCAAAGTTTCCCCAGTTTTCATCTCTACTTCTACAGCACACAGTACAACTGAATCCTGGTCTATGACTATAGTGCTATAGTAACACAAACAAGAACAAAGTTTTGAAGTTGTGGTCAACAACTACCAAAGATCAGAATTCATGGCAAAACACTGTGCCACACTTCTACATAAACTCAAGCTAACTCCGCATAAATTGGCACAGGGAATGAACAGTCTAGTTAATGAGGTGACCTGTTTTAGCCTTAAGAGTTTCTCCTACCTGGTCTGGAGAGGAGTCTCTCAGCCCCTGCAGCAGGAACTATTTCTTCACTCTTTCCACAAAGTTATCATCTGCTTCTCTTGACTACATCTTAATGGTGCTATACTACCATTAAGTAACAGGGCTGTATGAATAGACAGAGATTTACTAAAAAGTACAGACTGCCAGGCAGGAAGCAGAAAGCATCTTATATAGAAAGGAGGAACCCTTTCTCTTGGAAGAAGCAGAACAGTGTGCAGAAAGTGTTGATGACTGACTAATGAAAACCATGTAATCTAAAATTTTAAAGGAGAATCTTACTATAGGCAAATAATATCCAATCAAACTATACAATACTTTCCCAACCATTTGATTTTATTATAGAAAACAGTTTAATGGATAATGTATTTTTAGCGTTAAAAAAAGAAACCCAAACCTAGTCAAGCAAATGACATTACTATTGGGGAAAACCCTGTACCCACAAAAATGTATAGTAAGTCGGTCATAAGTCTGAAGTACATATATACATCTGTAGATTTTTTCCCTCTGTGTTATATAAAGTTCTACATTAACACACACAAAAAGGTATGCTGGTCATATAGCCTCAGCATTTATGGCAAATTATTAATCAAGTCCCACCTGAAACAATTTGTTAAATTGATTTTAATCACTGGGCCTCTCATGTGAAGCTTTGTATAATCAGCATTTCATTTACAAAATTAATTGCCTGATTGATTCTCGAGAGGCAGTAGCTGTCATTACGCTGCTGTCATAACTTTTGAGTAGGGGTGTCACAACACAGAATCTGACAGTATGAAAAGCACTGCTATTTAAAAATTGGGGGTGGGGGGGACACAAATACAGTGATTTCATGGAGTTATTCTTTGGTTTACTAGAAAAGTAAAAAACAAGTCTTACCAGTTTAGGTTGATTCTTTTCACTGAATTAATGTTCCACTATTCAGCTCTCTGCACTTCACTGCAATGTCATTAAGACAATTATATGACAGCCTGAAGTTGGGCATAATGGGATTGTTGTTGGATAGAGGGTGATTAATCAGGGGTCACTGTTAAGGTTTTGGGGAAGCAATGATTTCCTAACTTTCAATTTTTAGTTTTTATCTACAACTTTATGATGACACCTTTTAGTTTAGGTTTTTTGTTTAGGAGGGGAAAAAAGATGATCTTTCGAAAGCTTCTTGTCTTGGAATCTTTTTGTTTTCACTCTTAACTGACACAATGTAGTCAATTATTTCACTTAGAAAATTTCACATAGAAACCGAGTTTACTTAAAAACAAAGCTTTTAAATGCCCTGACAAACAGCTCCCAGTCTCCATGATTGGAAGGGTAGAATGATCCAGTGCTAGGACACTGAATCAGAAGACACAAGTTTTATTCTTGACTCAGATCTTGGGTTTTGTGTGGCCTCTTCTTCAAGTCACTTTTTATTTATGTGCCTCTCTCCTTTGGCCAAGGAATGGGTTTGGGAAAATTTGGGAAGAATGATGTTTGACATCAGGAAAAAACAATTGAGTTACTGAGATCTATGGTGTCCCCCACACCCTCCAATCTGCAAAGAACAATATCAGAACTGTAAACTGCAATGTGATTAGGTTTTCCAAAGCCACCTTCACATGGAAAAGTGGCGTCTCTTTAAATGAAAACTTAAGTTTCCATCAGAGCTCTGGAGAACTATTAAAAACTTCCAGAAGCTGACCTATTCGAGCATATCTGGGAACCACCATGGAGGCACCCAAGAATGACTTCAATACTTCATCACCAGGTTTAGAGCATGGGAGCAGGAGTGGGAAGGCAGTGC
>NW_017728943.1:114599972-114615146 GCF_001723895.1 Crocodylus porosus
CGCTGCTGCCGCTTGCCAGCTGGCACAGGTGAGGGGTGCAGGCGCTGGGAGAAGGGGCTATGCCCTGCTGCCACTTGCCCCCTTCTGCCTGGAGTGAGCCACACCTGCATCCCCACCCCCCTGCCATGCAAGCGGCAGCATGGCAAAGCCCCTACTCTGAGCACTGCTGCACCCACATCCTGAGACCCCTCCCCAAGTCCTGCACTTCCCACCCTGGCTAGGCAGCTTGTCCCAGCCCCATTCCCTCCCACCCCCAACAGACTTACCAGCTGGAGGCAGCTGTCAAAAGCCTGTTTAGTCTATGACTGAATCTCCAAATCAGCCATGCCGAGATCGGAAGTTCCCTCCCACAATGGGGAGGCCTCAATCTGCCCCCCCCTTAAAAAAAGGGGAAAAAAAAAAAGAAGGGGGTACACGAGCTAAAACTTTGAGTCAGAAGGGGTACACTTATTAAAAAAGGTTGAAAACCCCTAACATACAGGATTTAATCCTCTTTTCAGTGATTTGGCTAGCGCAGGAATGGCCAGCCTGCAACATGAGTGCCACAAGTGGCACGGGCAGCCTCTGTGTGGGACACCTGGCAGATCAGAGAATGGACAGGCAGCACAGCGGCTGATAGGGCAAGATGCAGGGAAAAGAGAAGACAACTAGGCAGGAAGAACAGGACAGGAAGCAGAAAGCAAAGGAGCTGGAGTACAGAGTAACAAGCATTAACCACAGCAGTAGACTGGACAGGAGGAGATCAGAGTGGCACTCAGGCAGAGCACACAGCTAATTTGTGGTTTGTCAAAAAGCTTGTCCCACTCTGGCCTAGTATTTGCCCATCTGATTTTTGGCTCTCCATAATTTTTCTAGCAAGCCTTGGGACGCTGGAGCTTACACTTTGTTTATACGCCCCTTGCCCATTTTCATTTCCAATACAGGTTTCTTTTAAATGCCAGATATTTATATAATTCTTCAAGTATCACATTGGGAAATTCTTGTTCCTTTTCTTTCAAAAGTGGTATTGTAATCTTTTATGCCTTTATTATGGTATTTATTGCCAGTCTCAATACATTTGCTTACATGCAATTTTAAAACTTCAAATGCAACAAGTGCATTTTTCACAATTTCCCCTTACTAAACCATTACTCAATGTTGAGTGCATTAGAACAGCCCATGCGAAATCCTGGCTCTAATAAAACAAAGGGCAAGGATTTAAATGGGGCCAAAGTTTCACGCCCAATCTTTAGATTAACAGTCTATACACTAAAATGCAAAGGATGTGGAAAGAAACACCACCTCAGAGGATTAACAGGGAACTCTCCCCCTACAACCACTGCTTCTCCAGTATACTCTTGTGTTCAAGTGATAAAAGAATGATAAGTTTCAGTACTATTTTCACCAACAGCCATATAAAAATGTTACACTTCCATTCCCTTGAACACACTCATTATCAGGGCCATTCGCAATATATTCTCAGTCAGAACTGATAAAAGCTGATCAACAGTCCTAATGTCCAAAGATTAAACCTTGAGGGAGAAAAAAAAAATCTGGCATCCCTCCCATAATGTACTCAGCATACTGCTGGATACGCTTCTTCTGCACACAACTCAAGAGCTGTACTAGGATTCATCTTCATCAGGTGGTAAGCCAAAGGTATGCTTGATCCATTGATCAGAGTTTAGACTTAAAGTTAAAAAAAACTCTTTCAAAACAGATGCTGAAAGATGTTAGAGGCTACACACAGCATCAGTGGCTGCCTGAAGATGCTGTCTCAACTGCTTAATAAGGCCACTAGCTCAGCTTGTAAGATGCAAAAAAACCCAAAAAACACCACAAAAAAAGAACAGATTTCCAAAAAGGCACCATCACTAGGGTTAGAAACTACAGGCACAAAAGTGGTTTTATTTTTTACCCTGGTTTTTTTATTTTTTTCGGGGGGGGGGGTAGAAAAACACAAAAGGGGTAACTCAGCTGAAACCCAGCATTATTTTTAAATCAGATGGATAAAGCAGTTTACTAGAGGACCAAAGCTTTAACCTGCAATATGGATGTTCTCCAGGAGGGAAGAAAAAATGCATTTTTTTTTTACAAAATTGGTGAAAAATAAGTATAGGTTTTCCTATGCCTGCAATATAAAAATGAAATGATTACAAGCCCCAGTGCTAAGTATATCCCAACAGCTAAAGGCACCACATTTGTGCCTGTAGCAAAAAAAGAAGTCAATGCAATGTATTCTCAAATATGTTTGCCCTCAGAACTCCTGAAGCTCCTGAGTACAATAACTCTGTTCATCACCAATCTACAGCAAAAATCTCTCTGTATTAAAAAAACCTGCCTCTCTATCAGTAACAAAATTGTCAAATCTTACAGCCAAGAAAGACGACAGCTGGAAATCACCTACTAAATTCCAAGCAAGTTCTCAATTGTAGCTCAAGCAATAAGCTATGAATTTATCACAAGATACAATCACAAGTATTCACTACAGCTGGCAGGGGCAGATCACTGGGGAAAAGGTAACCCATCCTCAAACAATAACCTGATCCATATACACACATACAGACTTGTCAGCCAACATGTCTGAAGTGGCAAAAGCGAGGAACTAAACTGAATTAGTGCAATTTAAACATTATTTAAGAAAATATGCATATGACATTTTAGAAATGTATAAATAAATATTAAAGTCAAGAATTAAACAGCAGATCTATTTTCTTGTACTACTGTCAAGTCTGACGGTGTATTATTATGACTACTGCAAAGCAAAATAAGTGATTTGTTTCCTGATTTTTTGTAAATCAGGACCTCTCATTTGATTCTTCAGTGAAACAAAATAAAGCAAAGGAAAAAGTTCAGACTCACAAAAAAGCATGAAAAAGTGTCACTCCATGTCACTGAATACAAAGGGCCAAAATCACCATATGCACAAGTGAAAACAAGTTTAGTGAGTCAGAAAGCTTACATTAGTAGAGGTTTAACCAAAAATACCTATTTAACCTGTCCTGCAGCCTCTCCTTGCAGCATGGGCCCAACTGCAGAAAGCTACACTAGTGTCTTTCACCAAAAAAAAAAAAAAAAGCAGAAACCAAACCCCTCTGCCTCTAAGGCCACATTGCTTCTGAAGAAAGAATGCATCAAAATCAAAATACTCACTGCAAGAATCTTCTGCATCATTTTTCTAAGCCCTTTAAATAGTTCCTAAAAACCAGATACCCAGGGAGTCAGACATCTCCTAGCTGTTACTCTGCAGATGAACAGATATAATAGCTACTGAGAGAACAAATCACAACAGAAACAATGACAAAAAGATGTTTTAATGAATCATGTAAGAGTTGTCTCTTTAGTTGCAACTGGAAGCGCAAGTAGAGGTTAAAGCAACATTAAAAAGCAATTATGTACATTTATCACACCCAATGGCCAAAACAATCCTAGGGACAGAGACAAGTTTACATGACTAAAAAGCTTAGCACTGTTGCCCTTAAAATGTTTTTTTTATTTTTGATCACTACAAATTACTGACACACTGGCTGAAACCCTGGTCCCAATAAAGGCAATGGGAGTTTTTCCACAAACTTTAATGTGGCCAAGATTTCACTCATGAACAACTGACAATGTAATATTTCCTTATTTCAGTAATGATTAAAACGTCAACCCTGCTTGTTCTTCCCAGCTTTCTTCCATCAGCCAGTTATCCACCTCCAATTTTCTCTTAAGAGAAATCAGTGACCTTTCTTCCCCTTATAACTAAGTTTGCTTACTCCAAAATGCTTTTCTGTATGGTAACAATATTTTCTGGTGATGTACAACCTTCCTTTGGGCCTGAGCAGTGACCAGTGTCATGGTTCAGTAAAGGAAAAAAAAACCCACGCATAAAGCTAGAGAGGAAATGTTAAAAAAAGAGTTTCCAGAAAGTATGTGTGTAAAAATGCATGTATATGCAACACTAAAATCTTCGTACCTTGAAAATTTGGACTGAAAAGAAATTAAAAAGATGTTGCCGCTGCTCTACACTCACATTACAGGTTGAAAAGACAAGTGAAAAACAATTCAGGGTTCTAAATACAGCAGAGAACACATCATCTGTTCTTCTGGACACATCTTCTAATGACCGAAGCATGAAAATCATACCCCTGTGGGATCAAGATACCATATCCTTGTTGAGTGGCAGCAAAGTTTCCCCAGTTTTCATCTCTACTTCTACAGCACACAGTACAACTGAATCCTGGTCTATGACTATAGTGCTATAGTAACACAAACAAGAACAAAGTTTTGAAGTTGTGGTCAACAACTACCAAAGATCAGAATTCATGGCAAAACACTGTGCCACACTTCTACATAAACTCAAGCTAACTCCGCATAAATTGGCACAGGGAATGAACAGTCTAGTTAATGAGGTGACCTGTTTTAGCCTTAAGAGTTTCTCCTACCTGGTCTGGAGAGGAGTCTCTCAGCCCCTGCAGCAGGAACTATTTCTTCACTCTTTCCACAAAGTTATCATCTGCTTCTCTTGACTACATCTTAATGGTGCTATACTACCATAAAGTAACAGGGCTGTATGAATAGACAGAGATTTACTAAAAAGTACAGACTGCCAGGCAGGAAGCAGAAAGCATCTTATATAGAAAGGAGGAACCCTTTCTCTTGGAAGAAGCAGAACAGTGTGCAGAAAGTGTTGATGACTGACTAATGAAAACCATGTAATCTAAAATTTTAAAGGAGAATCTTACTATAGGCAAATAATATCCAATCAAACTATACAATACTTTCCCAACCATTTGATTTTATTATAGAAAACAGTTTAATGGATAATGTATTTTTAGCGTTAAAAAAAGAAACCCAAACCTAGTCAAGCAAATGACATTACTATTGGGGAAAACCCTGTACCCACAAAAATGTATAGTAAGTCGGTCATAAGTCTGAAGTACATATATACATCTGTAGATTTTTTCCCTCTGTGTTATATAAAGTTCTACATTAACACACACAAAAAGGTATGCTGGTCATATAGCCTCAGCATTTATGGCAAATTATTAATCAAGTCCCACCTGAAACAATTTGTTAAATTGATTTTAATCACTGGGCCTCTCATGTGAAGCTTTGTATAATCAGCATTTCATTTACAAAATTAATTGCCTGATTGATTCTCGAGAGGCAGTAGCTGTCATTACGCTGCTGTCATAACTTTTGAGTAGGGGTGTCACAACACAGAATCTGACAGTATGAAAAGCACTGCTATTTAAAAATTGGGGGTGGGGGGGACACAAATACAGTGATTTCATGGAGTTATTCTTTGGTTTACTAGAAAAGTAAAAAACAAGTCTTACCAGTTTAGGTTGATTCTTTTCACTGAATTAATGTTCCACTATTCAGCTCTCTGCACTTCACTGCAATGTCATTAAGACAATTATATGACAGCCTGAAGTTGGGCATAATGGGATTGTTGTTGGATAGAGGGTGATTAATCAGGGGTCACTGTTAAGGTTTTGGGGAAGCAATGATTTCCTAACTTTCAATTTTTAGTTTTTATCTACAACTTTATGATGACACCTTTTAGTTTAGGTTTTTTGTTTAGGAGGGGAAAAAAGATGATCTTTCGAAAGCTTCTTGTCTTGGAATCTTTTTGTTTTCACTCTTAACTGACACAATGTAGTCAATTATTTCACTTAGAAAATTTCACATAGAAACCGAGTTTACTTAAAAACAAAGCTTTTAAATGCCCTGACAAACAGCTCCCAGTCTCCATGATTGGAAGGGTAGAATGATCCAGTGCTAGGACACTGAATCAGAAGACACAAGTTTTATTCTTGACTCAGATCTTGGGTTTTGTGTGGCCTCTTCTTCAAGTCACTTTTTATTTATGTGCCTCTCTCCTTTGGCCAAGGAATGGGTTTGGGAAAATTTGGGAAGAATGATGTTTGACATCAGGAAAAAACAATTGAGTTACTGAGATCTATGGTGTCCCCCACACCCTCCAATCTGCAAAGAACAATATCAGAACTGTAAACTGCAATGTGATTAGGTTTTCCAAAGCCACCTTCACATGGAAAAGTGGCGTCTCTTTAAATGAAAACTTAAGTTTCCATCAGAGCTCTGGAGAACTATTAAAAACTTCCAGAAGCTGACCTATTCGAGCATATCTGGGAACCACCATGGAGGCACCCAAGAATGACTTCAATACTTCATCACCAGGTTTAGAGCATGGGAGCAGGAGTGGGAAGGCAGTGCATGCTAACCAGCAGGTATACCTGGTAGTACTAGGATGCACTGTAAATCTACCCTGAGAACCTGGACACAAGACATATTTATATCAATGTTCATTACACCTGGATCTTTGGCAGAGATCAGAAGCTATTCCTCAGTATGTGCACACCACAGGCAGCCATTACTGTGACTTGCTGCTAGATGCCTGAGCAACAGGTAACAGCTTGTTTCCCTTAATCACCTACCCAGGGATAAGCTATGGATATATGACACCTGCATAAATGGAAGTTACAACAGTACAGTTTTATTCCTGATTTTTTTCTCCCAAGGTAATTCTATGCTGAATTCAAGTAAACTACAGCAATGTAGGCTTGTGCACTGTGCATCACTTTTTTATACACTGGCATAAACATAGGATACTAGGCAAGAAAGGCTGGGAGGGACCCTGTGAGGTTGTCTTGTTCAGGCTCCTGCTCAAGGCAGGATCATCTCCAGCTAAACCATGTGTGTTAAGCGCCTATCCAACCAGCTCTTGAAGATTTCCAGATATGAAGTTTCCACAACTTCTGTAGGTAGCCTGTTCTAATACACGAGCACACTCATTGTTAGATTGTTCATCCTAATCTAAATTTCCCCTGCTGCAGCTTCAGGCTATTGCTCCTGGCCTGGACTCTACAGCCACAGAGAACAGTCCATCTCCATCCTCTCCATAAATCAACCATCAGGTATTAAAAGACTGTTATCAAATCACCCTTCAGTCTCCTCTTCTCCAAACTAAATAGCCCTCTTTCTTTCTGCCTGTCCTCGTAAGTCTTGGTTCCCAGACCTCTAAGCATTTTTTGTCACTCTGCTGGACGCTGTTCATGTGTCATGTTCAAGGCCTTTTCCTTGGCCTTTTCCCAGCTTTGTGAGCCTGAATTTCCTCACATTTGTCAGTTCATGGTGAATGAAACAGTAAAAAGAAATCTCAGTAACAGGTAGGATACTGAACCAAAACAGTTATAGAAAGGTAGATGTCAGAGAGCCCCCCCCCAATAGGACAGAGGAAACAAGAAAGAAGCAGTCCTTAACCATAGTAGTAAAATGAGGCTGGGATAAAAAGTTGTTTAAAAATCCCACAGCATTAACAAAAGAGATGGCAGACAGAGATAGTTAATAAACCCTTTCCCACTCCAGCTCCAGTAAGAGGGAAGTGGGGAGAATTCATCACAATCATGAAGTAGAAAGTGGCAATAGACTAGGGCGGGAAAGGGTGAGAGAGAAACATGGAGCAGAGAGGCCTGTTCAGCTACCTTCTGCTTCACAGTAGGTGATCAGATTTTCTAATATAGTTGTCCCATTTTCAACCCTAACTCCCCTCTTTCCCTTAATTACCTGTTATTTAAGAGATTACTTTGATTAAAGAAAAAATATTATGGAAATGCTTGAATTCAAACAATCTATACCTAGACCATATTTTTTTTTCCAGTGAGGATGATTTAAAGACAAATTCAACTCTAGAATGGAAGCTGTATTACAACTTCATCTTCCAAGACACTGTTTCCTCTTTAATATATTTTCTAAGGATTCTGCAGGCTATACCCCCTTCCTCTTAAAGAGAAAAACCCACAAGTGGTTTAAGTGCAATAGCTTCTTCTAAGTTAGTAGTTCACATTTGGCTCAGGTCAGTAGCAACAACCACTTTGTCCATATTGGTTGTAGCGTGACCTTTTAAAATGTGTAGGTAATATACTGACTAGATATGAAAACTAATGATCATATCACTAAATCCCAACTGGCAACCATATCCACAGCCCTGGCTGGGACACCAAAGGCTGAGTGGGCCTAGATAATAAAAATCTAAAGTAATGTTGTAGTGCTGGGCCTGAGGCTTAAAGGTACTCGTTGGTTGACTGCTCATATTACCCATTCTGTAGATCCACTGAGTTTGCTCTCCAAATGTTAAACAGTTCAGCACAGGTAATAAGTATCAAACTAACATAAGCCGGAGGGAGAGGGAAGGGAACATAACCAAGCCAATAGCAACTGAGTGGGTTAACCTGTTATGAACATGAAATCAGATTCTTCAATAACACAAAGCAATCACCAAAGTGAAGACTGTGATGAGAAGAGATTAAGTTCTAATTTTTAACATCTAAAATTAAGGAATAACAGAAAGCCTGAGAAAGGTCAAGCTTTACATTACAGAACAGTGTGTTAGGAAACCTTGAATTTACACACATTTATAAAAAGCTACATCCATGCCAACTCTTTTGTATAATGTAACTGATTCCCAAGTATCATTTTACAATTCTGATTAGGTCTTACTAAAACCTTGTTTATTAAATTGCTTTCTTTAGGCATGCATAGCTGCTAATTTGTTGCCAACTAAATCATGTATCATCTGAAAAGATTATATTGCAACAGTGAAACAACACTCTCGGGATTGTGCTTCATCTGAATTTTTGAATTAAAAGGACTAATATACAATTGTAAATTTCCTTCTAAAGGGGGGGGCAGCAGGAGGTTATACTGAATCAGTAAAATTCTAATGCAAAACAATTAAAGAGCCCTGAGTACCTAACATGCATACTCAGACACACATGGCAAGACTGAAACACTCAAAGCACTGGAGTGCCTTGTAACATTTTCAGAGCTATTCAAAAATAGTGAATCAGTATTGTTTAATAGACATTAAACAATGGAAGCTAAAATGCAAGGATTTTTTGTTTTAATTTAAAGACATTTGTCAGATAATAATGGAGAGACACCACTTTACATTTCCTTTATTTAAAAACATTCTCTTTGTAAAAGCCTATTTTAAGATATTTGTTAAGGAATTAACCCCCATAAAACTCCAAAGGAATGCTTCAATGCATTTACTAGAGCTTTAGCCCAAGCCTTTCTAACAACCTCCACAGAAAAAACTGACACATCTGGAAGTCCTTTAAGCCTAAACTAGTTTACTCAAGTTGGGGCGTATGTCCACGTTGATAGTCAACCATAAACCCTTCAACCATCTGCACAATAATCCCTTAACAACATCCCAACAGCAGCCCTTCTTAACCCTGAAACTCTGCTGAACTTCTCAACCCCACTGTAGCTCACCTCATCCCCTTTTCTGCAGCATGTCTGGAATTTACCCAGGCATAAATGTCTTGGGAGTTGGTTAGTAGCAATCCCACAATTTCCTGTTCTTTATTTCTGACCTAGTGACACCCCCCCACACACACTGCCTGTCTCGATAATTAATAATTACAGCCAAACTCAGAAAGCCCAGAAATTACACCCATTCCTAGAAGAGTTCTGCTTTGCAAATAAGCAACATAATGCGTGTGGCTTTGGTAGGGGCTAGAAAGTAGGATGTACACAAAGAAGGGCAACTCACATGACCTGGATTGGCAGAGAATGACCTTAAAGGTCAACCCTAAATATCGACATAGACATATTCTTAGAGCCTGGGCTCCAATTCATCTCTAGCTGTAACTGCCAACTTGCCTGTGTCTTCAGTGTAAAAAGTCATTTGCATTTTGCCTCAAGCATACGTATATAAAGAGTAAGGAATGCTGATCCTCAGTTTTTCCAGTTGAGCTAAAATCTCTTTTTATCACTCATTTTTATAAGGTCTCTCTTACAGGGGAGATGGTATTTTTGACTGCCTCTTTCCTGTTTCACTACTGCTTTATTTTTTTTACTCCTTGGATTCCCTCTAATTTTCCAACTCTTATGAGGACCTAAGTCAGACTGAGACGGGAAGACAGCAAAGCCACCCTCACCCTCTCAACTGGGGAAGATACTCTGGATTAACGAATGGCACTTCCAGAACCTGTTGGCCGAACCCAAAATATGGCACCACAAGCTCCAGGCAACTGCTCTCCTAAGACCATGAAACCTAGAACAGTAGTATTCTAGAAGAGTATGGATAAAAAATTCCTTGCATTCAAAAAACACTTTAATAATTACTATCGGGGCTCTTTTGTTCATCTGGGTGAGCAGTTTTTGAGGTGAGGGGCACACTGAGGCTGCTACCCCTGAATAATTTTTAATTAGAGTCTTCCTCCAATATTGCATAATATTACAATATTTTCTTCCAGCTGCTGAGAGTCAGAGACAGATCGCTATGTCAAAACCTATTTGGAATGTCAGCCAGAAGGGGTCACTTAGCAGCAAAGGGTCACTCACAAGCAAGGATGTTTCTAAATACACTCAGTCAAATTGGTAAAAATTCATGCAGGCAAACACCAAAGACTCAAGTTAGCAATTCAGTATCTCCCATTTCAATTTGAGGTGTTGTTTATATTAAAAAGATATTATTGTATCAGATACTGTTTTGCATATCCTAAATAGGGATTGAAGAGTTGTATATACCACGTGTAAGATTTAGAAATGCACATTCTACTTAATGCCCCTTTAATAAAAGGTTTTGACTGGAAATATCAACTTAAAATCTAGACTAATACTATAAAGTCACCCTCTTCCCCCCCACTTCCCATTTTGGAAAATGAAACTGATATACAAGTGCTTTTGAGCGTGAAAAGTAAAACTGAAATTTCATCCCTCAAATTACTGCAAATCTTAGACAATATTTTAGGAGTAACAGAAAAAAATGCTGGAATTTTAAATTGACTGTGTCCTAGAGTAAGACATGGAAATAGATACTACAGCTAAAACTAAATGATCATTAGAACATTTTAGGTAGAAAGAATTAAACACTGAAAGTAAGAAATTACAGATTCAGATGGTTGTAATTCTTGTTCTGTATCCTTGCACATCAGTTTTTCTATGAAACATCTGCAATAGAAACAACTCCTCCAAGGAAAGCTTTAAATAAAATAAGTGTTTGTTTTTTTTCTAAGTAATATGCAGAAAATAGTTAGTGGTAAGTAGTAAAAAGACAAGTATTATCAAAATGAGACCTTGTTTTTTTTTAAAGTTAGTCTGTTTCTGCAGTTTGTTTCCCATCTAGTCACAATCCTCAGTTTGTGGCCTCATAATTAAGTAACATGAAATTGCAATGCTACGAACCATGCTAGAAATGTTGGTGTTACTTGCTTTACGTGTATATGAACTTAAGATGATAAGAACTGATTTTATTTCATTATGCTATAAAAGGTTGAAGCAATTTTTTTCCAGGGTTTTTTTTCTTTTAAAATTTTCTATGAGATGTTAAAATACTGTAAAAGAAGGAAAGAAAAATTACCAGGCATTTTTACACCCAGAGAAATCTGATACTGCTCTTTACTGACACTTAACAATTCATTAAAGCAGTCATTTTTCCTACCATTTCCTACCATCCCATCCCACTTTTATCAAAACAAATGAACTTATATGAGTAACAGTATTCATATACATTAATTATAAATGAAATATTAGAACACTGAAGCATTTATAGTTGTAACTGACTTTACCCTTGGCAAATTCCAATGAAAAATTCAAGCAATTTCTGTACACTTCACTTATCCAGTCAAGAAAAGAAGAATCTAAATTTTAACTAAAGGACTTGTAAGTCCCCCCTACTGGGCTGGGAGGGAAACAGGAGCTCCAGGAAATGCAGAAGAAGAGACTTTAAAAGGTGGAATTAAAGAAGAACATGGTAATGTGGAGAGACAGACAATTAAAAGGGGCTGAAGAGGAGATGTCCCTTTTTTCCCTAAGCCCTCCTACCTTCCCTAAGCTCCAGTCTGAACAAAGCCCTAAAGACAGGTGCTACATCCTTCTTTTTAGTCGGTGGCTTCATGCTGACTGGGTACCATGAGGAGATTCTTTCCAGCACCTGGCATCAGCCTCAAAATGGTACCCAGAAGTTTGGAGGAGTCACTGGAGGAAAAATCCTGCTGCTTCTTGGTTTGTAAGGGACAAACTTGTTCAAGCTGGAACAGGTTCACAAGAAATCTAAAAGGAGCCTCATGCAGGAATTGGGATTTCCTAATTTTCAAAATTGTAAATTAAAAAAAAAAAATGAGGGTCAGCTCCCAGACTCAGATCCACTCTCAGTGACATGAACTTCTCCAGGCTGCTAGCAGCCTCAGTGAATGAGAATGAACTTTCAGCCTGAACTTCTGGCTCCATAGCTGAAGAAATGGGATGGGAGGTGAGCAACAGTTGAGTATGATGTGGAATCCTGGCACTGAAAGATACTTTGGCAGCTGGAGAGAAGGAACAGCCCAGGAGGGTATAGTCATGGTTGTAAAGGCAGGGGGAAGCTACAGGGGAGGGGGAAGGGCCAAGGCATGAACAAAGCAGCAGTCAGCTGGAAGCTAAGTGACCTGTACAAGGAAGATAGTGTCAGAAAGTGATGCAGGGGACAAGGATCTCATGGACTGCAGAATGCAGCACTTAGTTTAGGTCAGAGATAAAAATGTTACTTAACTGCAGCATTTACAAAAATATTTCTGGATTTTTTTAAAAGTCATCAACATGCTGTCTAGAAAGATGCGACTAAGATAGCCACTGCACAGAAATCAAGAGGATCAGATCAAATGCCTAACAGCAGAAAAGATATTACACTACTATAGGTTATTCCATAAATTGTGTTGGACTATCAGCTTTTGTAAAGCATTTGTGTGCTACAAGAAAAAGCAGTTACATCAGTAGCTTTCTGTCACTTACTGCTATTCTTAGTCCAATCAGTAGTTTCCTGGGTTAAGTAATTGGTTTAAATACTGAAGCCCTATTATGAAAGTACACTACCAAAATGCTGAAATGTTTATCATTACCAAGGAATTTGTAACTAAAGTTTAATACAACGAAGTCCCGAGGAGCTTGTCTACATGAAGAGGGGGAAAAAAAGTTAGAACATAATTATACCAGTGTAACTGGCATCTTGCAGACTTTGATATAAAAAGCAGCTTCTCTTTCATTCTGCTTTTATTTCTAAAGCAAAATAAACCAGGGAAATGCACTCAGTATCTCCATAAGCCTTCCATGTGTAGACAAGTCCTAGCTGATTAGTCCATGTAAAAGTTCCAACAAAATAAATTAACACTAAACGTGCATAATCACGTAAAACACTTAAAATTTCCTGCATTTCTGATATTAGTCTTCTCCGCAAATGCTTTTCCCTTAAAACAGGAATAATTCTTTAAATTATTCCTCTGGTAGCGAAATCATAAACTAACACTTTGGGAGATAATCACAGTCAGTCACTCTCAAACAGATTTAGGTCCGCATAGTATCAAACAAGTAGTGAGAAACCAGGTATAATGAAGGAAAAAGGTGCCGTTTACACATTTTTCTGTTAGGCTCACACCTCATGCAGTACACTGCCAGCTAGTTTAAACAGTCAGTGCTTCAATAATTTAGTCTCCATCCTTTTGACAATTTGATTCACACCTTATTTGCTACAAAAGTTAAAATATTTTAGTCGACCTTTACACGCACACATGCACGCAGTTAAATGCTTATTTGAAGAACCATGTCACTAGCTGGAATTTGAACAGCAACTACAGAATTTTTAGAATTTGTTCTTTCCCATATGTAACCATTTATGATATATGTGCTCTATCAAGTACATAAAACAAAAATTTCATCTGTGTTAACACACAGAGGCATGCATATGTATGCTCATTCACATGCACACGTACACGCAAAGATGCACTGCCAACACGTAGTTGAGATATATAAGGTTATAAGTAGCAATAATACTTTAATTTAGGGAATTTTTAATACCTTATAATAATCTTTACATTTCTCTGAGCTATACAGTTAAGCATTATTATGTCTATTTTGTACATGGGTAAATAGACTTCCTTGCCGTTTCCCATATTTAGAGGCCTAGGAAGAAGGGACAAGTGAAAGATCGGTTTGGACAGGCCCTACAGACACTGAGCTCCTTACCATCCATTCTCTAACACTTAAAAGATATAGCATACAGGACACTTATGCTAGACAGATCTGTGGTCTGACCTGCTATAGCATTTTTGATGCCTCTTTCAAAATGTGTTTTTTTTTTAATGTATATAAATACATTTAGTGAACATTAAATATTCTTTTCTCTTTTTTTGATAGAACAGGCATTCACACATTTATTTCATGCTTTCCATGAGGCCCTGAAGAATTTTATCTTTAGGAAATACTTTCCACATACTAACTTGATTGTTTAGATGATATCTGCAATGCCTGTCCAATGAAAGCAGGCCAACAGTACACAGAGCAATTAATGAACCATACATCAAAATGGTATGACAGAATTTCGGCTGTTGTTGTTTGCATGTGCAAAGACAATGTGTGTAAAAATTAGTTCATATGAAAATTCAGCCAAATGTTTTGAAAGCTACAGGCCAGGACTCTAGCCCATTTTGTGCTTCACCTATCTTCTAATTGGGGATAACAACTTTCCCCCTACCACACAGGAGGACCAATAGGCTATAGCTATATTAATACTTGCATTTACAAAACCATAAAGAACATTATTTTCATTGTTACAAAGAAATTACAGAAATTAATATCCAGCGGTTTCACTACCATAACAACATTTTGTTTGGAGGAAACCTGGTCTTGTGAAAAGAGCAGTTCCATAAATGTAGATTATGCTGCCAGCTGTACCACAACCCCCCTGTGCAAATTTGGGTAGGATTTTTAGACTATTATTTTTCAGAGATGCTGAGTATTCATATAACCACTGAAGTCATAAGAATAGAGAACTGGAAGGGGCCTCCAAGAGTATGAGTCCAACCCCTACGACTTCACAGGCAACTATTTGTTCAAAAAGACTCACAAGATTTTTCACTCCAGCCTCCGACTTCTTTCATTTACCAGTCACAAAGCACTCTACTTAAAAAACAAAACAAAACAACCCTGCAACATGCCACAAGCAAAGAGCTGAGGATACAAAAACACCACCAAAAGAGTGTGGCAACTATAATGGTAGGAAAATATGCTCAGGTGATCCTAATTAATACGGTGAGAGTTATTTCATAGAATTCATAGACATTAGGGCTGGAAGGGACCTCGGAAGATCATCGAGTCCAGCCCCCTGCCCCAGGGGCAGGAAGTCAGCTGGGGTCATAGGATCCC
>NW_017728943.1:114615591-114629884 GCF_001723895.1 Crocodylus porosus
CTCATGTTCATCTTGTGATCAATGATGACCCCCAAGTCTCTTTCTTCTGTAGCGCTAGCCAGTGTAGCACTGCCGAGCCTATAAGGATGCTGCAGGTTTTTCCTCCCAAGGAATGAGTAGATGTTGTGCATTTCTGAAAAAAAAAAAAAAATCAGGTTCTTGACCATTCAATATCACTTCTCAGTTCCTCCCTGTCCAGTGCCACTGATGAGTGGCTAAACCCATTAATGTTTGTAAAGTGCTTTGAGAGTCTCAGATGCAAGGTGCTATAACAGTGCAAAGCATTATTACCAAGTGCCTGATGCTAACAATAAGGCCACACAGAAATATAAAAACGTGGATTTAAGTAGAAAACCTCAGAATAACTAACTCTTTTCTGCCAGATTCAAGTTTGATATCCACATAACTTGCACGATTATTTAGTTTAATAAATATTTTACGTTTGTTAGGAATAGAAAATATTCATTATTTTAACTCTTTCCCCACTGGCCCTCCTATTACTAGAAGACTTACTATCATCAGCTGTAACTTCTGATTTTCAGGAGTCAAGAAAAACTGATCCTGCCTCTGCTGACAAGGCATCCAGATCTTTTGCTAGATGTCTGAATAGTGACTTTGAAAATAAATTTAAAAATATTCAAGATTCCCTATGCATTTCCAAACTCTGAATCTGAAATGGCAGTCAAGATGCTACAGACTGCTCTACTGGGGATAGCAGATGGAGTAATCTAAAGAATTTAAGAAGAGAGGAGGTATGGAGTCAGTGGGGCAGACAGTAGAGAAGATGTGTATCCTAATTTTCAACCATGGTGTAGCTTGGTCTTACCATCTTGACACATTTGAGGATAACCTGATAGTTTGGTCCAGACCTATCTTGGCCCATGTATTTTAAGAAAGTAAAAATCCCAAAAAGTTGTATTACTTCGAGGAATTTTTTTTTTTTAATAATTTCACAGCCACCTGAAGCCTTTGCCTCCAAGACTTCCTTTCTCTCTTCAAGAGGACCTCAATGTAAAGTAATATAAATTTGATGAAAAGCACTGCATCTGGTTATCACCATGGTCCATGGCCCTATTGTTTACAAGTTCCAGAAGATAAGTGAGGGGTGATTAGAAACCTCAGATCAAGGGGTATAACAAAAAAAAAAGATCAAATTGTTAACAGACTATCAGACCAAAGAACATTTTTAGAACAAAAAAGGATACAGAATATTTGAAAAGCCATTTGAACTTTTTAAAAGTATATTACTTACCTCTAAGTTTTCTCTCCTCTGTATTTGAAATATCAGTGTTTGGACCAAGAGAAGGGGAGGAAGTTAAAGGGCGCCTCTGAAAAGGAGAATAATTTAGGCAACCTTCTGATCAGTGTCTGATTTTAGAACAAGACCAGTTCCTTCAAGAAGACCAGTAAGCAGAAGAAAGATCCAAAAGTTGGCAAAATTTATATTTTCCCTTGACATCAGTTCAGCTATTTAAGCATGATAGAAAAAAAACTTGACAGTACCTTAAAATGGGCCTTTCCTGAAACAGTGGGCAGAGACAAGGGACAGAAAGAAGCAGCAGTCAAGGTCTCTGTTTTTTCAAACCTAAAGAATTACCTTCAAAGGCAAAACAATGTGTCTTCTGGGACTATTCTGAAGTATAATAATTGTTCCCCATATAGAATTAAAGGAGGAAAAAAGTGATAAAATCTGAGAAAGATTAACTTCGCAGTTTTCTTTCTTATTTAAAAGGCTGTTTTCAGTGAAGTTTGAGTTACTTTTCACTATTTAAAGGTATAGCAGAAAAAGTTTTTTGAGTTTTGAAAAGAACTGCTTATATCTGTGAAATGACTTAATTATAAAAGGTAGGACTGCACCCTTTTTTTTCCTCCCTGGACATATGATGGAAAGTGAAACAATTTCTTAATGTACTCTATGCACAGCATTAACATACTAAGAAGAATCTTGAAAAAGGTGGTGTAGTCTAAAATGTCTAAGTTTTTGGAACAAGGATTAGGTCTTCCTGTGCATAAAATACCTTAGCAGCACATGTTACCTGAGGTTTTTACTTAAATGAAACTCTGACCTGCTATCAGTAGAGGTGGCTATGTTGAGTTATTGAAGTAGCTGGCTGCTGAATACTCCTCCCCTCAATCATTCTACCCCTTAGCAACACTGATGTTCCTGCTGATTCTCTGGAGTACAGAACAGAACAAAATATAGGTCAAAAGCAGGGAGGAGTACAAAGAACAGGCAGAAGCCTTCTCCTTCTTCAATGTATAGTTGTATTACCTCATCATTACCTAATTCTACAGTGGCAGAGGGCTGAGAAAATATGGTACGGTCCCACATATCTCATTAATTTTAAGGGACATAGGGGAAGAGAAATGGAGACAGAATTACAGAAAGAAACTATTTTGAAAGACAAAGGAGAACCAAAAAAATCAGAAAGAAGATAATACAATAGGTGTATGTGGGAAGGAAGGAAAAAAAAGAGGGGATCACCAACAACAGGCTTTTATTGCCTTCAAAGGGAAAAGAAGGCAGAACTTTAGAGCCACCCTAGCCCACTGCAAAACTGGCAGAAATTCTGTGGACTAAAGATACAAACCAGATAAATGAACACACTGTCCTTTCCTCAAACACACTAACAGTCCATTCTCATTTTTCCTCAATAGTAACGCATGAGATAAGAAGAGACTTCTGGAGTCACAGATGAGATGGGTCATCGGCATGGCCACTGGAAAAACGGAAGGGTAACTCATAGCCTGGATGAACATTCAAGCTTCTAAGCTTTTTTGAGCAGGCACTTTGTTATATTTTGTACAGTGTGATCAGTGCCTCCGACTGGATTCCTAGGCACTACCCCAATAAAAAAAGAAATTTTAACAAGTGTTTAGGCCAGGGCTGTACAACCTCTTAGCAGCCAGGGGCCACACACCCTGCAGGCTGGGGCCACACACCCTGCACTGAACACACAGGCACTACCCTCCCTAGCCACTCACCCATCCCCGCTACATCAGGCACTTGGATGCTTTCCACTCCCTGCACAGGGTACAAAATTGCCCTTCTCCCCTTTTCTCCCATATGGGCACAGGTGTCCCAGCCCTACCTTTAGCCCCTGGGACCAGGCTCCTCCAAGCACCACAAACTGTACTACATTGTTCTGAATTCACAACAAATACTCCAATATTCACCAGCATTCACAAACAAACAGCTGATGTCTTACTGTCCTAGATCCCTGGTTTAATTGGAACATTGTCTCTGGAAATTTATTTTAAAAGTTGACAATTATACAACACTCTAGGAATTGCATGAAAATCATTCCTACAACATGGGCTTCAACAACAGGCTGTTCTCTGCCCTAACCAGCCCTTCCTCTGCAGAGGAAGCACTAGATTCAATTGAGAGCTTTACTTCTGAATGACTTAAAATTATGGGCTTTTTTGGTTTGGATTTTGGGGTTTTTTTATATTACAGTTAAATCTGAGATTGCTATTCATGTCAAGCCTGTAAATGATAGTCTAGTTAGGGAGGTTATTAGAAAAAATGGGTTTAATATTAAAAACACCACAAAATAAACTTTAGCACTAAAATATTGTCACTATTTTTTACAGAACAAATATACTTTACCACAATCAAATTTCCAAGACTTCTATAATGCAGCAACAGCTATGGCCGATTCAGAAGAAAATTTTATTTGCACCATGACCAAGATTACAAATGAATCAATACATGTTAACTTCATGATTTCAGGAAAGAGAAATAAAATAACTGCATGTGGCCAGTATGTTTTTACTGAGAGTAGAGTCTATTGATGAAATATGCAAGCTAATACACAGAACTTAAAAGACAAATGTCTTTAAAATACCCAAATCAGCAATGTTTTCTAATATTATAAATCAGATTCTTCATAGAATGGAAAGGGAGAAAAAAATAGCTTCAAACTATTATGAATGGTAAAAGGGTAAAAAAGAAAGCATTGTTTGAGGTACAGCTAAGCAATGTACAAGTAAGAGCTACCACTTGAAATAAATAAAGTATCCCCCAAACTTCTCTTTTTACAGTTGTTTTTTATAGCATCCAGATCAACACCTTATCTTCTCACTGGATTATTCCATTCTCTGAAAGGTAGAAAAGCTGCTTGTCTGTATATACTGCCTCCATGTGTTATCTATATGCATTCCATTTGAATCCAATTTCCTTGCATTACCTCTGCCCAGGTCAGGGATGAATGGCTGTCAAATTCCCTAAGGAATAAAAAGAAAAACCCTTTCTTCCTGAGGCAGCAAGTTTCAATTCACAGAGCACATGGCTAATCTACATATGTGAAGGTCATGGCACTTCAGTCAAAGAGGTTAAGAATGGAACAGCTCACGTAAGGGGCTGTCTTAAACATCTTGGCGTGGTGCCCAACAAGCGAGATTGTTGAAAAGCAATAGATAGCTTCTGGCAGCAGCGAGGAGAAAAATATTTTGATCATGTGATGCCATGCAAACTAACTAGTTTGCTTCATGTGTGAAACTTTTACAGACACTACAAAAATGCCATTTATAATTAACTCCAGATTCCAGCCTCCCCTCCTTGGCTGCATCACACACCTCTCAAAAAATCTAAACAGCAACCTAACATTATTTGAGGATGCTCTTTCCTAAAATCCACAAAAATTAAAAAAAACCAACACAGACAACATATAGCCAACTGGCACTTACCAATATATTGGGGGTGAAATTCACTGGCAATAAACATGGCAAGAAGAAAGTATTTATGCCACAGAAATCTACTACATCTTTTTGGTTGTTGGTTTGTTTTTTTTTAAAAGGAACAACTAAATAAAATCAATTTTTGTCAAGCAAAATTGGTGTCTTATTGCTGCAATGTGACTGAAGTTCTCTCAAATCTGGTGCCAAACATTTTTATTTTTCAGAATAAATTCTTGCTAAACAGCAATCGATTCAGTTCATTTTACATAACCTCCTGTACACCCATTCATTGCCTTTTGAAAAGGTGTTATTTTTTTTAAGGACCTATTCTACTATATTCAGAATTTTTGCTTAAGCAGTGCTGAATAGGATCACAAAAACAAGCAAATTACTTTCTGCAAACAAACTTGACTGAATGTAAAATAAAACCTCAGTACTTAGTATTTCATGTAAACAAAGAATATCCAAAAACACTTGAGACAAACTGTTACACATGGAATACACAGATCCAACCATATTTCCATTTGAATCAAGAAGTTGCAAATAAAACCAGCAAATTCCTTAGACGCTGTCAAAACAAACCTCCTTATCTCTATTTTTAACCTTAAAAGAATACCATTTAAGAACTACAATTCCCAATCTTGTTTTCAAAAGAAAATTTCAGAGTTGACATTTCAATACCTCACTTACAAATAAATAAGCCTGACAATCTAACGAACCAAACAATCAATCTGAAGGACAGCTATCTCAAATTCTTTCCAAGAAAGAAAAGTAATCAATGCGCAATCCATCTTCCCCCCTTCTCAGAAAATATGACAATTGGCTAGCAGAATTATGCTAATATAGAATTGAATGATACTTTGCATTTAAAAAGCACCTTGTAACCAAAGAACTCAAAGCACTCTATATAAACAAGTAAATATTACCTTTGCTTGTTATATGGGAAATTTAAGTTAAACAAATATAAAAGAAACTCATAAATGATATCAGGATGGTGAAAATGTCCCAATTTCACCACCTATTCAATTCTACCTTTCTAAAGCTTTGCCACATACTCAGAAATGGTCACATTTACTGCTGATTTAAGTAGGCACTACTCCTCCCAAGTTAGTGGGGTTACACAAGACTATGCATTAGGAATGGAACTTCAAAAGCACAAGTATTTTTTAAATGGTGATTTCTTGACAGATTTTTTAGACCTGATTTTCTTTATTGCCTTCATCAAGAGCTGCCTCAGAACTGTATTTAAAGGTTCGCTTAAGCCAATTGCCATGCCAAGGTTTGTACTATAAAAGAATAGTCTTCTGCACATCAAATGCGTAAATCTGAACGTCCTTAATTATAATGCGACCAAATAGTCCTTTTAAGGCTAGTCCGCACTTCTCAACCTTTGCTAGCAGAGTTAACCTGGGATCGCTATACCAGTAAAGACCCCTACAGAAATCCAGCTTGCATCAAAAGGGGGGAAAAAAGGAAATGACTATTTTGCCAATATAGTACCCTAACAATGTAAGTTAGAACAACGAAAAGATTCTGGTATAAAACACATTTACATTGGGGAAAGCAGGGTGATTTAGCATAGCTATATAGGCTTGAGATTTATTTCACACTTGTAACCAACACAGCTTTAGCAGCAAAATTTGCAGTCGGACCTGGTCTTAGTTACACCGCTCATTTTTAAAGGACTTTTAAACTGATTCAGCAATACAGCTGTGAAATGCTTCTGATCCTTTGTGTATAGGCAAAGCTGAATCATGTTATAACACAGACAAGAGATACCATGTTATAAAGCAAACTCGCAAAATGGTAAATTTACTTTGCATAGGGAGTACTTTAAAATCCAGTTATAACAGGGCTCTTAAGGAAAAAAATCCCATATACTATGATTAACAACACCAAAAAAATAAAGGCTGAAAAGATCTTACTAGTAATGAAATGATGAATAGTTTTCACCAAAAATATATTTTGGTCAGGATAAAATTGCTCCTTTTCCCCTATTTTCAGTAAATAAGGAAGAAGGAAAACAAAAGTGATAGAAAATACAAGTAACAAGCAACCCCCCCACCCCACACATAAATATATTTTTCAAAATAAAATATTTTAGTAACGAGCTGAAGCTGGATTTTTTCCTCCCCCATTAACCAACACTTGCATTAAATTATTTCACCATCAGACACTGACAAAGAAAACTACAAATGTCTCATATCAACAACTTGAGAGAAGGGGAGTCTGAATTTTTTATTATCAATTGCATTTTGGACCATTTAATATAAATATAAATTCAATACTGTCCTTAATAAAATTGCCTATTCAGATTTAAGAAGTGAAACAAAGCAGGAAGGGTTGAGACAGAGGTACAAAAAAAGAACAGTGCTGAATTCTTATCCTCAAAGCCCTGTTTGCCAAGTTCAGAAGCATAAAAACAAGTAATATGCCTAAAATTAGATAATGGAGACTGGTAAACTGGTTATATCCTTCTACTGATACTAAATCTTAAAAAGTTGCAAAAACATGGTGATTTCCAAATAAGTAGTAACATGAAAGGTAGATAAAATGCTGGTATCTCTGTACTCAATGTAATTCCACAAGAATAGTTATGGAGCCAGGAAATCAATTCAATATCAATTGATTAGATACTTTCTGCTCATAAACTTAATAGCAGTCTCATCTTCTTAAACTTCTCCAGATTTGGTATTAGCTAAAAAGATTTGGCATACATATCAAGGCACCTTCCACCTACATTCTTCTTAGATGCTTTCCACAGCAGAAAGATTCAACAACAAATTTAAGAAAGATACACAGACAAAACTTTTGAACACCGTCTCTAGGACAGTAACTCTGTGCAAAAGAAATTCAAATTCTTCTCTGGGTATCTCCAAATGACCAATAACTTCAGAGCAGAACATACAAAGTTTGCTAGAAGGACAGGTGTTCAAGATGCTGTATTCCCAAGATAAAAAGTCTGATCTGCGATAGAGCTCAATTTAACAAGTACAAAATTTCTAAAGTCAGAATAGAAGGCAAAGAAAAAAAAGAAAAGGAACAGTCTCATTTGCATCTCAGTTTAAAAAAATGAGATGGCTGCAGCCATAGCTAGCTACTTCAAGATTTTCTCATAGATGCTTGTCAAATAAAAACCTTTTTGTAAAAAATATAGTACGTCACCTATGACAAAAAGCTCCCTTGATTCTGCATTTCATCAAATTCCAACCTGGAACACAGGTACCATCACTTAACAGTTTTACTCTGAAAAGTAACTTCAAATTGTATACTGTGGGGTCCAATAGCCATTGTCTTACTGATATCTGTATACAATTTGTTCAGCTTACAATTAAAAGGCATTATCCTATCAAGGAGCTCCATAAACTCAGTGGTCTCTGAAAATCAACCAGGATTCTTTCCATTTTGTTTAACAAAAATGAATGTTCTGTGGTCCATACTAAGCCCTCACATATACCCATTCATAGTTACTGTGACCTCAGTTAAATACGTACAAACCCAAAAGTTTTCCCACAGGCAATAATGAGAGCATGATAATAAAACAATACAAAATACAGACTGCTGAAAGAGAGGAACTATAATTCAAAATTCAAGATGACTATGCTAACATGAAGAACGAGTGTCCAGCTTCACAGAGTCACATTTGCCTTTCCTACTGCCCGAATAAGCAAAGTACGGATGTCTGCAAAGCTTAATATCCTGCTGAGGGAAAATTCTACTGTCTTTGCTACTGGGTCTCCTAACACCAATTTCACCCTCCATAGGAATGATGGATTTTTAGAAGAGCCTAGTAATACGGGCACCAAAATTGGGTTCTGTCTACATATTACTAAAACAGTGGTTTCATTCCAACTGTGTCAATGGCTGTTTGACTTCAGGCATATCACCCACTCAGCACCTCACTTTCAAAATCTATAAAACAGAAATAATCACATCCACCTATAAAACACATTTGGATCAAAGAAGTGAAGCACTATTGTTACAGTTAAAACTGGTCATATAGGAACTCATTACCTTGTATTTGTAGGACGGACTGTGTATGCAGAAATTCATCCCTAGTGTGATATCTCTGGTTTTACTGGGACTCAAAACAGGGATGAATTTCATCTTTTTTAGCTAAGAAATTAAGTTCCTAATGAATCCTAAAAAAAATGCAACTTCAGATTAGAAATCCAGCCACACAACAGAACAAGAATTTTTTTAAAGTATGCATATCGCAGCATTGTGCTAATACTTGAGAACTTGAGTGCGAAACATAATATGAATGTGTGAAATTGGCTAATCTATTTTTATTGCCCAAGATAAGAGAAATAAAGAGAGTAAATATAGTATCTGGGATACGGATATTGACATTAGATATTTAAAGATCTGTCAGTTTAAATAAATCAAAAAGGTATTTCTAGTAACAGAGATAAGAATTTGCTTTTAAGCATTTTTTTAAATCTGATGCTGTCTGTCCTACTACTATATCAGTTAGCTCGATGAGTTTTTAATGAATTCATTTTACTTCCTGGAGTCAGTACTGTGCAATGCAATATAAAGCCAACAATGTTTGATACTCAAATATTTTTAATCTGTTTTCAAAGCAAATTTGAAAATCACAAAGGTATATTAGTAATTCAAGTTTGATTAGCATAAGTGCTCACCCAGTCCTACCAAAAGTGTATTTAGTACTATGTAAATAGCCTCAATATTTGGGGGAGGAGGAGAAAGGGGAGAAGGAAGGGGAGGAGGGAATCTTATTTTTTCAAATCTACTAATCACAATGCTAAAATATATTCTGATATATTCTGGCAAGTTAACCTACCACATTTAAACACTACTGGGAGCTGAAATTCTCAAGCCTTGAGCATGCATTCACACTAAATGTGGTAACACTGCTTTACATACCCACAGATAATCATCTTTAAATGGGACATTTTAAAAAGGCATTGAAATGTAAGATTGTACCCATGTTCCAAAAAGGTTGAGGACACTAACCAAGGAATAAATAAAATACTGCTACTTAATATGTCAGTGAGAATTTTGTAACACCCAAAGTTAATGTTATACGTTTCTTGGACACAGAAATAAAAAATAAATAAATAAATAAAAACAGGCCTTTCCATGCCTCCTAAAAACTTGTTTTGCTTATTTAGACCTTCATCTAATTTTGCTGTTTGTTTTTAAAAACACTGTATTTCAAATTAAACAGTAACATTAGGTAGACTATGCTTGACAATGAGCTTAAGCAGCTGGCAATCTTGATTTTTTTAAAATTATATGCATCCAAAGAACATGACAACAGAGTAAATGCATTAGTTTTTCTTCCCACAAGCTTGGATTAGAATACTAGAAAAACATTAATTGACTACTCAGCTGTAGAAGTCTAATGTGAAGGAGAGGATAATACAAAATATTGCACTACTCTTTACTTACTGTATTTTATACACAGAGTCCTGCTGTTCAATTTGTACATTTAACCACTACCATAGAAACCAATAACTGAACACCAAACCACAAGGTGTCAAATATATAACTGCAATACATAAAGATGCTACTAATTGACCCTATTGCTATTTTGGGACAGAGAATGCATCTAGGAAACTGTTTTTGGATAAACATGCAGGGAAAAGGAACCTTGTTTTTCCATTAACATATTGAGAATCAGTGACCCATGGTGAGAGCTGTCTAATGGTCCCCAGACACAGGACCTCACCCTTCAGTGCTTATTACGACAAAACTCACATCTTAAAACAATGGAACTGGCACAAGAGGCTATTCAGAATCAGGCCCATTTGGAATTGGGATGAGTTGTGGGGCTGGAAAACAGGACACTCAGTAGTGGGAAAAAAACCCCTACAAATAAAAAAAAAGTTCTGATGCATGAATTTTTCTAACAATCAGTCTGTGTCCTGTGTAATCTAATACTCTTTAAAAAGACAAGTTCTCCCTGTGTAGGCACATACAATACACACCTAACCTAATGTGTTAACCCCCTATTATAGAACTTGACATTAAGAGTAGACAAAAGTCACATGACTACAAATATTTGGATTATATATTGTCAAGTAAGCACTCAGTAATCAAATGGCTGACAAGATGTCATTACTCCCGCTTAACTTATTTACAACCAAAATAATTTTGTAGTATGAATAGTATCCAGGTGCTTTGCATATTTGTGCTTCTTCCTTTCTTCAGCTTCTTCTTCAAACTACAAATCGTATCTGTTAGGCGAATAGATCAATGAAACTGAAGTAAAAAAAAATCCTTAAAATAACTGAATGAGTCAAGCAGAAATTCTCTCTCAAAGCAAAAATCTTCTGCCCTGCACATTAAGAAAAATAACCTCCCAGAGATAGCAGTGTCTTCCATAGCCATTTCAGGCTTGCCTCCCACTCCCAGGGCAATAGTTTTTACATGTCCTCGATCCAATCATAACTTGCATTACAGACACATGATAAGACACATTTTTAATTACACACACACGCATGCATTCAACATGTGAAACAGAAAAACATCACAGACATTAAGCTCAAATGCTACATTAAATGTTCCATTTCACACATGCTAAAAATGTACAATTTCGGCACTCATTAAAGGTACCAGAAGATATATGTGCACATGTGCTGGTCTCTGTCTATGCATGTTAATATTAACATATATATGTTTACTAAATATTACTTGCTACCAGTAACAGAAAATTATCATTTTCCATTTGATACAAAGCTTTTATTTTTTTTAGTAACCACCGATTTGAATCTAGCTAAATTTCTATTCATTATATATTATAAACTAGTCTGATGATAGAAGTAGGAACAAAAGGAACAAAAACACTGATGCCATTTTTAACAAATATAATGGGGAATATCAAAGAACAGCATCTGGCCAGCCTGTCTTTCACAAGCCACAACTTACATATTGTAAAGGTACCTAAAATAAATTTCTAATTGTGAGACAAAACATAGACCTATAAATATATATAAAAAATATATATTTCCAAGGGTCACACTGAGAACATAATGAATGAATTTACTCTCAATTCCAATAATAAAAACCCCCCACACTGGTAACAATTTCTGCCATGAAGAAATAGCACATACACCTACATATGTCCCCGTACATTTTTCTTAGCTTTTACAGCTATAAATGTTATACTACCTACATTTTAAACCAAGCTGACAATGCAGATCTTTTAAAATTAATTATGTAAGGTTATGTATATGAAGATTCAAAACTTTATGATTTCTTATGACCCTTTTCACCAAAGTGTATTAAACAGGGGAAAAAAATAACCTTACGAAATCCTTATCTTTCCATCAGGAACAGCTGGGGAAAAAATGCAATAGAAAGTAAAAGTAGGACAATTGTAGTCTGCAGACAATAGACAAACACCTTTTTCTATCCATGCAAGGCCACATCATTATTATTATTAAATTAAAATTAGTCCATCAAGCAAGCAATATCTTCTCTACGACACGCTTCTTTCTTATATAGTAAAATCCAGGTGGCTGTTATCCTCAGAAGTGTACATCTTTGCTTATTTCTATACAGTATTTCCAAATTTGGAAAAGCTGTTAAAAAATTAGCAACTCTTAATAGCAAAACCTAGTTGAGGAGGAAAAGAATCCCACAAACCTTAGGTGCGTTATTGCTTTTAAATACAATTTATTTTTCTGTAGGAAAAGCAAGCATAATTTCATTTTCTGTACAGAAAAATAATTAAATGGTGAAGTTTCTTGCTGCACCACAATTCAAATTTAAAACCTTTATTTTTTTTTTAAATGACCTGAATTCATTACAGGAAATAAAACATACGTATTGCTTGAATGGCTTTTTTCCTCTTTGTGTAACACGTGATATATTTTCTGATATAGGTGCCACAAACAGACAGAACACACACACATACACACAAATGATTACCAACATCACCAGGGTTAAATATCAAAAATAAATCAAGAATATACTAGACGTAAATTAGAATTAAAAATATCTAGTCTCTTTTGACATTTCTATGTTAAAATGTTTAGCAGGACCCATAAAGGTTTGTTCGTTAAGTACCACTTGATGGAACTGAACTCTCATCAAAACCATGCTATTAAAAATGCTGTTATATCAAATCTGATTAATGCAAAATGCGCACACACAAATCTAAAAACAACGCCCAGGGGGAAAAAAGTCACCTAACAACTGTATTAAAAATAAAGAAGATACTGCTAGCTTTCCACTATGCTGTTCACAGGCATAATTTCTGTCGATCCACATGTAACCTCCACTAGGTAGATACGGTTGCTCATTATTTCGGCTTCTTCTAAGAACGTTTAACCTTGCATCTGTGAGTGCTACTGCTCAGTTATTATTTGTGGCAAGAATTTTTGTGACTGTATTGCTCAGCACTTCTATTTACATCAGCAGTGCTAAATGCCCAATGGTGAGAGAGGAGCCAATCAGATGGCAGATTAGATGTCAACTCAGAGGCAGCTGTCTGGAGACTATTACAGCCAGTTTACCTCCACAATTCAAATTCCAAACCTTGCAAAGGAGATCAAGTCACTCTTTAGGTTCAGACTGCTAGCAAGAAACACCAAGAGTGCAAAGCTCTTCCTAATCAAGCCCTCGACTTTGGAGGAGGACAAAAAAATAGCCAGCTATATAGAGCATCCAACAATCATCTACTATCTATTGATTTAGTAATATATTGGATTTAGCTAATCAGTCGCCTGCATTCGTCCAAACAAGCAGGGCTTTCAGGGGCTAGGCCTGTTTCTACAAAGCAAGAACTCTGCTGCTCTAATTGGGGACCATGCATGCCTGGACGGGCACGGCTCACTCCAAACACCCCCCGCACTTCTACGAACGGGTTATTCTTGTTGCGGGGAGCAGACACGCGCACACCAGCGAGGTCCAGGACAGATCTCGGGGCGGATCAGGGGACCCTCGCCACTACGGCACGCGCGTTTTGAGCCGCCAGAAGCAACCTGGCAGTGTTTGGAGCGCCTTCCCAACAATGAACTCATCTGGGTAAAAAGGCGAGGACAGAGCTCTTTGCTCTGGAGGGGGTGGGGGGAAGAAAGAGACATAATTAAGAAAAAAATCCTGATGGAGACTGATCAATATCTGCTCCCGGGTGCTGCTGGGGTGGTCAGACAAGCAGCCACCTTCCCTCTGCATCCATTCTCCCACCCTCCCCACCCCACTTAGGGCCTGGGGCCCTGCAATCCCTGGCTCAAAGCAGAGGGCAAAGGCTTGGTGTCTTGAGGGGAGGCACAAATAAGCTGGAAGAAAAGCGACACAGCCCACGGCCTACATCCAGCCCACCACTGAGGCCCCCCCAGCCCAGCCGGAGGCAGGCATGGGGACACCCCCTTGCCATGGAGTTAAGCAACAAGAAACCAAGCCGGCAAGGAAATCGGGGCTCCTGCCACCCGCCCACCCACCCACATGCGGGAGGGGAGGGGGCCCCTGGCCCTCACCCTGCGGTTACCTGGGTCCTGCTGAGGGCCTGAGCGGTGCTGCCCGGGCTCATGGCCGGGTGGCTCCTTTGTTGCGCCGCTGCCCAGGCCGGGCTGGCCGCCCCGTACTGCGAGCCCATGTCCTTGGCCAGGCCCATGCCCGCCGCTGCCTGCTGGCT
>NW_017728943.1:114631797-114653003 GCF_001723895.1 Crocodylus porosus
CCCCTCATGCTTGCCCAGGAGTGCATGCAGCAGCGAGAGCTGCCCTCCCCATGCCCCCTCCCCCCCAAATGAGCTGTTTGTGGCTCTGTCCTACCCTTGGCCCTGTTAAGCAGGGCCTGTTGGGATCCCCATCACTTTGGTGGCTAGGGTGGCCACTCTGCTCAACGACTCCGTGCTACAGCACTGGAGGTGACCCTAGTTTTGGAGAGAGAAAAAGAAAGGTGACCCTAGTATTACAGAGAGAGAGAGAGGTGGCTGTCGTATTAGAGAGGCAGGTGACCCCAGTGTTAGAAAGAGAGGTGACCCGAGTGTTAGAGATAATGAGAGAGAGAGGTAACCCTAGTGTTATAGAAAGAGAGGTGGCCCTAGTTCTAGACAGCGAGACAGGTGACCCTAGTGTAAGAGAGAAAAAAGTGACCTTAGTGTTAGGCAGAGAAAGAGGTGACCCTAGTGTGAGAGAGAGAGGTGACCCTACTGCAGGGGTTTGCAACCCTTTTTTCATTTGCACACCAATAAAAAATGTCAGATGGAGGTGCAGACCCCTTTGGAAGTTTTGAATGGAGGGATGGACTCCTTTGAATTGTAAGTGTGTGGGTATTCACATACTTTTAATTGATGGTAGTCATCTTTTACAGACCCCTTAGATTCCCAGGGCTCTGCAGACCACAAGTTGGAAACTAGTGTTAGAGAAAAAGAGGCAGAGAGGTGACCCTAGTGTCAGAGAGAGGGTGGGGAGAAAACTCACTTGGTCCAGTTCATTCCCTCATCTTTTGTACAGAGCATAACCGCGTATGAAACTGATGCTCTAGTTCATCTGAGTCCAAAAGCTAAGAACTAGGCAGCCCTGGGTCAAATCCAGTGCAGATAAAACTCAGCTAGAATAGAAAGCATTTCCATCAGGAAGGAATTTAGCCCTCCTCCTAAGTATGTTTTGGGTCCTCATCAAATGTAGTCTGGGAGATAAAGTGGGGGAAGAGAACAACCCAAACATCTTGTGAATAATGTATAATTTTGGGTTAAGAAGAAGAAAACCTAGTTAAACTTGCCAGACCTCTAACCTGTTTCTCAGTCCACCTCACAGTGCTCGAAACCTTTCTCCTGCTATTCTTAAGAGGAATGCAGTGTACTGGCTGTGATGATCTGATGAAAAAATAAAATACGCTTTTACAACAATGTCTTTGGCATGCAGAGATTTGTAAAATACAATGTGAAATTCAGCGACAGGGGCATTTTTGCACTTGTCTGTGGTGTCCAGCTTGCTCAGAATTCTAGGGATTGTTTGAACTAATTATGTCTTTAATGTAACCATTAGGTATGGGGCTGCTTTCAACATGTCCTTTGTATTTATATGCAGATCAAGAAGATTTAAAGAGAGTAAAACATTTTCAGTCTTACAGTCACAACCCACAAACATTATTCCAAGGATAGGCTAGACCAGTGGTCTCCAAACTTTTTTGATTGCGCACCTCTATCAGTAAAAAAATTTTTGAGCACCCCCCCCCCATATATGTATATTTATATAAATAGAAGTTCTAATATTTTCTTCCCACACCCCAATGGATTGTCTTGCGTGCACCCTACTTTGGAGGCCACTGGGCTAGACATTCATGGAAATGTAGTAATATAAAGTACAGTGTGAGAGCAAGGCAACATTTACTCAACATTAAACTGTTACATTAATAATAATGACTTTCATTTATATAGTAGCCCTTTTGGCAAGTGTTGGTGGTTAGTTCTTTTAAATAACTGCTTTGATACATGTAATAACTTGATATGCGTAAAGGTAACAGTCACATGCAAGATTTAACTGGTAAAATGAGGGGGAAAATCAAATAGCTTTTTCCGGACATCAGCAAAATAGGATATTAATGTTATTTTGTCAAGATCTAAAATTCATTACTTGGCATAAATATTTTATCCCAATGTTTTAAACAGCTGTATTTTCTAGAAGACAGCCTTATGAATAGGAAGGCATATTGTGTCCATTGTGAAAACACTGAAAAACAGAAGCTTCATGATATATAATGTTGACTTACACTCAAAGATTATTGAAACATGTATGAACAATGCATGTCCAGTGTTTATTGACTTATTTCCTGCTGTGCAGCAAAATCAGAAAATATTAGGACTTCCGTTATGGAGTTAGTTTGCAAGTCTCAGAATTTGTCAACTATGTGTTCATAATGCTTGTATTTCAGCTACATGCAACCTTGCTTTTTTTTTTTCCTTTTGGTACTGCAAGTGTAGAAATGTTATACGGTTAGTACAAAAACGAGACAGTGGAAAAAATTGGTGAGTAATTCTAGTGGGGGGAATCAGGTGCATACCCAAGGGTCATTACAGCCTGCAACAACAACAAATTGCAATCCTATGCAAACTGCGAGAAAGAGGGTATATCATTTTTGTAGAAAAGAGAATAACAGAACGGTAAGATGAATTCATGCCAAATCATTCATCAGCTTTTGCCAAGAGAATACTACATCTTTGTTAGTGATCCTTTTTGACATTTTCTCCAGGATTTTCTTCTTTTCCATATTCAAACACACACTAATTATACACATTAAACCACGTAAGTTGATTTTTTGAAGTCTTTCATATGCAAATATAAATATAGAGGTCTACTTGTGTCTATTTATTTGTGTGTTCTAAAATCATATACAAAATCAATTACACATTTATGCTTTTAGATATTTGTATTCATGTAAAAGTATGTGTGTGTGTACAGGTATATATAAAAATGTGATAAGATGTATTGAAGGTAGCTCACTTGAGGATTACAATACTTTCTGACTTACTTGGTAACAAGTTCTGAACAGGAAAATAAGCCACAAAGTTTAACACAGATTTAGTTTTAAAATATTTTCCCTGGGAAAAAAGTGAGGACTCTTCAGCCCTGAAAAGTTTATACTAAAAAGTGTGTCCTTCCATTTGTTTCAGCAACTCTGCTACAAGATTGGACCTAAAAGGCTATAAAATAGAGGCCCTCAGCACAATGAAATCAGTCTTCTATAAAAGGCAACACATGCCAGTTTTTCCTCCCCAATGGCAGATGCCACACCCTAAAGTAGACAGAAGGCACTGCAGTCTGTGCAAGTGAAGCACGACACAAAGCAACTATGGTTCAGTTTTTTAGATCGCAAATAATGTAGAAATACCTTTTGCTATCCTTGCTCAGATGATGAGTGGTAGTGTATGTTAAATTCAAATGATCCTTTCCAAAAGCTCTCTCCATATGTATGAATTATGAATATAAATGCATATAATGTAAAAAGCTGTAATTGCCATGCATATTATCTGTTGCAAAATGACTAGATCAAGTTTTTAGTATTACAAGTGTACAACTGCAACTTTGTATTTAAATTTTGATCATTTCTTCCATGTTATTATTTCTTAAAAATTTATGTTATTTAATACAGTACCAGTTCCTTTTGCATAAACCATTCCTATATACTTCTACTGAATGATGATTTTCTGATAACATTTAGAACTCTGCTCTATGATCAGTTTCCCAGATTAACAGTATAATTTTTTAAACTTACTGTTGTTGATTCTGATACCCCAGGCCATCTTTGTTTAGGTGGTCCAGTATGAACTCCATATACCTTTCACAGCCGTAAGACCAGCCTTCTGCTTGGCCAAAGCAAATTTTATACAATAAAAGGAGCAAACGTATGAAAAGTAAGCATGAATAGATGCATAGAAAGTAAACCAAGACTTTTACAGTATTCGGGCATTAATCTTTGTAAAAGAAGGTAAGGGAAAACAGCATTGTTGTTGGGGGGGGAGGGTTGGATTTTTTTTTTAAAAGAAAGATCTAAGTTTTCAGAGCCCAACCAGAGGTTCAAGAGCTTGTTGCCTCTGACTCGGCTTCCACCATACTCTATAAAATGTTTAAACTCTTTCTTTCTTTGTATTACGTTCATATGTTGGTTAAGTCCACTGAAAATTTAGATAATGTAATTCAGAAATCGACTGTATTTTTCAGTTATTGTAGATTGGTAGTAAATTAAAAGGAAAAACAGAAGAATCTGGCATTTTAACATTAGAATTAATAAATTACAATAAATTATAATACATCTGTCATTTGTTCAGAATCAAATTCAATTTATACTGAAATCTACGCAAGTCTCAGTTGATTCCAGTGATTCCTAAATGAATAAAATTAAAAAACAAAAAACCTCAAACCACCACTAATAACCAGCACATAGGTAGCCCAGTGCTCTGGCTTTTTATTACATATGCTTATTTTTACATATTAGTAAATAATACATTACATCAACTGCCCCAGTTGATAAATTATCAATATGCAATAATCTGTTGTATGCAAAGTACAATAATTTAATCTAATCTGGTCATAATAATTTATATATATAATGTTTACTAATAACTTATAGACCAGAACAGGTACAGAATAACATTCTGTGATGTAATTAAAATCCGTTCTTTAGATGCCACTAATCCTGGGCAATTCAATTAATTTATACTAGTGTGATACAATCACACAAACTACAAAACATTACTATTGTGATCTCAGGAAAGTCCACTAAATCATTTGAATGCATTCCTGATTTTACACATGTGAATCATGTCAGTGAAGGTAGTGAGATTACTCACTTGCTCAAAATTAAGCACCTATTTAGGTTTTTACTGTTTCTGATGAACAGTTCCTAGAATCTCTGTCCTTTTTTGGTAGAGCACAACCACTGCTTAAATTAGAACAGTGTTCTGCTTGGCAATAACAGGGGGTGCTATTAGCTGCTGGGTTCACCCCTCTCTGAAATCTACACATATTTGAACCAAGTGACCATCAGACATATGTTTCCTATGCTGTTGTTTGAGAACAGCTTTCTGTTTCTGGGGAGTCTAAGGGAAGGCTCTATGCCCTTCCTTTAAAGTATTATATTATACTCATGTTAATTTGCAAATAAAAAAAGGCTGCTGAAAGTTGATTCATATACAACAGTCCTTGTTTCTCCTGTCAATTGTTCCCATTTTTCTGTCTTTTAAAAACCTTTCTCCACTTGCAGTTATGTGAGAGACTCACACAAACAACAAGGGTACTAGGGGAGAAGATTGCAGTTTGATGTACATGGGCTCAGAGCTCCATTGACACAGAATCAGATTATAGGATCAGGGCCTGACAACTATATAGGGGAAAACAATTACAATCCTTATACATAAAGCATTATCAAACTCACAACATAAGCTAACAAGCTAATACTTGCTTCTCCCCATTAAAAACTCATAGAATCATTCAAGAGTTCCTCCTTTTAGAGCCCAAAGAAATGGTTTTCTTTCTCACCCTTGTTCGGTAACCTGGCAGAGGATTTTATGTTCCAAAATATTTAAGTTTAAGTGGTTTTGTTGTACATGATAGATATGACCTGCTGTTTTGTTGAATAGATTGTGATAGCCTCCATCCCTTTATTCAGCTGTAACCTATTTGTGTGTATAGCCAGCAGTCTACTATGGACTGTAGCCCAAAATTAGGACTTTTTTTTTTTTTAACTTTTACACATTAGACATTTTTTCCTCTGACCATCTTTAATGTGCATACACAATCCTAGATACTCATTAGAGTGACAGTTATGATTCGGCCTTGTATTCTATTCTGTTTAGAGTATGTATTCTATCCTACTCTTACTGTAGCATCTGAGAACCTCACCATTGTATTTATCTGTCCAACCATTCCGTGAACTAGGAATTATCCCAATTTTTCAGATAAGGAAAATGTACCCCCTGCAGAGTACATTGCAGTCTGGAGACTTCTTTGCTGGTGCTCTCAAGTGCACTGGAGACTGTGGTCTCGATCGGCCATGTAAAGCCTCCTTGGAGTGTCTTCAGTAGGTGTATTTCTAGTTGGATCAGGTTGGCAGGAAGGAGTGGACAGAATTGGCTTGTAAAGAGCCAAATTGGGACATGCTGCTGCTGCAGTGTAAACCTGACCTAAAATGGCTTATCCAAAGTCTCACAGGCAGCATCTGGTGGAGCAGAGACTTGGATTGGTAGTTGTCAGTTATTAATGTATTCCCCAAGGGTACATTCAGCCTGCTTCTGTCCTCTGCAAATGGAATGCTGCTACTGACTGCCACATGGGTGCTTCACTTGCACATCCTCTTTGCCACAACATGACAGTCTGTCAAAGCCACAATCCAATCTTTGTTATGGGAGCAATGCATTTTTTAATAAATCACCCCCCCACAACTGCTTTTTTGCTTTCCTATATCTCAGGTGTGTTGTTGCTGTTGTTAGATAGCGAGCACAAACAATCTGAGAATGCTTGTAGTTTACTATTACAATCTTTAACTCATTTGGGGATCAGTTCTTCAAAACTTGTATGCACAATCCTTTTTCAATAAATTATTCCATTAAATTCTATCACAGAACTTGAATAAGGGTATGGTTTTCAAGATTGGGCCCTTCAATTGGGTCCTCATTTGTTCTTATTTGAAATTAAAATGGATTTGATCTTAACATTTAAATTACCTGTTTATTAAGCAAGAATATTATTTAGTTATTTAACAAAACAAAAATTAACAATGTAGTCAGCTGCACTAAAACAAAAAATCCAGATGCCAGAATCAAAGACATCAAAGTCTTGGGAACTGACAATAAGCTGGCTTTGTACACTAATGATGCTTTGCTATTTGTTTCTCATCCCAAGCAGTCCATTCTTAACATTTATCTCTGTGGACAGCTTGTAGGAAAACTATGGGTTAACAGAAAAATTCTCCCATTGCCTCAATTTTTTGATCAGGAATTACTGACAGAGCCCTGGCCTGGATTACTTTTTTCAGTGGGCTCCATCAAAATTAAATATTTGCATATATATTGACACACAAAGTCAATTTTTTTGGTTCCAGCTACATCTGTTTTCTGCCTTGCTGGAGGCCAAGAGAAGCCATCCAGCCAATTTCCCTTGGCCTGTCAAGGAAGCTTCCACTACCTTGCATCCCTTCATGCTGGCCTCTAGCTTACAGGGCAAACACCCAAGAAAAAAGGAGCACAGCTTGGGCAGCCCTAGTCCATGGTGATTAATAGCTGTTGGAACAAATTTTGAGAGGTCCATTGGTAGCAACTACCACCTTGAGCTGTTCTAAATTGTACCTTGGGACTGGACTGGTGTCTCCAGCTTCAAGGAGATGCCAAGGTAATGTGAAGCCAACTTTCCATTCAGCCCCCTTGTCTTCTGAGTCCCAAGAACCTGGCCCCTAATGAGTAGGATTTCTTCAAAGCACTTAGTATTGGTTTAATGCTGCTGCTAATGCTTTTTTTGTGGAAGCATTAACGAGTACTAAGCACTTCAGAAAATCTCACCTTAATGTACATTGTTTGTGAAAAGGAAATTTCTCCCATGCATTTATAAAGACAGAAGTATATTTGAAAGGCACCAGTGATTAGCTGGGTTGGTTCAGCCTGAATTAATTAACCAAACTGTTTTATATCAGTTTTGAAGCTCACTATTATTGACCCTGTTCAGTAGTTTACCCTATTTAACATACTTATTGCTAACTTTATTTGGGCAGGAAAGAGAGTCCAGCTATAATTAAAATTGCTACTTAAGCCTATTGAATAAGGGGAGGTCTCTTACAGAAATACAAATCTAATTTACTGTTCAGCAAAGGACACTAAGAGGCTTCCCAGGCAGATTTTGAATAAAGATGGATCATGAGTTGGTTGGTATGGAAAACCCTTAATAGCTTTTATGGACTAGATCTGAATCCAGTCTCTCATTTCCAGGAATTATGACACTTGCTCAGCAGAACTGTATGTAGCAAGTTAAAAGCAATCTGTCCCTACTTACATATATTAGGTCCAATGCATGTTTTACTGCTCTGATTTTAAAAACAGGAAAAGAAAATAGAGATGCATTGGTTTGGCATATTTATCTCAACCAAAACAAGATCACCTTTAACTTAGAAATACAGTAAAAGATGAAACATGCTTTTCTGTTTCTTTACCACCAGTTCAGGAGTTCTTTACTCAACTTGATGCTAAGTCTACTTGTATTACAGAACCCTTTTTATCTGAGCAAATCTTATTCCTTAGCAATGAATCTCAGAACATTGTGGGGTGATTGTATAAGGCCATTGCTTTCTCTTTATTGCCCACTGAAGAAACATTTATGATTAAATGGGAAAGGGAACTATCTCATTCTCCGGAGCAGAAAGTATTGGACTCAATAATGTCCTTCATACGTGTATGCTCTATTTCAGCTAACCTGTTAGAATTGCAACATAAAATTGTAAATCAATGGCACCAAACACCTATGAAGATGAGTAAGATTGCAAGCCATTTCCCAGACAGATTTTGGATTTTGGAAGCTCCCAGCAAAGAACGCTTTTACATGTACTCCAGGACTTGTCCTAAATTATCCCAATAAAGGTCACTTGTTATAGATCATATTGAGAAAATTACTAGCTCCTCATTGTCAAGCATTCAAGAATATTGTGCATAAGATCACCTGGACTTTGAGTATGCGTGACAACTGGATGTTAATAAAAGTCTTGTTACCTGGCTATTCATTCAGTTATTTGCAGAAGCTAGAAAATTCTGACTCTTCTTTCATCCTGGAATGGGAACTTTATGAATCTGTTGAAATATGCTCTGGTCCACTGTGCTGTAGGAGAGTGTGCATTTGCACATACCAAATGTTCTTTTGCTGATTATTTTTAGCAAGTTACTAGTTAAACTAGAAATATGTAAACTGAGCTGTTCATACTTTAGGAAATTGGATAGGTAGAACAAAATTGAAAGAGTTCTATTGTTTTGCTAATTTGTTGTTTTCTCTTGCTATTTTTTACCATAGTAGTATTTGTTTTAATTGAATCTTCTATTTTCAGGTGAATCCTCTCTCATCTCTTGTCAACTCACTAGTAACATGGATATATAGTGAAGTATTAGCCTTTAGGGTTGTGTCCAGATGAGTGCACACGTGGGTTTTCCTGGGGACAAATAGCAGCAGCACATAGTTATGCTGCTGCTGCTTGTCCGCAGGGAACACCCATGCTTATGCACTCTGGCACACAGCAAGTTGCCCCAGCTAGGATAGGGGAGATGGGGGCTAGCATCTGGTCTGACCCCAGCAGTCTCACTTGGGGTCCTGGAGGCCTTCTGGAGCTCCAGCAGCAGTGATCTGGGTGCATGGAGCCTGGCCGGCAGCCAGAGGGTGGCTTCAACCGGCCAAACTCCAGTTTCCTGTGGTGCATGTTGCTGCCACATGCACCGCCCCACTTTTTCCTGCCACAGGTTCTTCTGATACCAGGATCTCCTGGTGTCAAAAAGCCTGCTGCCCTGCTAATTAGTAGTGCAGCAAATGCCTGCATAAGCACAAGGTTCTGTTTGTGGTGCTGCAGACAGGTCTGCAGTGTGGCTAACCACACGTGTGCACTCATCTGGATGTGCCCTAGATTTACTTTTGAATTATTGCAACTTTGCAACAGGTTTATCAAGAATTACATACATAAAATATCGCAAACCTTCATTATTACAGAGTTAAGTTTGCCTACTGGTACTTCATGGCCTTTCAGAAGAGTGAAGAGTATCTAAACCTCAACACTTAAACACAAGGAGAGAGAAGACTTAAGATACGCATCAGCCATGCAGTGTTTCCGTAACTCTGCTTCTTTGAGCTGGTAGTAGCCTTTGGGAATTTTTCAGTAATATTTACAGGAAGAACAATAGACTTCTGAAGGAAATGGTGGATATTCTATTTCCTGATATCTCCAAATCAACATTGGGAATGTGCTTAATCAATTAAAAACTATTAGAAGTACTCAGATTACTTTCTCTAGCCTGTATCACATAGCAGCTTGGACTAGAGGATCTAATGGGCTCCTCTAGCTGTGAACTGGACAAGTCTACAATACGTTGACATGATGGAAGTCTAATATAACATGCCATTGTTTGTATTGTGTTCCACTGATTTGAAATATAGTATTATCTGAAAGTATTCCAGCTGCATGTATTGTGTTATGTGTGGCTGTGTTTAATAGGGCAGTTTAGTAGAGCTGTGACTAAGAAATTGGAAGGCGCATACAGAGATCAAGGTCATATCTCCAAGACAGGTAGTCTTGGGTAGGAAGGGTATGAAGAAGTTTGGTTCCTAACCAAAATAACGATTCCAACAGAAACCACTAATATAGATGCACTTTTACCAGTATAACTTGTCTCAGGCTAGATGTATTCTAATATTATAAAAGCCTAAGTCTGTCTGTCTGTCTGTCTGTAATGCTTTATTTGCACTCTGACTGGCCAACAGAAACAGCCAATCAGAGTGCTCCAAGCGTGGGGGAGTGCCGCCATGATTCTGAAGCCGCGCTGAGGACCAGACAGAGGCTGGAGGAGCCCTTTTGATGGGCAATTGGCCAGAACTACAATATTTTGCTATCATAACTATATCTGTTAGGACTATGTAGAACAAGCAAACAAAAACATCAGACCCCTAACCAAATCAGAAAAACTCATGTATAGGTGAAACTTATACAAGCAGAAGAGTTCTCTGTCTGGCATAAATTTTCAGGTATTTGGTTTAACTACACTGTAAAAGGATTTCTTTTGCTGATATAACTTCTGTTTACACAAAGGAGCTTTGCCGTTATAATGATACCAGCAAAACTTTTGTAGTGTAAATTATAAGGGAATTTACACTAGAGTTTTCCTAAAAAAAGGAAAACTTGGAAGAAATGGAGGGGTGATTAGTATTAGCCAGGTTTGCATGGTATTCACTCAGTCTTTGAGTACGGGCCAGTTTATTGTGTTATTCTGCATTTTGAAGGAGAATGAGGCACTGCTAGATGACCTAAACTCAATTTATAAATGAAAATATTGGGAACTTAGTATTCAGTGAATTGTTAGCACTATCACTTATTACAGCCCAGCTTTCCCCTTCCTTTGCCTGTGACTGGCAACTGTTATCCTGATCACTGAGGGCACTAGCTTCAAATTAGGTCCTTCACTACCTGATGTATTATATCCTTATATAACTATTATAGTGTTATCTCTTATCTCTCTGCTTGTCAGCATAGCTTGGTTTTCTCTCTTCAGCTATCTTCACTAGTAAGTAGCAAGTATTGGCACAGAACTCACAGGCTGAGGAGCTAATGAGAGATTGGAGTAACAGTGAAGGGACTAGGCATGGAGTCAACGGGCATATACTATAAATGTTGGGATGTGGGGCATGGATGTATTTGGGAGCTAGAGCTAAAAGCCTTCCCAACATCTTCCATTTTCTATCTCTCATCCCTTTTGGTCAACTTACCCTATACTTTCCCAATATCCCCTCATATTCCTGTCTACTTGTCTGACCACTTCTCCCTATTCCCATTATCTATTCAGACTCCCACACCATTCCTATCCACTCACTTCTCTGACCCTAACACTCCCCTTCCTCCCTGCTTTCCATTAAAATCCCTAACCCTAGCATTTCTCCAACATTTGCTTGTATTCACTCTCTTTGGTCCACCAAGCCATATTTCCTAGCTCTGTACTAAAAAGTTATACAAATCAGAAAATGTTACACGTAGCTCATGTTAAGGGGACTAAGTATTAGGAATCCCAGACCAAAGCAGCCTGTGACTTGCTTTCCTTTGATGATACTATGGTTCAGGAAACATGATTAAATTAACCCAAATGTTTAATAGAGTCTTCTTTTCCCTAGTTAGTTAATGCTAATTTCCTTGACAATACAGTTAGACTGAAATCTTAATCTTCATATGAATTGTAGGGTTTTTTAGAATATTGTTCTTACACCACGAATATTGGTCACAGAGAAAAACTTCCAAAAGGAGCTTTTGCATCATCTACTCATTATGCACAAAGCTTTCTAAAAATTGCCTGGGGAAGGGTTAAAAAATGCATATGTATGACACAGGTTCAGTGGGCACAAAATATTACTTTGAATTGCACAGTTATATGATTAAAAAAAGTCTGAAAACCTTCTTGCTCCAAAGAGCCCTAGTTTTGCCATATATGCACATTTCATTTCTTAGGTGCATCAGTTCAGTATATGCAGACCTATTGATACCAGATTTACCCTTAGTATTTTTTTTATATTGTTTCTATGTAGATACCATGTGCTAATTGAGACAATTCTGGGTGACCACGGTTAGTTAGAGGAGAATCAGGGACAAAGTTGGTGCCCCAGGTGTTCACAACAAAGACAGAGAGAGAGAGAAGAATTAGGTTATTTTGTAAAATGCTTTTTTTCCTAGGGAAGGCTGTGTCTTGGAACTTCTTGCTCAACTGACCTCACATTTGGACCACTACCACTCCACAGCATCCCCAGGAGGCAAAGCAGATTTCAAGAAAATCTAAGTTAGCATGTGAGTTTTGAAGCAGTCTTCCTTGAAACAGGCTAGGCTATAATTGTATTTGTTTTACAGGAATTTAAAAACACAATTTAAAAATGTAACAATGGCTGAAACAATGAATTTAAATACCAGTTATACTCATGTGTAGTAAATTTTGTCAACAAAGATGTCAAAAACATTTTAGTAGAAAGACTTTGGGAGCATGCACAGCATAGAAGCCAGACTGACATAATATATTTAACATATGCGAAGTATTTATTTGTAATCTGGAGTTTAGTGGATACATAAACATGTATCTTTAAATTAATTCAATACAGTATAATACAAAACTACTGAATATGACACTGTTTGCAATATGCCCAGAACACTTTACAAAACCAATAAATTAACTAAAATAACAGTCGTGCCAATTACAGCTCTAAGAGCTTATAATGCACTTGATTTCAGTACATTTATACTCTGTTGAGTGCCATCTAGTGGCTGAATCATCTAACTGTTCTTATTGCACCTTGTGTTCAGATGAGGTAATCACTGAGGAGCATGCTGGGAGGAGCAGCCATGTCAGGCAGCATAGGTTATAAGAAACAGAAAAGAAGTTCTGTGTGTCTCTCAGTCTGTCTCAGTTTGTAATTTATTTACACCTTACACAACCAGCAACTTACTCTATCTGAAAGAAATACAAGACTTCATTGGTATTACATTTGTACTTTCTTCTTTAACTCCAAGCACACTTGGTCAAGTCCCCAAATGGTAGAGGTCAGACTAATTTAGCTGAAATTAATGGACTTACGCTGATTCACACTGGCTGAAGATCTGGGACCTATTGTTTTTCCTGGTTTTTATGTCTTGCCTGTGTTTCAAGGTGTGTCTATCATTCTATGCTCAATAAATATTTTCCTAAAAATAAGCTATTTTAAGTTTCGTGACACAGGACTCCACAAATCTATTATCTAGAGAGAAGACTTTTAGACGTAAGTGTGATAATAAATCAGATCCATATTCACTCAGAGGCAGTACATATACAGAAAACAGCAAAGGAACTAACATTAAATCTTTACTTTGAACACTACTGACCCCAGAGAATGGAGAAATTAAATTTTCAGAGTAACACTTTCATGGCACTATAGGAGAAAAATAGAGAAATAAGTCACAAATAATTTTGGCTTATCTTAGCCTTAACAAGCTTGGAATCTGCTATTTGTACAAAAACAATAAGGTACTCAATAATAATAATAATATAATCTCTCAAAGTACTACCTAGCCATATGCAAATAGAGCCATTTTTCTCCCAACTTGCATACAGCCAAACGGTATCTTTGCCACATGCACCATGTCAGGGTCATTGCTCAGGAATACTATCTCAGGAAGAGATGACAGAGAGAATTGTAATTCTGAAAGTGACTGTTCTTTTCTTGATGACTCTATGGGCAAATATTTTGCTCAGTGTTGCCAAGTTTTGTGATTTTCTGGTAAGTCTCATTGTATTAGGGGGGTTGGACTAGCAGGGGGTTGGACTAGATGACCTCCTGAAGTTGCTTCTAACCCTAATTTTCTATAGTTTTATGACTCTGTGACTGAGTGTTTTTTTTATAAAAAGACCCAGATTCTGGAGTCATATAACACAGTATCTGGACTGACACTTTTTTTTTAAAAGAAAAGAAGTTTCCAGCCTCTGTTTTTTTGCAGAGAAAACTTGAAAACTCTATTCAAGAGCACCTTAAATTCTTACATGCCTAAAGCTCCCAAATGGATACAATTTTTTTAAATCTAAGATTTTAAAACCAATATAATGATGTTTTGGTGCCTGATTTCTGATTTTGCCATGTTTTTGGCTGGCAATACTTTTTGGCTATTGGCCTATAGCGCATTAGTAAATTAGGAGGTAGGAAATCAAGATGTTGTCTATTCCTTGCCCGTGATTTATCTATTCCCCAGCTAGATGTGCAATGCAGACTTACAGAAGCTGTTCTTTTCTCTTATATTGGACCCACCATGCCTACATAGTCAGGTAAACATATCCATATAGGTGTATGTAGGCATATAGGGGTATCTCTACATAGCTATGTCTGTCTGCCCCAAGGCCTGCCCTCTAGCCCTAACCCTCCAACCATCTATGTTATAGACCCCATACTTTGTCTTCTAGAGCTGTCATCCTCAGCTGGTGTGAATCAGCACTGTCTGCCTCTTGAAGCTCTGCTAAGTTTCAGGACCTGAGGCTGAGTTTCCCTCCAGTCCCACTTTCCCCTCCACAGTATATGCAGTAGTCACACAAGCTAAGCAAGACATAAGCCCCGTAAATCCTTTAGTTGTCCTTTTGCATCCCACTTCTTGGAATCAGAGACAGTACAGGAGACAGAAAAGTGGGTTTGATTCCTAGAAGGTTCCTGCTTGGGTTTTCTGTTACTATGCAGCAGAGCCCTTGCAGGATTTCCTTTGCTCCTTGTGGACAGAACAGCAAGATATATAGACAGGGAGGTGTGACTTGAGTGACACATTGTAGTTAGAGGCAACCATTCAATTTGCCCATGGACAAAGGTATAAACATACCCCTGAAGTTCTAAGAGAGATCCTTTTTCCTGCTGACTTCTCTGTGTGGATGTATATGGCAAGTGCCCTCAGTAGCCTACCCTCTAACAAAAAAGAAAAGCTTTGTCTATCACTGTGCAATTTAGAAGGGAAACCTCAAGATATAAAGTAAGGCACTCTTCATGGATTCTTTTTATAAGAAAGCTATTAAACCAGTAGCCAGAGAGAAAAATCAGTAACTAGAAACAGGAAAACACATTAGGCATTTGTAGATGACACTTTAAAGCGGGTTTAAAGTGGGTTAAATGCCTTTTACACCACTTCAGTGGCATTGCTGTTTGCACATTTGACAGTGTATTGCATGTTAATTCCAGTCGCTGTAGCACATTTGGCGGCGTAATGCACCTTAAATAATTTTGGGACACAGCAAGTGACTCTGGGGCACTGAAAAGTAAAGCAGCTCTGAGCAGTTTTAGTTTCCAACCCTACAGCTGTGGAGAGAAGCACTGGGCTCTGTGCAGATCAGGGGCTGTGCAGGCAGACCATGCAGACAGCCTGGCAGCAGCTGCGGAAGGCAGGCTTCACAGAAGGAAAAAAAAGCAGCAAAGCTGATCTTCCTTGCTCCCTCCTCAGAGCCTGCCTGAGCTGCGCAGGGGCCTGGTGCTTCCTTCTGTGGCTGCGTGCCCCCCAAGACTGCCTGAGCTGGGTGCCTGTGGGTGGGTGCCACCTGGGGGGAGGGGGAACCTGCTGTTGCCATGGAGGGAAGCACCAGTCCTCCCCCATAGCTCAGGGACCGCTCTGCCCACCAGCAGCTCTCTCTCCCCTCCCTGCCACTGGAGAGGCAGGTAAGGATCATGCTCCAACATGGGTGTACACGACATGGGGGTTTACTTCACCCTAAATTTAAGTGGTGTTTTTAAAAACCCACCACTTCAATTTACAGAGAATTAAACCCCTGTGTTGTGTACACATGCCCACTGAAAGATTTTGGCAGAAAAGTTTTTGGTTATACCTGATGTGGCCCAAACAAATGAGGACTACTTTTGTTCCTGACTATGCAAAGACACAGATATTACATCTGATGACAGTACTTATCTTCTTTATATAACACCTGTACTGGATCCATCTACTCCTTTAGTTCAAAACTCATACAGAGATTCCTGAACGTTTAAACAGGAAAAAAAATACAGGAATTAAAAACACCAGATAGATGCTAGATATAAGCTTGCAACAATAGGTATTTATGATAATACCTCTATTCCTAGCTAGCTCTGTGAGTTTGCATCAAACTCCTGAATGTGCAGGTGGAAAGATCATTTAATGAGTTTAATGAGTTCAAGCTTCTTTTCTATTGTTTAGGAAGAAAACAAGAGCAACCTGAAAGATGTCATAGTCTTTATAATGCTGACTGCACAAGTACCGTTCTCTAGGAGTTGGGAGAAAGAACATCTTATCCATACTGATGTTGCTTATGTATATTAAAAGAAAACAGACATAGCCTAGATCTTATGTGCTATGTACAACAAAGACACTTATCATATTTCTATTGAATCTTGTACAATTAATGCATCTTGGATGATTTATAAAGCGCCTGAAGAAAATGATCTTCCAAATTTCCTGCATGTGTTTGAACCAGCTGTATAAGGACTGGCAATGAGCAAATCACTGCTTAAAACAAGCCAGCTCAAAGACATACCTAACTTAGTTCTGTACTGCTCTTGAGGCCACATGCATGCCCCAGACCTAGAAATGCAGCACAGGATATTCTGAGGGTGGCCCCACTCCTCCTATAAAGATGCTCGTCTCTGCTTGGGAGTGGTGATGGGACTGGTCCTAAAGCATCATCACTGCTGCATTCCTGAGCTTGTACCATGCAGAGTGGGAATGGGCAGCTGGGCCTTATTTTTGGTGGCAGCCTCAAGAGCAGTGCAAAGCCAGCCTATGCATACCCTAACGTCCCCCTGTCCCACTTTGTGTGGAACTATGTCAACTCCTAACTGGGTGTGTCTATGTGTGTTATTAAGATGCAGCAATACGCTCTGGTACATATCACACTGGAGTTTATTGCTCCTGGGCATGCTATCTGAACATGTGCGTGGGACTGCAGCACACTAAGCCAGGTCATAGCAGCCCCAGCTGGTAGGGGACATACGGGGGTCAGCCTGCCAGCCTGGGGCTGCTCTGATCCAGCTCAATGTGCTTCAGAGAGGCTGACTGGGGCACAAGGTACTCTAGTGTGAGGCTAGCTGGCAGGCAGCCCCAGCACTGGACCCCCTCTTGTGCCCCAGCCAGCTGGGTCATTGTCTACACATGCGTTGCTGCACATTAAAAGACACTGCAGCAGGATAGTACTTGAATTTATTGCAGAGTATATTAGTTTCCTGTAGCCTAATAAGGCTGCATGTGTAGATGTCAAGATATTTACTGCAGAACTAATTAGGCAACTCTGCAATAAATGTCTCGTGTAAATGCACCCACCATAGAGTTATCTGCTGCTACAAGTAAAATAACCAAAAACAAGTATGAATAAGGGTGAAAGGGAAGGGAAGGTCGATATTTCACAAATATATTAAGGAAAGAAGAAAAAATTCCCAAACATTTGCTGTGTTCATTATCAATTTATACAGCTCCTATATTGATAAAGTCAGAGTTAATTAAGGATGCTGTGGCACAGTAGTTAGGCTATATGGCTACGGATCCTGAGATATGAGTTTGAATGAGGGTCTGGATTCATCCTAAATGCCTTCATCCTACCCACCCCTCAGCCGAGTTGTGAACAGGTATACAATCTAGGGAATCAAAGGGCGGTGGATGTGATTAAACACTTCCGTATACCAAGTGGTGCTTTAACTACACTAGCTGGATGGGCCACCAAGGCTTGGGTGGATATTTAACCCTTTTTGAGAACTTTAAAAGATTTAACTAACAGGTTTTTTTGTTTGTTTTTTGGGTTTTTTTGTGATGCCCTCAAACATTTCCCCTGTAATCTAGATCCTCTAAATATTTAAATCCATTCCTGAAGCATTTAATGGGCAGCAAGACTCTTACTACTAGAATGAAAAACTCTGTCAGCTGGAAACGAAAACAAAACAAAACACAATCAGATTTGTGCCACTGCAACCCGTATCTCGAGACGGATCCAAAGCCACTTATTGTCTGAGGCAGCTGATATAACAATGACTCGGGGTACCAGAAAAACAACAACCAGTCATCTGCATATTGAGATAGCTTGTGAGCTCTTTTCCTTTTCTCTGTACCCTGAATGCCTTCATGTTTTCTGACAGCTATTATAATGGCTAATGGCTAGAGTGAACAAAAAGGAAAAAACAAGAGGGAAAATTAACATTGCTGTTGAAGCAAGGTAACTATCCACTACAGCAGCCATGCCACCTTGAAAATAATGGGCCTCTTCATCTAGAACACTTCTCCCTGTTTCATATCTCTCTTCTTACTCTCTCTCAGTCTGAGAATAACCTTTCATTCTCTGTTTTGATGTATATTGTTTCTATCACATTCCTATTTCATGCATTTTGAGGATGGGGCCCAATATTTCTCCTGCTCCATAAAATGCTTGAATTTTGAGGAAAACCTTGGAGAATTCTCTTTCATCTTGATGCAGTCCTAGGGCCCAAATCTCCCTCTCTTGTTTGGAAGGAAAGTTAATTTCAAAGGACAGTTTTACTCCCTTCAGCTGTAGGTTTAGCCTGGGATTTAGTTATGTTTTCCCCACATACAAAGGGCAAAATCGATACTTTTTGGTCCTGATTAATTTTATTTCATACAGCAAAGAAGTAAAAAATAAAGACTCAGTGTAGATACTGAAACTAAACCACAACATAGCAACTGCTGCGGAGCTGCCCCAGTGCTATGCCTCCTACTTTTTTAAAGATACAGGATTCAGAAAATAGAATAAATACCAGTCACAACTAAGTATGCATTTGCCTTTTCCTTTCTGCACAATCTGCTTGTGTCAGGACCCAGACCCAGATCCTGTTCCATCTTTACATTGTTTAATTGACACAAATGTGGTTTGTAGGTATCTAAGTCTAAACGTGTGGTCACATTCCACCCTACCAAGTCCCTGGGAAGCTAGTAATATGCCTGTTTTCCTAATGCATTTTTATCTTAGTTTTAAGACATCTTAGTCAAGGAGGAGGAGGATCCACCTACCTTTTGCCCAATAGCCTAGTATTTATGGCGTTCACCCAGGAAGCAAGAGATCTGCATTATAGGCCTTGCTCAGCCTGTGAACCCACGACTCCAACTTCCAAAGTAAACAACAATGTGAATATCCCCCATCTCTCTTGTTGAAGGTGAAAATGAATACAAGAGTGATAGCACCAGAAAGAAAGCATGCAAAATAAAAACAAACCCTGTAGCCCAGTAAGGACGACCTCCCCCTAGCAGGCAGGGGGTCTTGGATTCTGCTCCTAATGTCATGCATGTGAAAGGGCTAGGCAATCTGAAGAGAAATCAGAGTATAACTATTTTTGGTTCACTTCACATATATAAAAGAAAAACAGCACTACCTCGTGTGGGATACCTGGTACCCTAATGCTATACCTACATTTTATCCAATGACTATTTAATTGAAAATGTATGCACAGCCTTGGGAACAGAAGTCAGAGTTCCCCCTCCACTGCAAGAAGATTCTCCCATCACTCTTGCATTTTTTTCCACCCAGTGGCCAAGGATATCAGGAGGGGTGGAGGATGCCTTTAGCCCTGCCTAGTCCATAGGCTGGTGCTTTGGGAACTCAGGTTGAATATTGCCTAGAACCTGCATATTCCACTTCATAGGCAACTGCTAGATTGCTGGTAAATAGGTAGACCTCAGAATTTGAAGGAACTTCCTGAGCCCTTGAGACCAGTCCCTTGCATTAACAATTATTTCCCTAAGATAGCCCCAAAACTATCACTTTAAGGCCCCATGTACAACATCCAGGTGCAATACCAGAAACATTATGGGCATTTTAACATGTGCTTTGGGGATCAGGGCTCTGATAGTTGCTCTAATTAAAGCACCCGCAGCATCTCATGTATCAGCGTCCCCATGCTTCAGAATGGCAGCAGGGGCTATTTAACTAAAGCTTGTTGGATGAGCTTTAGTTAAAGTGCCACTGCCATCATTTTGAAGTGTGGGGATGCTGATACATGAGACACGGAGGCTGGCTGGAGTGTGGTAATTAACATGCTCAGGTAGACTTGATTAATCGAGTCTGCTCTGATGCGCTGTAATTACAGCATCAACCCCCACCCCTTCCGAGCAGCTCCCCCGCATGTACAGGGATCCTATATGGCCATGTGTAAGCGAAACGAGGAGCATGTGCGCATGAAACAAGATACATACCATACTTTCTCCCAAAGAACACATAGCTTCTCCTCATTGCCCCCTCTCTTTCCAGTAGCTGCCGGGAATTCTAGTGCACATTATATGTGAGAAATACAGTAAATAGGTTCTAAAGAAGTGATTCTCATGACACCCAGATCATGGGATGCAGTGTTGTGCAAACATGATTCACATGATAAACCCAGACATTTAGAATAGGAGTTCTTAGTGTTAAAAACATTCTGATCTGTTGTGGCCTTTTTGAGTTCTTTGAACTTCTAGAAGACTTATTTTTCCATAGTAAAAAAAAAGTGAAAAGTAAGGACTCACATTTTCTGAGAGGTACCTTGAGTCACATGAAGGGTGCCTCAAGTCTAAAAAGCTTGAGAACCACTCCTCTAAACCTTATTGGATAAAACTGAAAGTAAAATCTCTGGCAATCCACGTTGAGCAGAACAATGTGCAGGCTCAGCTCCTTAGCTGTTGACACAGTTACTTACTACAAGGACGGCATGTCTACACATGCACATTTACTGCTCAGGAACCTATGTTACTGTGAAGTATTGGTGCATGTCTACATGTCCTGTGAAGTATGGGTACATGTCTACATGTACATGCCCATACTGTGCAGTAATTATGGTGAATTACTCCTACTTGTGTGTAAATTTGATACCTACATGATGCCACCAGGCTGTGCCACCAAGGTCAGCACCTGCTTCCCACTATTGCTGACCCCACACCTCTCTCTCTCTTTGCAGGACCATGGTAAAGTGCCTTGGTGGTGCGGCTGTGACTCTCTGGCCATGACTGTGTCGGAGTGCTGCTTCCAGCCCTCCAAGGCCAGCATTGCAGGGCCAGCCATGCAGGTGCCCACTCACCTGGCATAGGGCATGACATCTATAGATTTCATAGATTTCATAGACATTAGGGCTGGAAGGGACCTCGGGAGATCATTGAGTCCAGCCCCCTGCCCAAAGGGCAGGAAGTCAGCTGGGTTCATAGGATCCCAGCAAGATAAGCATCCAATTTACTCTTGAAGGT
>NW_017728943.1:114653248-114659334 GCF_001723895.1 Crocodylus porosus
CTCTCCTCTGGACTCTCTCAAGCTTCTCCACATCCTTTTTGAATTGTGGAGCCCAAAACTGGACGCAGCACTCCAGCTGCGGCCTCACCAAGGCCGAGTACAAGGGGAGAATGGCGTCCCGGGAATGACGTCCTCCTCCTCCATTATGTCCAGCCCTGGCCCTGTCCACATGTGGCCACCTGCCCAGAGCCCCAGCGGTGACAACTGAAGCTGGAAGGAGGCGCTCACCCTTGTGGCACTGTGGGGTGAAGAGGATGTCCTGAGACAGTTTGTCCATGGAGGGTGCTCAGGAGATGCCTCAGCCTCAGCCCCACCCTGAAGCTGCCCATGAGGAGCAGCTGGCCATACTACTGCTGGCTGCCAGCAGCACCAGCTCCTCCTGCGGGGGGGCGGTGGCCCTGGCTGGGCACTGGCTCCCAACCCACTGGAGCCAGATGCTGCCTGGCATGGGAAGCCCTGCACCAAGTTGCCAGCCTCACTGGCCCTGAACCCATGCTAAGACCCTCACTGGGGGGTGGATCGTTCCAGCCCCAGTACCTACCAGTCCATGACCTTAGCCCCTGCCCCAGTTTTGGCCCTCCACTCCTTGCCCAGCCCACTCACACTGCCCTGGCTCCAGGTACCCCCTCACAACATACAGAGAGGTAGGACCCAGGTCAGACCTTTATTGAGCAGTTCTCTGCAACTGGGCAGGCACAGGCCTCTCACATACCAAGGAAGGCATGGATTCTGGTGGTGATCTTGTCCTTGGCAGCCAGGGGTGGGAATGTGTAGCACTGCAACAGATAGCTTTCCAGGTGGCAGCAGATGTTGTGGGGGAAGTTGGGCTTGCCCCCAGTGCTGTCATAGCTCAGAGTCCCTATCCAGGAATGCAGTATGTCTAGGGTACCAGCAGGATCAGCAGCAGCAGGGTGTAATGGTCTGGGCAGCTCTTCACTTGTACAAATAGCCCATTGCACACTGCCTGCAGCACACACAGCAGAGGCATGCTCGGGGGGCAGTGGTGATATGGCGGGGGGGCTGACCCCAGGGTGCCACCCCAGAGAGGCCCCCAGCAGGGAGGGTGGGGGCACAGGCCCCTCACCCCAGTTCCCTGGGAGCCCCATACACCCTGAGCCCAGGCTCTGGGTGGCAGTGCAGCAGAGCAGTGGGCCTGCAGTGGCAGAGGGGGGAGGGTCAATGGGGGCTGGAGCCATGGCAGCCCTAGGAAGGGGGTAGGGAAGGCAGGTGGCCTGCGGTCAGCCCCCGGGGAGCAAAGCTTACCCTGGTCCTTGGGCACCCAAATCTGAGGCCAGGCAGTGCAGGGCCCCTAGAGCAGAGCATCTTATATTTCAAATGTTGCAAACTTTTACAAAAGTCTTCTGTTTCTTGCCTCTGGAATGACATCTTGACGCAAGAGAGAGGCTGCAGGTGTTAACAGGACTGCCACTGCAGACCTGCTGCCACCTACAGCTGGAGCTTCCTAGAAGCGACAGCTGCACCAGTAGCTCAGCCAGGATGGGACCCACCTGCTCTGGTGACTGGTGGTCTCAGTGGAGGGCTGGGTGGTGGACCAATAGGAGTAGCAGGCAGAAGACCTTGCCTGAGAGGCCACCTGGGAGGAGGCACAGCTGTGGGTATGCCATGGGCCAAGCTGGTGGCCAAACTGGTGGCCCTGGAGAGGCAGTGTGTGGAGCTGCTGGACCAGCAGCTGGCCACCCAGGGCCACCCAGTGGAGTCTTTGCCCATTTCCCCCCATGCCTGTCTTCCTGCTCTGGCCCTATAGGGCCCCTGGCTCCTGCCTGCTGCCCCACAGCAGCCCCCAGCAGCACTCTGGAACAGGTCCTGTAGCACCTGCTGGCCACAGGCATCCCTAGGCTTTGCTGCAACCCCTGGACCTGTAAGGAAATCGTCTGCAGCCAGGGTGCTGGCTGCCTGCTGCTGGGCTCTCCGTCTTGGGTGGCCCCACCCCTCAGCCCCTCACTGATGTACTTGGGGATGAGGTCAGATACCTGACATGTCTTCCAAGTTTGGGGAATGGGATTTTTATTGTATCCACATTGACTATTTTTCTTTGGTACCCCAATCTGTGTCTGACCATCAAATATAAGTTACATATTTTTAATTTTTACTGCATCTTGGTGATGTCTGTTGGATTCACCCAACAATCCCATGTGTAAGCCATTTGGTATTACTAAATATGTATGCCAGAGAAAACATTCTGGACTGATAATTTCCTCCTGAGCACTGCCATCATACATATAATAAAGATAATAATAATAAAGTAGCTCATCATCAGCAGGACTTGGCCGTACTGAAAGATCGTATTCCACTAATTTATCCGAAGTAGATAAATTAGCTTCCAGTGCTCTTTATTTAGCTGTAATGGGAATGTGCCTATACTTTGATTTCCTGCTGGGTGTTTTTTCTGCTTTCAAAGACATTCAGGACAACTTGTAAGCATTCGTGTGTTCCTCTCAAGCCTTCCACTTCATGTTACACTGATGCACAGTTCAAATCAAAGGCTATCACTGCATCCTGGCTGCTGCCAGAAGTGGATTGCCTGCCTTTGGGCTTACTGCCCGATTTTCTGCTGCTTTGCATCTTCTGTAGTCATGTAAACCTGGGCAGACTGAGTGGAAGTGGGTGGGAAATGATACCATCAGAATGAATAGAGAATCTGATTTGACAGCATTTTATATCTACCTTTCATGGGAGTAAATGACTGCACAGGGTTCAAAAGTAGGTGAACTTTATTTCGCATGAAGGAAAACAACAAAGAATGTAAAAATGGGAACTGATGAGACTCAGTATCAAGCAAAACACTTACATGACTGCTAAATATATGGCTGTTGGTAGATGTATTAAAAGGAGGAAAAGGCCTTCTAAGTAAATCCTAGCGAAAGAAAACAAAAGTGTTAGGTATGTATCTTTGTGCCATTGAAAAATCTTCCCCTTCTTGTTAAGTCTTAGGCTTCCACAGTTAAAATGATGCTATAGTGACTGTAACAGAAAAAATAAAGTAATACTCAGCATCTGAACAGGAACATAAATGACCAGTGCTTCAGAAATATAGTATAAATTCCTGACTTTGGCAAAGAAAAGAAATTTCTGATTGTTTTATACTGAGTGCCAATGGACCCCCTGTAAAATTTGTTCTACTTCTGCCCAAACCTATTGCACAGCCATCTTTAAATGGCTTAGAAACCCTTTACAAATGTTACAGGCATTCTGTCAAATTAGTCTTTTAGTCAAATGTTCATTTCAGCTGCCGGTTAGACCAAATGGTTAAAATTTCCAGGCATTTGGGGAAGTAACTGAAAATGAGGACCAGACATCTGATCAAATGCCTAAAGCTACTCACTGAATTAAATAATCCAGAGGATAAGCATATTGCATTTTAAGCATATGGTCAAATACAAGAGACTATCTATCAGCAAGTAACTGAAAGTGCCATGTGGCTTTTATGTCACTGGTTTGGCTGGAGCTGCTGAGGCTTGAGTGATTCATTCCAGCTTCTTTTTAGAAACATTTCACCTATGAGTTTAGTACTACTGTTAGCCTGAACAGTCACACTTAATGAATATGTAACCAACACAGATAGATTCTTGTTTAATAATTTTTTTAAAGAAGAAACATTCTAAAGATTCATGGTATTTTAACTACACTGCATTTGGAGACATATTTTAACTTCAGCTCTGAGACAGTATTTGCCCCAGTGTTGTAGCAGCATAAGCTAATGTTCAGAGTACAAAACTAGAGTTCTGAGTTCTGGGTGCTGTTCCTGGATCTACCGCTGACTTATTTATGTGACCTTAGGAAAGTCATACGACCTCTTTGTGCTTAGTTTCCACATATGTACAACAAAGATTATATTCTTTTCAAAGGGATGTATTGAGGTCTAATTAATGCTTGAAATGAATGCTTGGAAGAAAGGGACTATGTAAATGAGAAGTCTTATTATACTCTCTGATGAATTACTGATAATTTATTTCTTATTTGTGTTAATGTTCCAGAATAGTTCTTGGGTTGTCCCCCTCTCAGCACTTCAACCTACTTCTCCTCACAACTGGAATGGTACATCCATGTTCTTACTCTTTTTACTAAAGACTATTTTAACTGGATTTCATTTCCCTATTTCTGCTAGCTCTTGCTAATCTGAATCATGTGCCAGGGCTCTCTGGTTGGGGATATTTTTCTTTTCTTGGATGGTGGTGTGTCCCCATAGACAGCTTAAAAACTAACACTTAAATCACTTCCAAAATCTAGAGCTAATATCAATCACTATTCTGTATGAAAAGCTGTATTCAACCCTTTGAACCTTCTCTTCTATTTGATTTATTTTAATAGCATGTCAGGAACACCTGTGTATACAAAGTGACTATACTATCTATCCTCAGGTCCTGTACTATTGCCCAGGTAATAGTACCCAAGTACTGCACTACAGCCTTGTAGTTATGTAACCTCCTGTTCACCTCTATGTCCCCATCACTCACATCTCACCCATCTCTTCTGCACCCAACAATTCCCTTCTTCCTCTTTCCAGTCCCTTATCATACCAAGTTCTTCTCTTCACTGCGGACCTTCCTGTTTACCAAAATGTTAGAAATGTCCCTGTTCAATCCAAATGAACACTGGAGAATGAAGAAATATAGTTCAGGTTGACAGTCGGTCAGTGTTTTCTCATCTTTTGTGGGCTTACTTTCTTTTTCTTGCTCCTGTAATAACCTTTTAAAAATCAAAATTTCCTTAACTTTTTGTTAACAAAAAAAGAGAAAAAAGTATGATTAGCGGCAAAATGGACATTCAGAATTGAACCTTTTCCCTCAGGTATGGCATTCATACTGTTTGCCAAACCAAAACTTCCTTTGGTAGCAAGTGATCTTTGTGAAGAACTTGATTCTTTGTAACACAAGCCAGCCCCATGGGTGGCCATGATGCCCTCCGGTGGCCACTCAGCCTGTGTCTCTCTCTCTGCCCTCTAAGAATCCTCCCCTTCTACTCGCCTGCCACTCCTGGATGTAAATGTGTACTTGTGGCAAGGGTGGCTACCCCCGGGGAATCTGGCCAGGTCTTGTACTAATTAATGCAGGTGTCCGTGCTCGTTGCCTTAAGTGCTAATCACATGGCCTCCTCGTTACCCCTTTTAACCATACCCAAGCCTTGTAGGTGTTATTTGTCCATTCAGTTGTCCAACCACTTTCACCCATCTTGGGACTAAAGGTCCCTCACCCTGATTCTTGCTCTTTCACAGGCTATGGGCCCTCTGACCCTAACTGGCTGTGGCAATATTCCTCTGCCTTGGCCCCTATTCCACTGGCTCTGGCTCTGCTCTTGGGCCAGTTGAGACCGCCACTGCTCCTAGTCTCAAACTGCCAGTACTTCCCCAGCCCAATAGCTATCTTGCCTCAAATCATTGGGATGCTTTATCATTGGTTCCTCACTATGGCTTACTCAGGAGCTCTTCCTCCATGACTTCCAGGGCTCAACTGCCTGCCCAGCTCAACGCCTGGCTTTTTATAGCCAACAAGCCCAGCTCACTTTTCATCATGCGGCTCTCCTGATTGTCCTCTGCTTTATCTGCAGTCTGCCTTCCTGCAACCTGCTTTTGCTCAAAGTAGCAGGATCACCAGGCTCCCTGCTATGTTTTCCTTCCTTGGTGATGATTTCAGATTGATATCCATTTAAGAATACCCCATCTATTCTATAAGAACAAAGTAGTAGTTTCATAGTTGGTAGGGTTGGAAGGGACCTGAGCAGATCATCAAGTCCAACCCCCTGCCATGGGCAGGAAAGAATGCTGGGGTCAAACAACCCCAGCTCGGTGTCTACCTAGCCTTCTTTTAAAGACTCCCAGGGTAGGAGTGAGCACTACTTCCCTTGGAAGTTGGTTCCAGATCCTAGCCACCTTGACTGTGAAGTATTGCCTCCTGATGTCTAGCCTGAATCTACTCGCTGTCAACTTATGGCCGTTATTCCTTGTTACTCCCAGTAGTGCTTGGGGGAACAGGGAGTCTCCCATTGCCTGCTGGTCTCCTTTGGCCAGTTTATAGATGGCCACCAGATCCTCTCTCAGTCTCCTCTTGTGGAGGCTGAACAGGTTCAGG
>NW_017728943.1:114659616-114699677 GCF_001723895.1 Crocodylus porosus
GAGAACCAAGCCCTGGGGGACCCCACTGCCCACATCCCTCCAGGTCGAAAATGACCCGTCCACCACCACTCTCTGGGTGCGGCCCTCCAGCCAATTGGCGACCAATCTGACTGTGTAGGCATTGACACCACAATCTCCCTAATTTTTTAGAGAATGGGATGAGAGACAGTGTTCCTGAAGTCCAGAAAGACTATGTCCACTGTGACACCTGCATCCAAGGATTTGGTGACCTGGTCATAGAAGACCACCAGGTTGGTCTGACAGGACCTGCCTCTAATGAACCCGTGTTTGTTCCTCCTAAGTATACACTCCCCTGCTTGCCCCTCGCAGATGTGCAACTGGATAATTTTCTCAAAGAGCTTCCCCAGGACTGGGGTAAGACTAACAGGCCTATAATTTCCTGGGTCCTCCTTCCTCCCTTTTTTGAAAATGGGGACCACATTGGCCCTTTTCCAGTCCTCTGGCACGTCATAAAGCTGTGCTAAGGGTCCTGCAATGACCTCTGCTAATTCTCTCAACACTCTGGGGTGGAGGTCATCAGGACCTGCTGATTTGAACACATCCAGTCCCACCAGAAGTTCCCTGACTAGGTCCTCTCTGACCCTGGGCCTGGCTGTGCCTCCTCTGGGACCATCGGGGATCCCAGTGGGGGGGGATGACCTGGTCCCCGCTCAGAACAATGGAGGCAAAGAAATTGTTAAATAGGTTAGCTTTGTCATCTGGTGAGACCACCAGATTTCCAAGTGTGTCCTGCCGAGGCCCCATGTTACCTGGAACCTACTTTTTACCCCCTATATGTTTAAAAAAGGATTTCTTGTTATCCTTGATCCGGGTTGCTAGTCCCAGTTCCAACTCCACCTTGGCCTTCCTAACAGTCCCCCTACAATCCCAAACAACAGAGTTATAGTCCTACCTGGGGATGGCCCCTCCCTTCCATTGGGTGTACACTTCCTTCTTAGCTTTGAGAAGTTCCTAGATTTTTTGGTGAGTCATGGGGACTTTTGAGCACTCTTGCCCACTTTGATCCATGTTGGGATTGCCACGCTTTGGGCTTGGAGGATCGTCTCTTTCAGGAATGATCACTCTTCTTGGGCTCCCAACTTCACACACCTCCGGGACCTGTGCTTCCCCAAATAGTCTCTTTAGCTCAATGAAATCTGCCCTCCTGAAGTCCAGGGCTGCTGTCTTGCTGCAGGCCTTTGCCACCCTGTGCTGGATGGTGAATTCGAATAGGCGATGATCTCCACAACATGCTGGTTGTGAAGTAATGCCCTGAGGGGACTAGTATACTTTCTCCTGCACACTTGCTACTTTGCTCAGTCAAAGCAAACATGAAAGTAGGAGGAGAAAAAAGAGGTAAGTTTTCTGGAGCCTTCCTACAAACAGGGAAAGAAGAATGCCTCAGGTAAATGATGGGAATATGGAGCTACATCTTTCTTCTTGCCTCTGGATGCCAAAGGATAACTGGGAGATGATCCTGGAGTTGTTTACCACAGTGGAGGCAAGTAGAGATGAAGAGACCGATCTTCTGAAACTGTTGGGGGTGAAGGTGTTTTAGCAGAAGCCCCCATACCTGTGATTGGGAGAAAAAGTTGAGAAAGGACATTCTATAACAGGGGTTAGCAACATTTTTTGGCAGTGTGCCAAAAACACCCACAACTTCAACTTGTAAGATGTTGGCGTTCTGGGGGCAGGTGGCAGGGAAGCCATGACGGGCCCAATCCTTCTTGTTTCCATGGAGCCCCAGCCCCTTCCCCACCATCCACCCAGAAGCACATGTGCCAAGCAAAATGCCTTTGAGTGCCACACTCTGGTACCCATGCTGGGGGTTGCCTACCCCTGTCCTATAACTTGATACTCTCCTCATACCAGTTTTACCATGGTATACGTCTGTTGATGTCAGTGGAGTTATTGCTCCTGATATACACTGGTGTAAGTGGATGTAGTGTCAGGTCCCTGGCATGCTGCAGACTCTGTTCCTGTCAAAGGACAGATATTGCAGCTGCTTCCCTGAATCAATGAGTTTGAAGATGGAGACACAAGTGTGTAAGGTACATCTGAAAAGAAAAAATTGAAGTCTGAGAAAGACAGGTACTGATTATAAACAACGCTTTTAAAATAATAATGATATGTATACCTCATTCAGAATATGGTGGCAGATCATTTAAGGTATCTCACCACAGCTCCAGGGACATTCAAATCCTGCTTTGAACTCAAAGCTGCTCTGGACTCAAGCTCCCTCAGTTGACCCAGCTGCATGGTACCTAGTCATTTAGGCTAGTGAGTCAAAGGTGGTCAGATGTGATGCTAGCCACATCACTCCCTTATGTGCCTAAACCATCCTAGTCCAACGGTCTGTTGGGCTTGGGAGGACCTTTGTCTTTGTACTTCTTGGTAAATGAGTAGAAAGAGGTAATTAGCCCACAGTCAGGCAGAAGGCAGAGGAAAATAGTATCTTAGGGCATTTATACACATACATTTTTGTGCTGGGATGTGTTGGAGATCTGATTAATCAAGTCTGCTCTGCATGTGAGCTGATGCGCACTGCGCTGCATCGTGTGCAGTTGTATAAGCAGCAAAATGTTCATCAGCGCACAGAAAATAGTGGTGGCGCACTTTTGACTTAATCACTACAATTAATCACTGCAATTTTCTCAGTGCTGACACACATTTTGCCACTTATACAATTGCATGTACTGCAGCGCCAGGTGCTTTTAAAAGCACCCAGGGCTGCGGTGCAAGCATGTGTACAAATGCCCTTAGAGACTAACTTATTCAGAAATGCATAAACATCTGACAAAGTAGGCTGTTGCCTAAGAAAGCTTATGCATTTCTGAATGAGTTAGTTTCTAAAGTGCCAACCTCTCTTGCCTTCTGCCTCAATACATGAAAATAGTATTTGGTTTACTGTGCCTATAATGCAATGGAGCAGGCCAGAGATCTCACCGGTCTTCTTCATTGCCCAGTCACTTTAAATGATCTGCTGTGCTTTGTTTTTTTGTAGTCAGTAGATTTCAAAATGTTTGAAAACACCTTACTTATTTATTTACTAGATTTATATGCCACCCTTCCTGGTTTACAAAAAAAGAAAAAGAACAACAAAAATAGAACAAGTCCCTTTTAAAGTCACAGGCTACCCTTCCCTGTCCAGCTCAGCTGGTCATGTGGTTTATCTGCTTAGCCACCCAGGCCTTCTCCTGCTCCAGGATCATCTCCCAGAAGTGTTGGTGGCAACAATGTTGTTAGCATCCCCTGGCACCCTAGGGTCTGCTCCAGTCCATGTGAAGTTTGGGAGTGGGGCAGCCCCACCAACAGTCTTCTTCTTCCTAAGGTAACAGTCCCTTTTAAAGCTGTAGACTGTTTGGGACCTTTCCTTTACAGCTTGGGTGACTGTATGTTTTTCCTGCTCTGATTCCACAACCCCTACATTTATACACCTACATTTATTTCACACACCTGGACTCAATCTACCTACATAATATTAGTTATCTTTTTTGTGGTTACTAAACTTCTAACAAAGGACCTATGAATAATGACAGATCCTGCATTGACCATTTGATTATTCTTTCTGCAAAATAGTAAAATACACTCAGGGCACATCTACATGAGATGTTTACTGCGCAGTTGACTCATTAGCTGTGCAGTAAATGCCTCAGCATCTACATGTGTGCCCCTATTGGGCTGGAGTAAAAGGCTGACACGGGTAGATGCTGACATTACTGGCTGGGGCAGGAAAGTGAGTCAGTGCAGGGGCTGACAGAAGGGTATCCCAGTGGTGAAGTTCCCTTGTACCCTAGCCATCCCCTCTGCAGCACATTTGCTGGAGGGAGCAGCCCTGGGCTGGCAGGCTGATCTCATGTGCTACACATGAATAAACTATGGATTTCTATTGCTCTGGAGCTAATTGCTGCCAGGTGCATGTTCAAATGGCGCACCCAGGAGCAATATACTGAGGAGCAATAAGCTCTGTAGTTTATTCATGCACTGTAATTGCATGTGTAGACGCAGCCACAGTTACCTTTTTCTGTGGTTACTCAACTTCTAACAAAGGACCTATGAATAATGACAGATCTTGCATTGACCATTTGATTATCCTTTTTGTAAAATACTAAAATATGCTCATTAAAGAAATTTGTTTAAATTTTACCAGCTATTGCTCGGAATAAAAAAATCTTCTAACAGTGATTTCGCTGGTTGTGAATAGATCCAATTGGGTGACAATAAATTCCTCTTGGTAACACTACAGTAAGTCACACTCAGTAAAAATACAATGCCCTTAGTAAAGATAATTCCCACTCTCCATAAACAAACTGTGAGACAATTGGAAACCAGTCCCACCTTGGCAATATTTTAAGCACAGCCTGGGAAAGTGAGAGATCAGGTAATAATATCCTTATCCAAAGCGGAGAAACAAAGGCTGTTAGAAAGCTCAGTTTAATTGAGCTCTATAAATACAGTCATTTTTCAAAGCTAGTTCTGACACTTCACTGTTGCATTTTTGAGGGTGTGTCCCATTTTTCAGTCTCTTTCTCTTTTTTGCTCTAAAACTGGCTGGTAAAACCTGATCTATGGTATTTACTTATGAAGCTATATTGTACTTATCAACATGGTATCTGAATGTTGAAGACATTTTAAAAATTTTACACAAATAGATATTTATTTCCTAACCCTACATCTTACAGTTAGTATGGGATTTGTTTATTATATCATTTTGTACTGTTTTTGTGGGAAGGCTAGGAAAAATAAATGAGTTTTTCATTTTGGTCTGATGAGATTTGTGGTTATTCTAATTTCTTTCGAAGTGAGTTCCACATTCAGCTTATGAGCAAACATTGTCTCATTTACTTAAAAGCTTCATCCTTGTGATTTTATTGTTCCAGAGAGCTGTCTGGAGAGGTCATGATCAATCTAACTCCATATTCAACAAGAAACCAGCCCAGAGAGCACAGCATGAAGGTGATGCATTCTTGGTTTCGTGCCTTACAACTAGATGGGCTACAGTATTTTGGATGATTGAAATTGCTATGGGGTTGATGGTTTCAGTTCCTGATGTGAAATAATCAAATGTGGAAGTCACAAATACATTGTTCTTTGTAGATGACTGAAATTTTCTGAATTGGATGCATTCATTTTGTCAGGTTAAGGTTTTGGCTGGGTCAGGTCAGGCCAAACTTTGTCTTGGCAACAACTGTTTGGCGGTTCAGACTTACAAGCCCGATAGGGTGGTCTCTGCCTCAGGATGAAGCAAGCACAAATGGATAGCTGAAAGCAGGGGTTCTCAACCTTTTTAAACCCCAGGAATCCCTTGTTAGGCTCGAGGCACCCTTCATGAGACTAAAGGCACCCCTTCATACCTTTTTGTGAATTGAGCAGCACCCCATTTCAAAATCGAATTTATTTATTACAGTGCTTACCTCTTTACATAGGGACTGGGCAGTGGTGGTGGGGGAACAGCCAAACAGGGACAAGGATGAGCTTGTGCTTGTCTGCTTATCTCCCACGCATCACTTATCTCTTCATAAGTTGTGGCACCATTCAAAGGATCACGGTCTTAAAATATTGAAAATGTCAGAATTAATTGGTGTGGCAGGGCAACTTTGGTGCCTGCCTGCCACTTTAAGGGACTTGAGAAGGCTGCAGAGCAGCTGGTAGGTTTGTTTAGGCACAATTAGGAGGTCAGAGGACCCCGGATTGGAGGAGGGCTGGGCAGGCAGGGTGTAAGCCCAGGCTTTAGGAGTTGAACTGGCAGTTACATTTAAGGAGCCAGTGAAGCAACATCTCCCAGCCTGAGGACTACAGCTCTGGTAACACCTGGAGATCAGGATAGGAACTATGGGGATGGAGGTGGTCCTGGATAAGACCTGAAACTGTGCCCTGCTGGGCTTGGATGGTGTGGTGCACCTGCCTGTGGTGGGGAAGTCCCCAGCAAATGCCATACCTGTGCCTCCCCAGTAAAAGGCAAGGATGGGGTGCTGTAAAGCCTCAGCCCCCACTGCCTTGTCAGTTATCCTGTAGAGGTGCAAGGCTAACAGAGCACACCCTGACAAAAAAAGCACAATAGTCCAGGTCCACTGAGTGGAGCCTGAGGAAGGGCGAAGGCCCACTGAGTAGGGCCTGAGGCCAAAGGGGTGTAAGGCCCTGTGGCCCTAGTTAGGGGGCAGAGTTGTGGTCCCAATGAGGGGGGCAGACAGACCAAGGTACATCTGAAGACACCTGAGGCTAAGTGTGGGCTGGAGGCTGAGTGCAGCCCAGCTAACAGGCCTGGGGAGTTGGAAGTGATTTAGATGTCGTCTGAGAGGCATCAGACATGGTATAAGGGAAGATTCGAAGCCATGTATTTCACCCTTGGCATTAAAGCAACCAAATGGGCAGCTTCCTGCATATAAACACTTATTTTGTGGAAACATCAAAGGCATGGCAGGAAAAGCAGGACAGACTGGCCTAGCCAGGTGGGCAGGCCGATGTCATGACCAGCCTTGAAATGGCCCCCTGTCACAACCAGTTTTGCTAATTATGACAATTACGATAATTAAAAATAGAATTCTGACAATTTACATGTCATAACTGATCAAAAAAGTTAGATAAGAAGGAAGATAAAATTATGAAGCTTTGCACTGTAGACAAACTATGATTGGACAATTATTTTGAAAGAGGTGTACCTGGTCTCTTCTGTATTCTCAGTGGCAGCACTGCACAGGGTTGTGTCAGTGGCTGGTAGCAGTGGTGGCCAGGATGATAGCGCAGTGTCTGCTCTTTTTGGTTCCTCATACTGACTTGACCCATAGGGTTGGTCACCCCACCTTAGCTATGCTACTGTATTTTGGTATCATGGGTGGAAAAACCTGACTTGTAGGTTGCGTCTAAACAACTGGAAAGACTTGGGAGAGTATCATAGTAAATCTTTTCCTTCCTGGTCTTGGCTACCCATAACTAAGACATCCTTGGTATCTAAAGTCTTTAAATCTTTCTTTACAACAAGAGTAGGTATTTTTTCAAACTCCAGCCCTATCGGAGTAATCTATCTGAAATAAATATCAAGATTTTTAAATTGGTCACTATTTTTCCCTGTCTTTGCAAATTTAAAATGGCTGAGGAGATTTTCCTGACATTTCCAGGAGAAAAGTTTTCTTTGGCCAGAGATCTAGAATGGAAAATTTCAGTCCCAGCAATTTTACAAGATATTAATGAGCATATGAAAACAGGAAATTATCACGGAAACTATTTTTCTCACTTCACTTTACTTGCTAGGAAACTTTTCTCTGCATTAGCATCAAGGGTACTAAACACACCACATTCATGACCTGCTCATAAGCATCTTCAGGTATACTCCAAACCCAATACTACATCAGTCAGAACAGTGATGTTCTCTGTTGGGTTGGGAGCTGGGGTGGGGCGGGCAGGTAGATCAAGCTCCGGTTTGGAGCTGGCTGCATATCTGCAGTCTCTCTCCCCTACCCCCGCTCCTCCCCTCCCAGCTCCAGTGCTGTCTTCAGGGTGGGAGTGGGGAGAATAGAGGGGAGAGAGCTTGGATTAAGGTTTGCCCAGCCTGTGCTAGAGGATGCGGTGGGTGGATTGGAGCCCCCTACCTCCAGGGCCCTCAACCTAACCCACCCTCCTGCACAGGCTGGGCAAACTCCAAGCCACGCTCCCTTCCCTCTCTTTTCCCCATCCCAGTCCCTGGGGATGAGTCCAGCCCTGCTCCCCCAGGGACTGACAGAAGTTAATGAATGTGCTCTACTTGGAGTACCTTCATCTGAACCCCATGCAATGAGGGCTCAGACTGTTGTGTTATTGGGAACTTCTAAAGCACTCTGCAGCTGTGCACTTCTGTCAAGGCATAGCTGTAGAGTACTTGGGGGCCCTACTGCATGACAAAATGTCACTTCTGTCGGTGCCCTGTGAGTCTGGGTGGGGGAGCAGGGGGAGGGAGAAGGTATTGCAGCCCCTTGGTGCTGGGACCCACTACTGCAGCAGTATAGACAAGCCTTAAGTGAATTCTTTTTGTGCAGTAAGTGTACATACAGTGGCATCCTGGTCTATGATTAGGACTCCTACATTGTGGAGCAATTCAAATAACAATAATAGTATTACGAAAAGGCAGGGCTGGCTTCATCCGCTTGGAGAGCTCTGGCCCTGCCATTATTCCTGCGTTGCACACAGCTAGTATAGAACAGAATATGTCCCAACTTCATGCAGATGCACTGTGTCAAAAAACATCTGTTAGCTGCTGATTTTATGCATATTACAGAGACTTTATGTACTGTTAAATGGGCCATTTTTTCATTCCAAGCCATAATTTTCCACATGGTATCATTTGATCTGTCCTCACTCCAACATTTGGTTTGATCTAGTCACTTCTTTCCTCCAATGTGTGAGCTATTGTGACTTCCTATATGGCTGTGTTTGTATGTGTCCTGCTTATGAATGGATAGTACTCTTATCACAATAATAGGGTGATAGGACAAAATACATCATTTAATCAATCTGTATTTTTTCCATTAGCTTCTTTTAGCATTGAACTCTAGACTATTTAGATCTTATAATACCAACTGCTGTCCCATTAAATAATGGCATAGCAGAATGAAATGTATTATTTTAGAAGTGCCATCAAAATCCTAGCAAGGGTAAGAAAGGCCCCACATTAGCTTTTCATTAGGATTTAAAAATTACCAGAGAAGATAAATGTGTGTCCCACACAGAACTTCCACATAGCTCATATAGGTTCATACTGTACAAGACAAACTTTGCAGAGAGCAATGCATGCCTGATTTCAGTCATGGCTTTGCCTTTAAAATGCAAATTAGAGGGTCTATTTGTGGTACTGGGAATTACTAAATGTATGGGTGGTATAACTGAGCCCTTCACTGTAATCAATATATTTGTTCATATGAGGATTAATAATTCATTTGCAAAATAGTCTTGAACAAATCCTTAATTTGCTATTTTTAAAATTTGCTATATTATTTGCAAATTTAAAAAATTTGCAAATTTTTAAAATTTGCTATATTTTTAATTTGCTATATTTTTTTAATTTGCTATATTTTTTTCTACTTTGTCCAGAGATTTTTTGCTTTTAGACTCCTGTTTGTAGAACCAAACTGCATCTTTGTGTTCTTGTTTCCTCTTAAGGAATGTTATTCAGGGTCATAAATAATAAAGACCTGGAGCACGGTTGTTGAAAAGCTGTGGGAAGCCTGAAGTGGGATCCTTCTTGTGGAAGGATATCTGTGGTGGGTGAACAGTGGTTGGAATGGGGTGGAGGGGGGCAGTGCTGAGGAATCCCTGCATGAACTAACCATAATCATAAAACTACATAGGAGAGCTGGAAGAAAGCACCTGGTATTCCTTCCATGCCTACTTAGACTCACCCTACCATACCTCAACCCTGGGCCACACCACATATGGAGTAATGTAGCAAGGTCCACTTGCATAAAACTGTCTAGTGGGGCTGATCACTTCAACTCTGTTGGGAAAAAATTGAAAGGTGAAATTCTGAACTCATCATATGACTGCAAGTGCTAAGGGCCTATTCAGGGCCCTTTAGGTCCAGATCTTTGAAGATATTTCAGTGCATAACTCCTATTAAAACCAAAGGGGTTTGGTACCTAAATGTATAGTACTGGTTTATTAATATGACACTGATCTGGAATATGAAACAGATGCTGATAACTTGAGTTTTTGGTTTCCTATTTCCATTACTTAATGTATCCTATGTGTTTTAAGCAAACAGATGTCTAAAAAAATGAAGTATCATAACTCTAGTGTATTGCAGTGCAACATTAGGTAAGCTGTAATTATGGTTGAGAAGAAGCTTCCACTCTCACCCCTTGTTCCAGGTGATTATAATAATAATAATAATAAAGAAATGCCTATTGGGATGAAATTTCTCAGTTCAGAAGAATCGGGTTTTTTGGTCTTTCTGGTAGAATTTGATTTATTTCTATCTGATCAGTTTTGAGATATCCAAGCAGAAGAGAAGAAGGGATTGAGGGGAAAAACATTTTCCACAGATAAGAAATTGTACAGATGATTCTTTGCATGTAGATAACTCAAGAACAGCATTCATTTAAAACCTCAGACTTTGCATAGATTAGTGGCTTTGACATGTTTGAATAAATGTGGTTTATTAATAATAATAAATAATAATAATGCATATTTATATAGCTCTTTTCATCTTCAAAGCGCTTTATAAACATTAGCTTGTTAATTAATCCTTGCAACACCCTTGTGAGGTAAGCAATTATTATCAAAGTATTAAATGCATGTAATCATGCACACCACACTATTTTTCACTCACTTTTTTAACAATGCACTAAGGTGTGATATGTGATTCTCTATATATCTGGAGTATCATATATGGAAATAAATGCACATAGAGCTAGTCAAAGCCAGAGTAAATGGGTTGTGAGTGTGTGTGTGTGTGTGTAATCCTCTTCTCTAGCCCAGAGCTAGTCTCACTGATTTATTATTATCTGTCTGCCCGGTGGCAGGCCATGTTGTCCAAAGCATTTCAGTTCCCAGGACATGTTCTTACATAAGCCCCTTTTCTATCTGACTTTTACATTCCTCTTTGTGGCTTCTTAATTTAGGATAATGGCTGTGTTTGGTTATGTCTCTATATTTTAAGCAAGAATAATGTAGCTTTATCATGATTTTAATAGAAAAAGGAAAAAATTTAAGAGGGTGGACCATTCCTTTATATAAGCACAAAGGAGCACCCAGCACTAGCGTCAAGAGTGGTTCCGAGTTGATCTAGTCAGTAGATGAGAACGACTTGGTGACTGGGGACATGACCCAGCCCCCACAGAGCTCCCAACTGGGGGGTGAGGGGCAGGTGGACTTGTGACAGAACTACTTGAGGGCAGGTAAGGTTAATGCCAGGGCTTCATCCTGAGGTCAGGGAGGTAGGCCAAGTTGATTGTGGGTTCAGGTGGACCAGCTTTTTCATGTTTCCTTAGCTTGTTCTGTTTTGAGACTAAAACCAGCCAAAAGGCTACAAAATAGACCCAGAATGTGGTTGGTCAGTTCATCTGTGACTAGGAAAGCAGAGGTCAACTGACAGTAACTTTTATGTAAAAGCCATTTGTGCTCTGTTAAAAGAATTGGCCAGCCCGAATCCATTAAATGCCTAGGCCAGGGACAAAATACCCAGTGGTTTCCACCTCCAACTCTGAATGGCACTGATGGCAGCATCCGGAGTGGGACCCCAGTATGTTAGACAGTACACACACACACGCACACATACACACACATACACTTGAGAAAGACCTGATCCAGCCAGCATACAGTCATAAGTATGTGAAGAGGAAACCCAAAGGATACAACAAACAGAGGAGATACCTTGAGGTAGTAGTAAATGGATTATGATTAGGATAAGAAGGTGAGGTCACAGTACATCAGCTCCCTAGCTGTTGTCAAGTGTTATATAGGTATCACAGCAGGCAGGAGAAGTCTGAAAGAGGTTAATGTAGTAGCTTGTCAGATATTTTCAAGAAGCTTCTCCAACAAATATGGAGAAGATATAGGGGAAAGTGTTTGTGAGATAATTGGATTTAAGTGCAATAAAAGTTGTAGGAGAGGTGCTGCAGAGGTAAGAACTGACCATTCCACACTTCACAATGCAAGTCAGGGTGGGGAGGGCAGGAATAAACCAGGAAGCTTCTTAAACATGAAGATAGCTTGTTTTTGATGTGGAAGAAGAGGAGGTGCCAATGGAAGGATGCAAAGGAACTGGAATGGGGTGACATGGCTGAAGTGCCCAGCCAGAAGAGGACAAGAATACAGCTGAAAGCTACTTAGTGGCCACTGGCATAACTTCAAAGCTATAGGAACCGTGGAGTGTGTACACACACTGCCATTCATCTGGCAGCCAACTCTTGAACTTCTTTTCTGTGTTCCTCATCAGTATTCCAGTCCTTTAAAAAAGCTCAGGCCAGCAGTTGTGTATATGTCACAACCTGTGGTAGAGTAGTGATATGTGACCTAGGTAACTCATATACTGGAAGCAATCAAACCAGCAAGCTGATCTGCCATTCTGAACTGGGTAAATGGCTACCAAAGTGTACAGTGTAGACATACCCTTAGTTGTGTATTAGCTCCAGTGAATGCATTTGGGGCCTAAACTAGAGCTCACTGAAATCAGCAGGACTTTCAGTGGCCACCGGATTTGACTATAATCCTGACATCTCAGATTCACTCATACATTTAATTAAAAATCTTCAGATTGCTCATATCTATGAAGGAAGTATCCCAGAACTCCTGCAAAGAATTGAGGTCTTCAGCTCCCAGTTAAGTCATTGGGAATTAGAGGCACTCAGTATCTATCTCACTAACAGAGCAAGAATCAATAGTACAGTGTGTTGCATGTTCATAAGGGAGAGATTAAATTATGGCTGCTGTGGGAATTCTATGAATTGCTTGACTTTTGTGTCCTTACAGTCATACTAATGCCCCTACTGTAATTTTTTATAAATGCTATTTATATTCAGAATATTATGATCAACTTCTTAAAAAAGGGGCACAATAGATGTGCACCATGTGAGCACATGTAGATGTGCCCACTGTGACAGTTGTTAACACCAGCTCTTCATACTGATCTCTGGAAAGGGCCAAAGGAAATCTTAATAAAAAGTCTCTTATGTTGTTCTGTAAAAGCAGACATTCTAAGGTTTTAAAAGACATTAAATCCCTGTTATATCTGGCATGAGTGGGGAATGCTGGGTGGTGGTTATGTAAAAATTCCTGTTTTCTGAGGGAGATAACATGGAGTTGGGGGAGGGTAAAGAAGATGGGATGGTGACGGCTGCATGCGAAGTGGGGTGGTGTTGGTGGCAGCCGCACGTGGAACAGCGACAGTGCAGGTGGTGGGTAGCGGGAGCAGCCGCTGTGTGCAAGCTTTCCCAGCCCCTCCGCCCCCACAGCTGGCCAGAAATTCCAGTTAATAGAGTATCCTGGCTTGTAGAATGCTGGATAACAGGGATTTTACTGCACTTTACTTTTCACCATCAACAAAAGGAAGCCTAATGAACACACCACTGTCCTGACTCATGAGACCTATTTTCTATTCTTCATTCTGCCTCTGGTTGGCTTTGGCAAATCACTTTATCTTTCTATGGCTCAGCTTCCCCCTCTGTAAAATGGGAATAATGCTACTGATTTCTGTGTTTTGAGATCTCTGGATGATACAAGGTTGGGGTGGTGGTTGTTATTCATTCTAGCCAAGCACTACAAAAAATGTAAAGCTCTTCTAGAATTTTAAAAAATGGGCCAAAAACATTATGTGGCAATAACTCTTAAGCAGAATGAGCAAATATAGACATGATTACTTTCTATTACTCACACCGCAAAAACACATCAGGTAAGAACCTACATTCCCAGCTACTAGTTGCGGATGATCTATGGAACTATGCCTATCTTCATGTACATTGTCCATGCTTCTGGGCTTTGCTGTTTGCCCTCTACCTGCCTTTCTGCTACATGAGTTGGGGTGTTGTTAAACTTTCCTCAAAGGCATTGGGTGTTGGCTGCAGTCAAGGCTGGGAATTTTGGCTGGGATGTGTCAGTGCTCCTTCTGGGACTTGAAGTCAGAGGTTCTTGCCTAGAGGGGCTTGCCTATCTGCTCAGGGTCAGACCAGTTGCCATATTTGGAGTCAGGAAGGAATTTTACTCCATGGTTAGATTGGTATGCATTGTGGGGTTTTCCCCTCTCTCTGTAGCAGCAAGCATGGCACTCTGCCTGGGATCTCTTGAACATATTACCGACTTTTTACAGAAACAGGAGGCTGGCTACTGTGATCTCCCTGTTTTACCTATGGCAGGTTAGGGTGTTATGTTCTGTGTTGTGTCAGAGTTGTTGGTAGTTTTACTAAAAGGTTAGATTATGGATTTGAATAGGATGATTTGGGTAGGAATGATCCTGCTTCAGGCAAGGGGTTGGACTAGATGATCCTCTGGAGGTCCCTTCCAGTCCTACTTCTCTATGATTCTGTACACATACCAATCAAGTGTTTGGCCTCAGCTAATGTGGCTTCCCATTTCATGTTTTGCACAGCACAGCACATGCAGGATGAAGGAACCACATGAGCACATGGAGGTCAAATAACCTGTTGGGCTTACTGAACATACACAACATCCAAGGCCTAACTATCTAGGCACACTACTACTCCAGCAGATTCTGGTGGCTTCTGATACAGAGAAGACATTGAGGACCCAATGGGACTTGCAAATGATTTAAGGGCGTATAACTCTGTCCCTACATTCATCACAACACAACACAATTATTTTTCTGAAATAGAATCTTCCTTTAATACTGTAGTTGTTAAAAGAATAGTTCTTACACAGAAGCACAAAGTTGTAACTCAGGAAGATAATCTTTTCTATGCTCCCAACTATATGCTTTGAAATCCTACACTTAAAAAGGGTTTAATAACACACAATACCATCAAATAAGCAGTAAAAGTAACATGTGGAGCCAAGCACAAAACCAGAATGAAAAAGATTTTTTTTATTATTCCCCTCTGTATTACCATAAATGACATGCTATATTTAATTTTACAGTGCCCCTGGACAAATCATCAAATACTTTAATAACTACACAAACATTAATATTTAAATACAAGAGATCCCCTCAGTTACTGAATAATCATAACTCTGGATTGATAGGGTACTAAATGGGAAAATCCTGTTTAGACAGTTGTAGGAGGGGGAGGGTGTTTAATGAAACAAGTTTGATGGTCTTGTCATCATAAAACTGATAGATATTTGGCACAATTTGTATCTTGGTTGAAAAGAAGTTTGAGAAATGGAACAATTGTGTTGAAGATTAATTTTCCCTTCTTATCCTGCAAGTGAATAGTCCTTTAGGTCATTAGCAGGAGTGTGTGACAAATGTTGCACTATACCCATGTAAGCCCTATATTGACTCTTTAAAAATCTAACATGTTAAAGAGCTGTGGCTTCCACAGTCCTGGGTAGTTTGTCCAACCATTATGATTGCTACCTCTCTAGACAAATAAAGAGGATGGGAAGGGAAGCATATTGAGTTTTGGGACTCAAAATATTTTAGACCTCACCACTCAGCTTCTATTCTGTTTAGACTAGATTTTGTATTTTTATGGGTTTCCTCTCAGTTTCATGAGATGGAAGCACCAAAAATGATTATTCCCCATGGTATTTCTGAAACAGCCAGAATCGCAGAGCTGTCAGGGAAGCCTGTCCTGGAAGGTCTTCAGTCTAACTTCTAGACCAAAGCAGTTCAGAAAAATATCTGAAGTTACTGGATATTTTGCCTAAACCAAAATACTGGACTTTCTTTTTTTAGATTGTAAGCTCTTCCAGAGAGGGACCCTGTTTATTTATATGAACACTCTTGGCACTCAACAAATAAAAATGTTTGCCCATCATGAGCATGCCCCTATAAGTGGAATCATACATTTCCCTGCATTTCCCTGCGGACAACTAGCAGCGGCACATATTTTTGCCGCTGCTGGTTGACCCTGGGCATGCCTCTGCACGAGCACTTTGGCATGCAGCAGTCTGCCTTCAGTGGGCTAAGGGAGGCTGGGGCACTGGGCCTCCTAGGGCTGCAGTGGTGGTGATCCAGGTGTGTGGAGTCTGGCCGGCAGCCATAGCATGGCTCTGGACAGCTAGGCTCTGCTTTCAGATGGTGCACGCTGCATGCCACATTTTTTTTTTGGATACTAGGAGTTCCTGGCAGGGCCATCCCTAGAGGAGGGTGAATTGGGGTGACTGCCCTGGGCCCCGCACCCATGGATCTGGACGCAGCAGCGGTGGTGTGGCGCTGGGCAGAGTGGTGGCTCCCTGTCCATCCATTCACTTACCTTCCACCCCCACCTCTTCCCGCTTAGGTCCAGGATCGGAGCAGGGGTGGGACCCCACATGGACTGATTTGCCCTGAGCCCCGCACCCTGTTCAGGACAACTCTGGTTCTTGGCATCTAATTTTGCCCCCAGTTGACATGTGCCGTGTGCATTTTGCAGCGCCTCAAAAGCATTAGAGGCACTGCAAATTGCATTTCCCACTTGTGGGAATGTGCCCCATCAGTTGTCATAAAAATATTCTTACTTTTACCAAATAAAACAAACCTGAATAACCAAATATTCTTGAAATGGAAAACACACAGTAATTATACACTGGGGATCTGGACTGCATTTTTTTGATTGGCTTCTTCAACCAACTGCCTTGTCTCTGGTTACTGACCTCTGGCTAGCCCCACCACTGTGACTCACCTTAATACTTCTCCATTTTGGGGTGACCTACTTAGACCTATGCACAAAGAGATCCCTCCATATACAGACCTCATTCTTCCTACATGGAAGGAGGTATGATCAGTGACTTCCTTGCCATAATCGTTCCTGCTTTTTTGGGAACTTATGGAATGTTTTCCATGTGACTGAGCACAAAGTTGGTGGGATCAGGGAGGCTGATGATGGGGCAGGACAGGCTAGAAACTAGGATTGCACGCTATGTTTCCAAAGTTCCCTACTAGGAGACACCCCTTTCTGGGAAGTACAGGAGAAATGATGTTTCCTGATGTTCTGGCTGAAGCAGTGCAGTCAGGGAGGCAGGAACCAGGTCAGGGACAGAGGCCTTTTTGTGAGTTGGCAGGCCTTAGAAGCAGAACTATTGGCACACCAGTGGACAGAGGGCCTCACATGGAAATATCACTATGTTGTGGTGAGTGCTGCTGCACTGATTTAATGATTTGCTTGAGATTACATAGAAGATGTAGAAGAACCATGAATTAAACCCAGATTTTCTTTCTACTACCCTAACTGCAAAGTCATCCTCCCCACTACACCAGCCTTCTGTAATGGAAAGAGGCCTGGACAGAGTAAGGGTCCTTGACTGGGATGATATAGCTGGGGATAGTCCTGCTTTGAGCAGGGCATTGGAGTAGATGACCTCCTAAGGTCTCTTTCAACCCTAATTTTCTATGATTCTATGATTCTAACTCGACATACCAGAAATGACGCTTGTGATATTTTCAGTAAAAGAGGGAGAAAAGGCCACTGTTTCTGTTTCTCAATGAGAAATGAAAATTGGTGGTGGGTCAGAAGGGCAGGGGGAGGTGGGGAATGGGACTCCAAAGTTACAGAGCAGGATAAGTCCTAAAGCAGAGCACAGAAGGTTAAAGGAACATAAAAAGGCAGTGTGAACACTGAAGCAAAGAGTTGATCAAACCCTCAAGTAAGTAATTAATTTTCCCTGTTCTCTCTCTCGCTCTTGCTCATCTTTATATGCTTAATCATAATTTATCATTCAGTTCTTTTAACACTGTTTAATTTTTTTCCTTGTTCTAGTGAAGCAGTAAGAAAAGAATAAGCCAGTCCTGAGTTTTTGGTAACAAAAAGTTCCAGTGATCCCTGGCTGCAGCTCACCCTGGGTAGAAGCTGACTCCCCATCCACAGCTACTATAGGTAGCATGCATGCTTTGAGGCGGGTAGATCAAGCCACTGAGCGCAACCTGTTTCCAAAAGAAAAAAATGTAGAGAGAGGGAGAGAGTTTTTCCCCTTTTTCTTTGCAACTTTTCTTGAAATGGACAACCAAGGTCCACAGGGAAGATTTTCAGCTGTTCAAGATTCACTGCTTTATTTGAGAAATGGGACAGAGGCTGATTTTGGATTTTCACATGAAAACAAGAGAAAATCAGCCTCAGTTCTCTCACCCTAGAGACCAAAAATCTACTTGAAAAACTGCTGGAAAAGAGAAATGAATGCAAGTAGAAGAATCTCTTCCAAGGAAATAAAGACATTAGTGAAGAATGAAATTCTGCAAACCCTTCCTTACTTTATGATACCATTATATGTGCAATGTATTGGAATGAGTAATGGAGCTCCCCTAATGGCACTGCTATAATTATACAGCAAGCTATGTAAAAGGATGTGCTTGTGAACTCTTCTGCCTGATTGTTGTTAATAAAGTTAGTATGAGACTGGGGGTGTGTATGTAAGAGTTTGTGTGAACAAGTATGAATTGTCACCATGTATCTTCCCAGGAAAGCCTCAAGGTACCACAAACTGATTACAAGAATGGCATTCCTAAAGAACTAACTAAGCTAACTGTTCCCTAACCAGTGGTGGGAATTGAGATAAGCAGCGATTTTGTGAAGCTGTATTTTGATCAGCACTAAAGATCTTTCTGGGGCTAGACATAATGCCTAGGTTTATTGGACACATGAATCCCTATAATGAATCCTGTGTGGACTAGAAATCATAAATGGAAATGCTGGAGCAGTTTCTTGTCTGCTGATAATATATCTGATAACTGAGGTGCTATTCCTTTTGAGTCTTAAGGGAAATAAAAGGTATAGGTGGTTACCTATACTCACACCAGTGATGTTAAAAGCAAAAGGTTATACAGAGATTACAGCTATTTTACAAATTCTTTTTTATCCAGAACCTTTGTTCCATTAGTGCCTATCTGGAGGGATAGAGGAGAGTGCAAACTCATCCTGGGAATTATCTAAAATCATAATACCTTATTCACCTTCATGTTACTCCATCTTTGTGTTAGCATAACTCCACTGACGCCACCATCTTATTCTGCAAGCTTTCAGGCTCACATGCCCTTTGTCAGGCTCAGGGAAAGTTAAATGGTAAACATTCCCCATATGTAGGAAATTAACTTAATTTTTGCAGAGAGGAAGCTGAAGCTGGAAATCTGTCCCTCTGGGTCCATGAGAGTGTCTTTGTGAGGTACTCTTTGTTGTGCAGATCAAGCATGATTCCTTCCCTGTTAGTGTCAGATGGCAGGCAGCGAGGTGTAGAAATCTTTCTTGTTGTTCAGCAATGAAGTTTATTATCCCAAATACATTACTGCTTGACGCACGTGTTGGTGGCAAAAACCTCCAGCTGCCACTCCTGCATCGTGCAACGCTATGCCCAGGGCATGTTACTGGCCACTTATACCTCTGCTTTCTATGACCAAACATACTTGCTGAAAGTGATGCTAAAAAAATGGCTGGAGGTAATCCATGTTTAATTCTATCACTATGTACCGATGAAATCATAAAGACCTTATATGCAAAAACTGGTATCCTACAGCAGACAATGAGTGACAATGGTCCATAACTTACTTTAAAAAATTCATGAAAGAATTACATATCCATTTTAGACTCTTTGTCCTTCAGTGCTGAATATTTTGCTCCCCTGTAACTAAATGATAGCACTTTATGAAAGCTGGTATGAACCCTCACAAAAAGAAACAAGTGAGTTGCACATTGACACTTGGTGCAGGAGTGCTCCACACAGCAGCACTGCCCAGGCAGTTCTACTGCTTGTTCCTGCCTAAATCTCTTTAAAACAGATATTTAAGTAGCCAGTTATGAGCCAAGTAGCACTGGGCACCTGTAGAAAACATGTCATCTTACATAAACTTACATAGGTCAAAGAGTTTGGGGAAGAACTGCCATGGAGACCAAGACTGAATGGCAAGGGAATGATAAGTTTACAGGGCTAGCTGTGCACCTCTGTCCACTCCCTGGTCTCTCGTGTACTCCTGAAGGTGTTGCTCCATGTGCTTTTACCTTGCCTGTGGTGGAGCCCCACAGTTTACCTATCCTTACATCTGTGTCTGAGCAATAGCACCTTGTGTATCAGCTTTACTTACCCAGCTGGTAAAACTTGGTTTGGCACCTGTGCTTCTTCTCTTTGGAAGTCTGTGACCAGTGGCGATAAGAATGACCAGACAGCTTTAACCCAGAATTCTGTTCAATTTTAACAGCAAGAAGAAATGCATTTAGATAAGAAAGACATTATAAAACAACAAGCAGTCCTCACAGGCCTGTCTTACTGATAGGCTCACCAGCTGATAGCCTAGGTAAACCTTGCTTCTCTGGACACCTTAGTGGCTGCTTCCCCTGTGTCAGGCTCAATAGCTCCTGTGCAGTTGTTTCTCCACTCTCTTGAGAAAGTCCCTCTTTAAACTTCTGTGGCCCTATTGATTGTGAATTCCTGTATCTTCTGTCCAGCATGGTCTCGGTGGTCTACCTTAAGCCAGCTTTTTCTTCCTTGCTTACACTGTTCAACTAAACCAATACATTCATAAATATCCCAATTACAAGATCAACATATGGAATTAACACAATTATTACAGAGCAGTTCAGTGTCTATCACACTAGATGCTATTGAACTACAGTTCAATTCATTGCTGTACACAGTAAAAAAATGTGTTCTCAACCTCTTCAGACTCATGGCACTCCTCATTAGACTTGAAACACTCCTCAGAAAATGCCAGCTATTAGTTTTTACTCACTTTTTGACTATGGGAAAACAATAGAGTAAATTTTCTGTTGCAAAGACTTCAGAAAGATCACAAAGGGCCACAGTGTTTGTAACAGTATGCATTCCTATTTGAAATCTCAGGGTTTATCTTGTGAATCCTGCCTGCACACCTAACAGTGCTAACACTGCATGGCACCCTGTGGCATTCATGATAGGAACTCAAGGCACTTCAGGTGTCAAGGGGTTGCAGAAGCTACTTGATTTCCATGAACAATACCATCAACCATGTTATATAAAAAAATTCTAATGCCTTGTACAGATTCTTTCTTGCACAGGCAAACAACATAACTAAAGATTCCCCTAATGACAAGTACCACGGTTCAAGGTCAAAAAATGGCATCCCAGAAATCAAGAATTATTCAGGGATTTTTTTCAAATGGATACTATCCAAATAGACAGGCATTTTAACTTACCCACTCCAAGAATTATTTGTTAGTTAAATAAGATAAACTGCATCTATAGTGAGATTCATTAAGTGCAGCATACAAAAATAATGCTATTAAAACATTATATACCATGCCAGTATTGTTTTAAGCTGCTTGAGGGATCTGGATGCCCAATTCTGATCAATATGAATGAGAGTTGGGTATCCAAATACTTTAAAATCTCAACCCATACGGCTATGATCCTTAGCATAAAGACTAAAAATATGAATTTAGGACACTTGGGAGAAGAAATTAATATATTTAAATAAAAACAGAGATCTCTGGAATGTTGATTAATTTATCTATATATCTATCGCCATTCCTGGGAGCTCTACCTATCTATTTAGAATTATGAGATGCTTTTGTCCAATTTTTGGGTCCCATGTCAGTTTTTACAAGGAACAAAATATTTGTCCCAATATCCTAAACAAATTCTATTTCAAATAATTATATTCTACTTAGCGGTGGTAATTTCTGTGGTAATTTCAATCAGTTGGATACAGTATTCTTCACTATTCTGTCTCAAAATATAGTGTAGCTTTGCTGTGATGCTACTAAACAGATGCTACATTCAACTGTAGAGCTAATTGCATTTCATGTGTGGGTGAAATGATTCCTGTAAATGTCTTGTGAAGTTCTTTGGGATCCTTTGGGATGGAAAGCATTATAAAATGTGAGAAATTGTTTTTAACATAAAAATTGTGGGAAAATGATGTGTTTGCTTATGTTAATGAGAAACCTGTTTGGGCCTATTGTAGTGGAGAAATTGCTGAGGAACAGTTTAGGTTTGTGAAAACATGAACCTTTCTATTGTAGTACTGCCAAGATTTTTGAGACCTGTGGTGACCGACTGTGGAAATTTTGATTACTCAAGTTAAAAGATGCTTGGGGGTTGTTTTCAGCTCCAAACCTTATTTTAAAAAAATGTTGGAAGACAAGAACATCTGTAATTTCCTCCTTTAAGGGATAATGTCATTTCTATTCTTCCTCTTCTGTTTTTGGAACAACGTTTCCAAGGTAAGTAGGATGGGGAAATCTCTTTAGATTTAAATGAAGCAACTGTTACACAATTTTTAATTGTGTGATTTTCTGAGATGCATAGATTTGTAAGTTGGGTCAGAATGGTACTGTTGTACTGAGCTTACCTCTAGTAAAAGCTGTAGATTTCAACTTGTAGCAATCTTAAGTCTCTCAATATTCATTAATGTTAAAGGCCAGATGCTGACACCCTAACCTGCATGAGTAGTACATTTCTCCATAACCATTTCCATAGCTTTCAGTGACTCCTCAATAGTAAGGTACTATGCAACGTGCATGAGAGACGGAATCTCATCCTAAGTGAATAAATAAAAAATATATACTATTAAAATGCATTATTTCTTAAAAATGTTACAATGCCAGAAAAAAAATTAAGCTGAATGTAAAGCCATTCATAGTACAGTAATATCTCACCATAACATCTGTAACTAACAGTCATCATGGTGACACAGCATCAGTATGAATCCCTAAGCAATGAGGAGTTCCTGTCAAATAGTAGTTTACAGTTTCATTAGACAGCCTCATCAGTGGAGTTTTGTGTGTGCAAATGAGAAGAGAATTTGAGCTCATGCTGATAACTTCTTCAATGGGTATTGAAGTCTTTAAAAATCCCCAAACAAAATACAACCCTGGTTTAACCTGAATCATCTCTATCGGCTTCAGTTCAGTTGTGCCCTTTCATGCCAGTATTGAATTTGAATGCTTGCATGCTTTATGACCTCTACATATGACTTCAGTACAACATCTAGCTTCATGAAGAGGACATGGGAGTAAATCACAAGAGAGCTGGGATGCTCTCTTCAGAAGAGTCTGGAGCAGATAAACTTTCTGTACTGTCTACCTCCCCATTCCTTATGCACCCTTCATAATTTCATAGCTAAAGACCAGGAAGAATCAGTGTACCCCCTGTGTATAACAGGCTGTTACATCTCACCAAGATAGCTTGTACCGAACCCAATTACCTCAGTCAAACCAAGTCTCTTTGGAGAGAGTATCTCCAGATTATGGAGCCACAAGCAAAGAACAGGCTATGCCATCATTGCTTGAGCATCTCACAATGGCAGGGAATTCTCCTGCCAACACGGCAACAAGGAATGTTAGCACTAACATACTGGAGTCTGCTGCTGTTGTTGAAAGGGGAGAGTTCAATGGTGAGTACAATGGAAACTGGTTTCATGAGAGTCAAGAGTGAGACTAAATGCAGGAAGTTCTTCTGGGCATGGTTTATGTGGTATTACTGGCTGGGGTACATCGGAATCAGTTTGTATTTTGTCTTTGATGCGTGTTTGTGGCAGGAGAAACAGAAATTATATGGGAACAAATATACTTTGATTACTCCCTGTTTTGACGCTACACATGATGGTATGGAATTGGGGAAGAGCTGGGCTGGTGGCAACGCCTGCTCCAGTTCCCACCTGTTGGTGTGTACAAAGGACATTACAGGTTCTGCAATCAACCTTGTGTTTGCTGCCAAAGAAGACTGTCTTGTTCATCACTTGCAGTCATATTGTCCTCCATGCACTTCTGCTAACAACTCACCAGGTAATGAAATGTGAGAGATCAACATTTCTCTGAGTCTGATATAAGATCAGTTTCTGTCCAATCTGCTCTTGAAAATGACCAGGGATGGAGATTCCACAACAGCATTAGGTAGCCTGTTCCAGTGCTTGACCATTACTTCTAATGTTGAACCTTAACTTCCTCTGCTACAGCTTAAGGCCATTGCTGCAAGTCCTGGCCCCTATCATCATCACAGAGACAAGCCCCTCACCCTCTCTATAACTGCCCTTCCTGCATTTGAAGACTGTTATACCCCGTCCCCCCCTTAGTCTTCTCTTTTCCAAACTAAATAATTTTTTTTCTTTCAGATTTTCCTCATAAGTCATACTTTCTGGGCCTCTAAACACTTTTGTTACTTTCTGTGCAGTCTTTCCAATCTGTCTGTAGCCTTTTTTTAAATGACTTGAATCTTTCCTTTCATACTGGTAAGCTAAAGAGCTGAACCATTTTATGAGCTATATGCCTTCATAAGTCATTTTAGGGGGATGTCTCCATTGCAAAAAAAAAGTGTCTTAATTCAGATTGGCTAACCCAAATTAGTTGATTTGAGTCAGAATAACAGCAAAAGCAAGACAACATAGGGCACCTTTACCTGTGCTCTGATGCGTTCTGATCAAGCATCTCATGTATTCAGCATTCCCATGTTTCAAAATGGTGGCAGGGGCGCTTTAACTAAAACTCATCAAATGAGCTTTAGTTAAAGCATTCCTTCCACTATTTTGAAATGTGGGATGCTGAGTACACAAGAAGTTATGTGTATTGTAATTAAAACACCACTTCCCCCTACCCTTGTGTGAAAACACCACTAGGTTTTAACTCAGGTTATCAACTCAAACCCAACCCTAGGCACCATTAGAGGCTTTATCTTGAACTCTTTACCTGCCTTTTAGCCCAAGTTGCTTTGTATTCATGGCTATTCTAACCCAAGTTAGCTACCTCAGTTTAGCCAGTACAAGTACTGGCTACTTCCCTCCTTTTTTTTTTCAATGTAGACACTTTTGGCTGAACACTCCTAGAAGGTGGGCCCAGGGGTGCTTAGGGGGCCAGCTGCTCATACAGGATATTCAGAAATACGTCAAGGCCCCATGTGTTTAGTCAGATTTATTTGTATCTAGTGTATAAGTAAACTACACATTAGCCAACACTACACTTTTATTAACCTTTAATTTCTTCTTAGCTAACTATATATAGGTACTTGATGTGCTTATGCTTCTGAAAGCTGATATAAGAACTCCCTGAGTGTTTGATTCAGGCTACAAACTTTAGCTTAGAACAAATGTGTGAGGATTGTCAACACCATTCTTTTCAAATGCATTAGGCACTTTGAATTAATTGTCAATCAGTTAACTTCAGGTAAAAATAAAACAGCGAAGACAAAACCTGAGCTATTTTATTATTATTCATTCTATACCCTTTGATCTCCTTTGCCCCGTTCCTTAAAAGTGACTAACTTACATTAAAGTGCCTAAATCCCCCTGAAATATATATGTTTCAGTAGGAGTTAGGCATCTTAAGTATTTTTAAAGATCTGGGCCCTACTGAATAGAAGTTTATCACGAGTGTCTCTGAGGGGGATCTAGCTTCTAATGCATTTTTATCCTTTTTAAGAGATAGGTATAATCCCTCCTAGGAAAAAGAATCTGGGTAGTATTGATCCAACTCTACTACCTGGTTTGGTGATGATGATGTCATGGATGTTGGACAATTTGAAATAGCTGATGTATCTACTGATTCCAATACCAGCCTAACATTAGTGTCACCCTCAGTGGGTTTCATGGCCAGAAGAGCTTTGAGTGACTTAGTGCCTCTTGGGGGGAGGAGGGGGAGAGAGCAAGATGTATCAATAGATGAACCTCAGAAGTACCTGCACAGATGTCTGAAAAGATGAAAAGACATCTCTGCTTCCTGATAACAAAGCAGTCACCAAAACCTTGTAATTTGACCTCATTGCTACCACATGTTCATGACAAGGGCACACAGATGCTGAGGGTCAAGCAGTTTTTCTTGGTGAACAATGCATATACTGAAAGAGTACGCTGTTGGCATGGTGGCCCTTAACAAGATATTGCTAGTGCATGAGGCATGTCTGAGATAAGAAGAGTAAGGGATGCTTACTTGCTATTTAGCAGACTACTGCCATCTGTCCAGATCCTCATTCCTCCGATGGTGTTAAAAGGGAGACCCTGAAGGGGGTGCTTATCTACAGCAGTGAACACAGGGTCATTAGCTGGGCTGCCAGGTGTCTTGTTAACTCCATGCCACAAGTTTCTTTTCCTTTGTTAATGCCCTCCACCTGCCCCTTCTTTTCTACCTCATTGCTTCTGGAAGGGATCTGGCCCCACAGCTGATGGCCAGGGACTGGGAAGTCAACAGCTCATTGTTATATGCAGTTACCAGCTGGTGGAAGCAACTGTAACATTAGATTTTCCTTTGTGCCTTCAAGCTTGCCTGCCATTCCCAGGCTTTCATTGGATCCTGCCCTACTCCTCATCTTGCTTCTGCCCTTGCTCCTTGCTCAAAAAACTGTCGAAAACACTCAGCTCATCACTGAAAACCCACTCTGTATATGTGAGTGTCTCAGCAAGAGCAGACCTCATTATCATGTAGCAGTAGGTCATTTACATATGCAAATCAGGTTAATGAGAGTAGAACTGTAGAGGGCTTCATTCCAGAGGCATTTGCATACCTATCTTTACAAATATTTGAGTGCCCTGCCCCTAACTGTGAAGCCAGGACACAGAACATATTGCCAGTGGTGGTTATATCTGCAGATAGCTGGTAGCTGCCACCATTATCAGAGGTGTCTGCTCATTGTAAAAAGGATGTCAGCGGCTTAATATGGTCTTATGCAGCAACTTGAGGACAGGCGGTTGTGCCTTGCCCATTTAAAGAACATGTGGGTTATGATAGGCAATAGCTTAGGAGGAAGGATATGATCTCTCACTTTGCTCTCACTAACACACGCCTGCTATGCAGGTCACAAGGGAAGCAAGGCAGGTTCCCAGCATGGATCTCTAACGATAAAACTGAGCACCGATATGTTTTCTGACATGGCACCATTTAAAATACTATGTTGACTTCATAGCTGACCAGGTCTCTAGCTCCCTCAAAAGGGGATTAGCAAATGTCCAATAAAAAAGTCTTGTTTCTCACGAGTCACTCCTCTACCCTTCTCTGTTTCTGGAACAGACAGCCTCCCATCCCTTAGAAAATGTGTTGGTGAAGATGCTGCAGGAGTATACACTCCACCTACTCTTAACTTCTTGATCTCTGACATGTTTGAGTGGTCACAGATGGATCCAACAGAGCAACTGCAGTTGTATTTTTCCAGGTTTGGAGCATGCTTATAGGCATGGGAGAGCAGGGCATAGTTGAGGATATCTTTGCAGGGGCATAGTGCCACCACGGTATAAACATATCGCCAGGTTTTTCCTTCCTGTACCTCTACTGAAGCTAGTACTTGACTTGGATTCTATCATAATGCTGAAAGGCACTTTTTCAACAATTCTTGGGCAAATCTGTCCAGGTATCTCCTTGCATGTGGTGGGTTACTGATGTCCCATGGGCAGAGGAACAAACAGAACAGAATCTCACTGAGAGCGTCTACATGTGTCTCTATGGCTCTGTTGTTACTGCTCCTTGTTGGCAGTGCATGGTTATTTTTAGCTGCTATGTTGCTGTAGTGACGCACTATAGCGAGGGAGTGCATTCCTACGGCGACTTAACTGAGGCATCACAGTTTGTGCCCATCAACGTTACATCACCATAATGTGTTGCTATGGCAATGTAGCCTCTCATGTAGATGCACCCACAGCTTATTGTTGTCCCTACATCTGTGTACCGGCCTGGGATAGGGAGACTCCTGCCCAAGTCATAGTGAGAAGCCTCTGTCCCTTGAGCCGCATGCTGATTACAGGGAATAATTTACCGTGCTATAGGTGACTATGCCTGTCCTGTTTCAACACCATGTTCAGTGGTCTAAGGTGCTGGTATTTATAGAAGTTTCCTGATGTGGCCTTTTACTTGTGGGATGGCCTATGACCCCCCTCAGTTTGGGGTCAAAGACTGCTGCAATAGCTCCTCTGATGATACTCTCCTGTAACATGTCACCTGCATTTATTCTCAGCTGGCTTAATATGACTGATGTAATGAACTGTCCATACTTACCTAAGCAGGATATGCAGTTGCAGTTTCTCTTGCATTTCCTGGGCAAGAACTTCTTTGTGTTATTACTTGCCTGTAAGATAAGCCCTGTTAGGCTTCCCAGCAAGGGCTTCTGTCTAAGAGCAGTGTAGAAGCACTTTTAGCCGTGGCTACATTTGGGCACAGCAACAGTGGGTTACTATAATCTAATGAAACAGCTGTCTTCTGAACATCATTGAGCTTTAGCACATGGTAAATGTCAGAGCACTTAGGCAGCTGGAAGGCCCCAACAAGGGACAGAGTTTCACAAACTCTGTACTGCTCACCTTCAGACTTGAGAATTACCTTGAGTTTAACGGAGCACTTACATTTCCCACTGGGCCTCAAATTCTCAGCTTTGGAAACTGTACTGCAAGTAAAGCACTTCATCATTTTCATCATGACGTAAGGCAGATTTTCCCCGCTCCATTCAGGAATTCTCCCATCTTGGTTTACCAAATAAATGTGGTGTGGGGGTGGGGGGTGGCAAAAATATTAATTAATTAAAAAATGTTAATTGCTAAAAATATTACTTAAGCAACTATCACAAGTTGATTTTTTATACTCTGTCAAACTTTCAAAGTATGAATGTTTGGATCTAAGATAGACCAACTTTATTTTCCTTGTTGTTATTGTAGATGTCTTTTTGTTTTGATAGATTTTCTCCTTCCATCAATTTATATTTCAAGTTCAAACTCCGGTGTTCCCAATATCAAAATTTGCTGCCTCATATACTCGGAGATTAGAAGCAAAGGATTATGTAGCGTAGGAGGCGTCCTTTTTTACATAGGTGGTAACACAAAAGTGGCTAAACCAGAAAGTCGAGGAGAGCCAGATCATTGCTAGTAAAAATGGTTGCACTTCTTTATCATTCTCCAATTGGAAGTATAATACAGATTTTTTTAAATCATGAAAATAAAGTTTATCTTGTTCTTGTCAAGTCAGAACCCTATCTTCCATGGATTTGGTTAAAATCCAGGATGTTTCCACTTAAACCCCCTCACTTCGGCGGCACCATTCTGATTTTACAGTCAATTCAGAAAAGTGTTAACAAGAATAAATCACCCCTCACATTATTACTGTTGTTCCCTTGCACTGAGCCACATTCAAAGCTACATACCCTTGACCATACAGCTCATATAATTGTTCATAATGCAAGAATGTCTACACTCCTGTTTAAAGCATAAAATTAATGAGAACAACACTTTATAAAAATCTATCTTGCTATCTAGATGTATTTTTCCGTATGCTTTTTATGTTATATGCTTGATCTATCACAAAAAAAAATAAAATTCAGGTATTCCAGATGCCTGGAAAGCACACCATACCAAAAAGGAAGAGAAACCAAAACCATTTGGTAGCATCAGTTTTCACTGCATGCTGTAGTGTGTGTGAGCACTTAAAGATTCTGGGTATGGAGAAGCTTTATTAGAAACCAATTCTCCCTAGTGACCTCTGGAGGCCTAGGCCTATACTAGCGTGAGCCAGGTGCCAGAATGAAAGGGGGAAACTCATTAAACAGAGGTGCACTTCTGAAGTATGAGCAAAACATAGTGAATTACAGCCAGTGTGAATACTACCCAGCCTCACATACTTACAAGAAATGAAAGATGTTTCTAGTTTATTTTTTACTCCTTCTTCCACATTAATCCCTATTTTCTTTTATTGTATACTCTGCTTATTACCCTCTTGCTCCAGTTTTGCCTCCCTGATAATCTACCATTCCTTTTCTTTCCCTTCCTGTATGCTCTTAACCTTTTGTTCTTCCAATGTCCCCTTCCTAATTCTCATCTTGTTGTAGCCTTTCCCTGGGTCCTGCTTTCCGATGGAACCTGTTATTCTTTTCCATTCCTCTTCCTTCATTAGATTCCCCTCCTTTCCCTCGTGTCTCCATAGTTTACTCTCTCCCTCTGATTTAGACTGGCACATGTTCAAATAACTTAACAATATAACTACAAGCTGCAGAGGCAAAAGGAAACAGTGAATGACTTCTGTATTGTGGTAGCAGGAATTAATAAGTGGTGTTACTGAATTCTGCCTGAACAAAAAGTGTCATCATTTATATATCTGGAGTAGTTCTTTTCATTTTGGGCACTGTACTTCTCTCATTCTTAGCTGGTAGACTGACAAAGCCAGAGTAACCTGATTAAAAATGAAATGATTTGAACAACTGTGAAATACTGCATGACATAACAGCCAACATAAAGCCATCACTCTTTGTGTTTACATTGGTACTGATATTTAACAGCATGTTGTTAACTCAACATAAAGCTATGCTTTTTTAAAAACAACTCAGGTACAATGAGAGCCCTTTTACAACCAATCCTGTTCTAGACCTATAAAGAATTACAATATCCATCTCAACTGGCATGTAAGTTAAAGCTCACCCCTGGGCAGCTTAAATTTACACTGTGAGCTAGGGACTTAACTCATCCCTTAACATCAAGAATCATAACCCCATGATCACTGCCTGCACATCTATGCTATCCAGAGAATCAATGGATGTTACAGTGTTATATTTATTTTCAAATCCAATTGCTTTGTAATTAACCCAATATGACATCTGCATGGAAGATTTAAATAAGGAGCATTGCATTACACTGTGTAATCAATACAATGAAAATGCAGGCGCTGACAGCACTTAAATTTGGGCTGTTAATACAACATCCCTTGTTTTTGAACTGAAGGTATCCATGCCTCCACTGAATCATAGCAGATATTCAAGAGCTGCCAAGGGCAGCAATGCACAAAACAGTATCGACAGTAGAGGTGACTGCTGTGCACCACAGATGGAGACAGCTGTAAGGGATACCCTGAAAGGTAATTTCTTTTTGAAAAAAATATCTAACAGTCCCATACATTTGGGTAGATTATTTTCCTTTAAGACAAAAATGGACATACCGAAGTGTACGAATATGCTAGACATTCTGTTCCTAAGCAGGGTATAGACTAATTAGTATAGACTAATGGATAAATTTCACAATATTGGCTAAATGCAAGATATATTAATTATAAACTGTTCTGATTTTTAAAAATTAAAGGTTAGGCTCAGGTTTTTTTTTAATGAAAGGTGAATGAGATGACTAATATAATGAAATATATTAAACTGAGAAATTACTTGACTTCGGAAATAATAAGAAAACAGAGCTCCTTTATAATTTTAAATACAAAACCTGAAAATATAATTAGATATCCTAGATAATATCAGTATGAGCTCACATAACAACTCGCCTTCCAGCCAACTGGAAAGCCATAGCATTGGCTTGCCTAGCTGGCGCTACACTGGCTGTACTTGAACAAATAAGTGCTTTGGACATTAGTACTTTCTCCTGAGGGATAAAAATTGTCTTACTTTTAAGACATGTTTGATCAAACAAGTTTAAAGGACTCAGGGTAAGTTTGGCCCAAAATGTAGGTACCTCATCTTACTACTGTAGAACCTAGACTTATAAAAATGTTCCTATTACGAAAAAGTCCAATATTCTGGGAATTTTTTCAAATTAAAAAATAAGCATTCCTACATGACATTTATGAAGCAAAAACTTCAGTATTCTATTATTGCATGACAACTTGAGTGAGATATTAGAAACAAAGTGAAATGGCCTGATGTTGTTTCATTGTCCAACTCAAAAAGAAATCAAAATAAAAGGCATGGGCCAAAACCTTACAGTCTGGGAGGGGGAATACATCCACACTCTTCTGACACATTCTACAACTGAATCTAATAAAACCAGAACACAATTAACATTTGATTAAGGAAATTGGGCCTAAATATGACCCATTGAAGACAATAATACCTTTATTGTTGGCTTCCTTGGATGCAGGTTGAGGTCCTAAGAACTGTTTTCTTTCCACATCTCCCCTTTCTGTAAGATTTTTTTTTGGCCCAAGATGCCGTAGGCATATTGTTTTATGTGCCATAGCTCAATACTGCTATTTCCCATATTAACTACAAAATTCTAATATTATAAAAGCTTAAGTCTGTCTGTTCATAACACTTCATTTGCGCTTTTATTGGCTGATGGAAACAGCCAATCAGAGTGTTCCAAGCATGGGGGAGTGTCACCATTATTCTGAAGGTGCACTGAGGTCTGGACAGGGGGTGGGGGAGACGGTGCTAGCAGCACTGGCCTCAGGTCCCCCACCCTGCTCCCTGCAAGGGGCAGAAGAGCAGCAGCATGAGGCTTTAGGTGGCAACACTCCATCCCAGCCTCCTCCCCCCACTTGTCCCCTGTCATTCTTGACGGGCAATTGGCTAGTCATACATAATGTCCAAACGTACCAATAAAAATTCACATCCACATCTGAACTTCCCCTAAGTTCAGGAGCATGAAGAAACTGGGGTTTCCATTGGCATATGAATATGTGAGCAACCAAAGTGTCTGAATTTATGTGAAAACTTCCCCAAAGTTCAGAGGTGTTCAAGTATGAGGTTTTGGGTAAATCTTACATCTTCAATAAAATTGTTTAACAGTGAAATATTTTACTAAAGTTTTATGAGTGAAAAGTTCCTTATATATAAATATTAAAAAAAGTCTACTTTGCAGTGTGGTATGTTGTATATATTGTAGGCGATAACATTTGTTTTTTAATATGATGCCCATCCCTTTTATATAGAACTAAAAGATAGATTTATATACTTGTTTTTGTTTGTCTTTTATTTTCACACATGGTGTCATTTCTGGAGCTCAAGCTTTTGAAAAGCATTTCAATGCAGCCTCCCTGTTTTTAAGCAAAAATGTTTTTGCTCATGTGATTGTTAAAATCTTGTTTAACGAAGGGTTACTTACTGAACATGTGTTCTAACATGAGGCTTAATTCCAGTGTAGATATAACTTATGAGAAGCAGAGCTGCAGCAGGAAACTGAAAAACGCAAATCAGTAGGTTGCATCTTTGGAAATCACTGCTATGGCAGCAATGGAACAAACTCCTATGATAAAGCTAATGGACAAAGAAAAAGGGGAAACTGCAAGCAAGAGATGCAAAGGAGTGGAAAGGAAACTACAATGGTAGAGAGCTCCAGGGGATCATTGGACAGAAGCTCCAAACTGTTTAAGTCCACAATTCAGACATACAGTAGAGAAGTGATCCTCTCTCTTCTGCCCCATCACAAATAGTTGCTGCAAGGCAAGAGAAAAATCTTTGCCTAGGCTTTTTACAAAACTGAAGAGACAGAACTGTTAAAGGACAGACATAGGCTTTCTTGGTAAAAGCAGTAAGGAAGAAGTCACTCAATAGCGATTTAAGTGGAGATGGAAGACTATAACAGACTATATGCTGATGATGGAGAATTAAAAATAAACATATAGCTTACTGTGTAAACAACAGTCTCCTGTACCACACACACTCACAAGAGCAGCATTAGAGAAGTACCTAAGAGAAGAGTTGAAATGTTCTTGAAGATCTCCCTTACAGGGTTGCAGCATATTGCAAGTAACAAGGAAAAATGGTGCCTCTTTTTACAATATATCCTGATGTCAAAACAATGCCCTACACATTTTTAAAGGAGAGAAATGTAATAATTTGGACCAAATCATAGCTTTTAGCTATCAAAATGGCATTATTCGGAAATACAGACATGATAAAAAACACACCTACATTTTGCAAAGAAAATCACAAAGCTGGAAAATTTAGTAAAGAAAGACGTCATCTTCTTTATAGCATTTAGTTCACTAATAGTATTTATTTAGTCTCTAAAAATACAGAGGCAGCATTTTATAGCTTGTAAAAATACAGAGGGAGCATCTTCCTAGCATGAGAAATAAGGACTTGTTCAAATCATGCGAGTCTCACATACAGCACTGCTGACCTATTGTGAGTCAGACTTAACACAATCATAAAAAATAATAAATATAAACATTTAGTGTTCTTTGTATTTTTCTTTTGGTTTTTGACCCTTCAGGTAATGTGCAGGTCACATTTTCAAGTGTTGTCTACAGATCTGCACCTCCCACCCCCACCGTGCTCCCTCTAAGTGTTGTCTATGCTCTGTTCTGTTTAAATGAAAGCTGGATTCTCACAGGATGATGACTTGACTCCAGAAGCTGGGGCTTTGAGAAAGACACTCTGTTTTACAAAAATCAAAATACAATTGCGAGAGCTGGTAACTCTGCATTATAAAAAGTAGGACAAAAAAAGTTTCTACATGAATGAGAAAAATATACCCTTACCTCAAATACTGCTACTCATGATACATGATGCACCACGCAGTAGATGCAAAAAAGGGCAGAACACCAAAGTCTGTACTGTTGTCGTGGAGGAAATGTAATGCACAAGTGGATATATATGTATGTGTAGGGGACCAAATGGCTCAGGGGAGTAGAAATATACTGAGGAACCTTTCTTCTCTACTTCAAATGAAGGGCAGAGTAGCTTTGACTGAAACACGCTTCCATCTGACAGTTGGTTGCTGACCGATATGAAATTACAGTTTCAATTCTGCAAAATTTTGTGCATGTATTTTAAGCACACGCACTTTTTTGCAGGATCATGGCCTTAATACTTTAGGTCCACTCTTCTGTAGACTAGCTTTCTTGTTACAAAACTCCCTAGCATTAACCAGAACACAGATTTGCACTCCCAACAAAGAGTTCAAGGCTTAAAAGGGCAGGCCCTGAATTACCCTTCATCCCCAGACGACTTCCTCCAGATGATTTCTGGAGTAGCAAGACTGTGTGGGTTTGCTTGTGTTACTGCTACAGCTGTGCCGTATCAGCTCTGCAGATCAGTTCAAAACTTCAGTCTCCAGAGGGACTAGGCAAGCAAGAAGGGTCTGATTCTGTGGATGCTGAGTCAGTGGGAGTTCAGAACTTCTTTCTGATGAAAGCCAATCGCTCTTTGGTTAAAATACAAGGTCTCTGTAAGAAATAGAGTGCAATTGGAAGCATAATGTCTATTTAAGGATCTATAGGCAATTTGAAAAGGCAGGTGAAATGCCCCTAGTTTTTGAGGTAGGGAAACAGGAGGCACATCTGCATGAGCCAGTTACTGCGCGTTAGCCTAATAACACTGTGCAGTAGTGTGGTGGTTAAAAACCATGCTAATAGCTTACTGCGCAGTGTTATAAGACTTTTGAAAGCACCCAGTGCTGCATCGCATGCATTTGTAGAAATGGCGAAATGTGCATCAGTGCTGAGAAAATGGTGGCAGGCTTTTGAAGTAAAACACATCTAAAGTGTTGTAGTTCAAAAGTGCACCGCTGCCATTTTCCCAGTGCTGATGCGCGTTGTACCGCTTATACAAATGTACGTGATGCAGCACCGTCCACGTTAGTTCATGTGTGGAGCAGACTTGATTCATCGAGTCTGCTCCGATGCACAGGATCTCAGGCGCATTGCAGCATGAAAAGGTATGTGTTCAAATGCCTTTAGTTAGTACTTCATTAAACAAGCACTAAACTAAATGCGCAGTGCTTATCTTGCTGGATCCTTTGACCCCAGCTGACTTCCTGCCCCTTGGGTGGGGGGGCTGGACCCCATGATCTTATGGGGCCCCTTCCAGCCCTAATGTCTATGAAATCTATGAAATTAAATTATTTTAAAGTCATTTTTTGTGTTCCAAGCCAAATCAAGCCCAAATCCATGAGTCAGTCCACAACCACAAGTGGCCCTACAACTGGCAAACATCCTCCACCCCCACCAGAGGCTTTGGATATTGGCACCACCTTTGGCAGGCACGAAATTACTGACCGTGTAGACGTGCCCAGGAAGAACAAAGGCTACATGTGACTTGCCTAGAGCTGGAAACAAAACCCCAGCGGCTGCCCCCCGGCTCTCACTGACACTGTTGCCCCCCTCTTTCAGCCAGGGCCCTGTGGCCCGATGAGGGAAGCCCCCAGAGTTCTGCACATGAACGACGCGTGCCCCGGTGGCTGGGAGCATGGCGGCAGTGAGCAGAGCTCCTGAGACGCAGGCGGGGGGAGGGCGGTTGAGCGCGGACTGGCACTGTGAGAGGAGGGGGCGAGCGGTGACTGCCCGCGGGCGCCGCTGACAGCGTCGGCAGCGCCTTTTTGTAGGAGGTGCACCCGCATTTAAACACCAACGTCGAAAATGCGGCGTTGCGGTCGGTTTGTGCCCCGGGTGTGCCCGTCCCTGTCGAGGCTGTAGGGCACAGCGAGCTTTAGCTGGCTGGAGGGAGCACAACCCCCACCCCCAACTACAGAAGCAAGCCCTGAACATGAAGGAGGAAGGGCATGGCTCCACATGAGGGTCGCCTTGTCACTCCAGGGCTCCAAACAAGCCTGCCCTTGTGGCAGCAGTGCTGACTCTCCAGTCGGTGCCGATGTTAACCGGCTTAGCTGAGCCTGCCCCCTGCTCGGCCCGAGAGCAGCAAGCCGGGGCAGCGGCCGGGAAGAGCAGCCCGCTCCCGCGCTGCTGTGCCAGGCCGGGTTTTCCGCGCAGCCCGGCTGCTTCTCCACTTCAGTCTATTTCTCTGCTGCAGCCCAGAGAGTGACTGAGGCAGAAGCACACGCAATCGCAGGATCAGTGGATCCTTACACCATTAACTCCCATGCACAGAGCCAGGCGAGCTGGGAGGATTCAGCACCCAGCTCCCCCTTCCCCAGCCCCCAGCTCCGTGCCACTGGCAAGCACTTCTGCCCTGAGAGGCAGAGGGGGAAGGAGGACACCCTGGGGCAGTTGGAAAGCAGGGACTATTTTCTCTGACTGTGTCCTCTCCTAGGCTGCTGTAATGAACAACATTCCTAGGTTGAAGCCTCCTCTCTTCCCCGTGCCTATTAGCTGTTCCAGCTGCCTCCCTCTGCTGCTTGTTTTCCGCCCTAATAAAGATCAGAGCGCAAATAAGCCTGGGAGCCCCCTTGCAAAGTGCCCGGGAGTTGCTCAAGTGAAGTGCCGGAGCCCCGACATTTGCAAAGACGCACGTTTTGCACTCTTAACACGGTTGTTTCTCCTGCAAAGGGCCAGGAGGCAGGGAGTGGGGGATCTGCCTGCAATTGCTCCACATGCATCAATAGTTGTCAGTAAAATCAAGCTGACGTCATCCCCGGGTAAAAAGATCTGTCTCTTTTGTTCTCATTCCCTCCCACCACTTCTCTCCCCCCCCCAATAAAAATTAAAAAAAACCCCAACAACAACCCTCCCCCCAGAACACTTGCACAAAATAAAACTAAACCAACAAGAATGCCTCTCCCCCACGTTAATTGCAATGCAAAGGGATAGCTTGCATTAAAGATCCCGCCTGGGTTGTGCTAAATTTTAATGAATGCATCAAGCCTTTTGATCTCTCTGAGTCAGTTGGGTTCAGTTGTGCCGGAAGGTTAGTTGCATATCCTGGCTGATCTGAAATTCGATCAGCAGAGGGGGCAAAGAAAAAGAAAAGCATTTTAATGGGAATCAATAAAGGATCATAGGGTCCTGGAAGGAAATACGTGTTGATTAAAAATGCTATGTGATTTTTTTTTTTTTTTTTTTTTTATGTACACGACTGGTTTAAGCAAAAATACCAAAAGCAACCCCGCAAAATACAGCGGGTGAGGGGGAGAGAGGCAGAGGCAGAGAAGGCTGAGAAAACAGCTTTCCAAATCACTCAGCCTGTTTGTGTTCCAGAAAGAGAGGCAGTCAGCGGACCAAGAGTTTGTGTAATGCTTCAAGCTACAGCGCGCAAATTTAAAGCAGTAGGCTCCAAAGGACAACAAGAATACTTCTTAAAAATGCATTTCTGTTTCTAAGCCCTTTACTAATGCATTATTAAAAAAAAGAAGGGAGCCACAGGGGTCCATGATCACTGCCACAAGGGACAAATTGTGTGTTCTGTTGCGCTCATAACTTTTCACAGATTAACTTTCTGAGCAGTGTTTTGGGTTTTTTTTCACCATTTAGGAACCACTGACATAGGTGATGCTAGAAAAATGGGTTGGCTTTAATTGAAAAAGGAGGAATTAAAATTCTGATTTTTTTAAAGGAAGAACTAAAGCATTGGCTACACAAAGACTTGATTCACCCTATTTGATGATTGAAATAAAAACTGCCCCCATTATATTTTTGTTTGTGTAAATGCACATACCCAGTACACATACCGACAAATATTGATAATAGTCGAAAATGGGAAAATCCTGAAGGCTGAAAAATTATTGCTAGAGGAGGGATAAAATGTATGAAGTCACAGAAAGAGTGCATTGTTGCTGCATGGAGTCTACAACTTCAACCTTAGGGGAAATTTTCCTGTGAGCTCAAATTTGTGTCTGGGTATGATTTCTTGTAGCTTGCATTATGTTCTTCTACTTATCATTGGCTAAGAATTCTGTAGCTCAATTCCAAATAATAACGATTAGTATTATTAATTATCTGCATTGGGATATGAAGGCCCCAACCGACAGCAGAACCCATGGTAAAAGGTTATGTCTGCATGGAGAGATACATTAGTATGATGCTCCAGCTGGGCTTTTATTCCCAGGCTAATTATCAGAGGTGGAGTGCTGAGCTAACCTGGCTGCTTTACTGCTTTCGGTACCTGTGGGAACTGTTTTGGGTATCTTTACATGACACCCTGTAAGCATAGTCTCATTAGAAAAGACAAAGGATGGGAGGGAAAATAACGTTGCACTGCAAGATGGTAGTCTGATTTCTAGGCTGGTGTACTATCCAGCAGTATAACTAAGGTTTGGGGAAGGGGCATCTGGGCACCCTTTGAGAGATGTTCAAAAATACCAGCTGCCACTGTTTTCTTCCAGCCCATGTGTTACTGCTGTCCAGGGCATCAAACTCCCAGTTACATCTCTAGGACATTGTTAGTAGGCACAGACTTACTCATTGTTTGGGTGTCTGAGGGAGCATCAACACATGCAACTAATGCACCTGAATTTTTTGGTAGAACATTGAGGCTCCTTAAAGTGCTCACTGGTGCATGTCTACACATGCATCCCTGTTAGGAGTAAATTGAGCCTGACAGGAGCAGCCCAATCCAGGGCTGTTCCTGCCTTGCTCTGCCCCCCTGCAGCAGCTAGGAGGAGCTCCAGACCCCCCGGGTGCCAGCCCTGGGTTGGCAGGGGGCATAAGGGCTTAGCCCCAAGCTCCAGAGGGTGGAGGGGAGTTGTCCTGGCTTGACAGGCAGCTCCTTCCCAGCCGAAGGGAGATTGGGCTGGCACCAAGCTGGGGAGGGGTGGCGGGAGCTCTGGGCAGCTGCCTTCCAGTCACATGGATATGGGAACCCTCCCAACCCTCTGGGAGCTGTCCGAATTGCCAGGCAGTTGCCTCCCAGGCATGTGGGGATCAGAACATGTGGCTACCCAGCAGCCACAGCGGGTGGGGAGAGGGCCAGGGAGAACTGTCTCGGCATGGTAGGAGCTCTTCCTGTCCCCTGGGAGCCACAGAGCGTGGGAAGAGCAGTCCTAGCTTGGTAGGATGCTGCCTGCTTGCCATGTGGAGGTTGGGGTCCCGATCTTCACATGGTGGGAGGCAGCTCCCCAGCAGCCAAGACAGCTCTCCCAGCTATGTGGAGATTGGGACCCATCCTGATCTCCATGTGGCTGGTAGGCAGTGTCCCACTGAGCTGGGCCAGCTCTCCACAGCCCCTGTAGCTCGCTGCTGCCTAGGCTGACAGAAGCAATTTGCTCCCGGTCAGCATCTCTTTATGTGGTACGGTGCATTATTTAATGAACCATTTTTCTAGAGGTACAATAAAATCCTTGTTATCTGGCACAAGTGGGGAATGGGGTTTGCTGGCTATCTAAAAATGCTGGTTACCTGAGGCTGGCAATTTTCGGCCAGATGCAGAGCGGAGGGTGGGGGTGGCAGCGGCTGCACATGGAATGGCTACAGTGCAGGGTGGTGGGTGGTGGCAGCAGGGAGCTCCTGGCCTTGGCTCCTTGATCGGGGCACAGGGCTTGGAAAGAGCCGCAGGGGCAGGGCAGGTCCCAGTCCCATCCTGATCTGCCGTATAGTTCCCGGCCAGCCCTGGGCTGCGCAGGGAAGTCTGCATGTGTTGCCCAGATCTTGCTGGGGACTGCCTGAAACAGGACAGTCTCCAGCCACCTCCAGGCTGCCTGTGCTTCTCTGTGCAGCCAGCTCCAGGCTGGGTGGAGAACTGTCCCCATGCAAGGAGCTCCTAGTCCCTACTCTGCAATTGCAATTGTGATCGTAGAGTGGGGACTGGGAAGATGGTCCCAGTCTCAGGGCCCGATTAACGCATAAGCAAACTAGGCACGTGACTAGGGCCCTGACCTGGGGGGCGGGGTCTGGTTCTTCCCTCCACAGGGGCATAAATGGCCCTGTCTGCCTCCCTTCCTTCCCCCTCCCCTCCACCAGACCTCGCTGCCACTTTGTAGCAGCAGCTCCCAGCCCCACTCCCTGCAGGTGGCAGTGCCAGGGTTGGGAAGGTAGGGTTATCATACATCTGGTATATCCCCTTTTTAGATTCTCTGATCTCAGTCTGGGCAGTTTTTTAAAATACAATCAAATGTCTGGAATTTTGCTCTGGTCCCAGCTTGCCCCAACAAGCAGCTGCTTGGGGCAGGGGGCAGGGTGATTGAAGGCAGGGCACACACACATGTGGCCAGTATGTAGCCAGGCAGGGGGGTGGGAGCAGCCTTGGCAGCT